>NC_079212.1:136614812-136942430 GCF_029633865.1 Lampris incognitus
TGTATGCAAATGAGTACTCAAGTTTTGAAAACATATACGCGCCATCTCTAAGAATAAGCACAAAGATGTGTCAACGTCTTCCGTCCTTTTTTTTTTTTTTTTAATTTATTTCTGATTTTTCCCTTTTTCTCCCAATTTAGTGGCCAATCGATCCCTATTTTAATTCAAACACCCACCCTCGCACTGTATGCGTTCGCCAACTGCATCTCTCCGGCCGGCAGTCTCGAAGGAGACCGCCTCCCCATTTTCGTGACAAGGCGACTCCAAGCCGAACCACTGTTTTTCCGACACACCCAGAGACGCATTCACGTGACGAACACAAGCCGACTCCGCCCCCCTCCCGAAGACAGCGTTGCCAATGATCGCTGCTTCGTCGAGTCCGGCCATAGTCGGATCTGACGAGACCGGGGCGCGAACCCCGCTCCCCAGTGGGCAACTGCATCGACACAGAGCCGATGCTTAGACCGCTACACCACCGCGGACCTCTTCCGTCCTTTTTTAGTTTTTCAAGACAATTCAGTTTTTAAAGTGCTACTTACTTCTTTTTTTTGCATTTGCATTTGCTGACAGCAAGCCCACGAGGAGGCGAGCGGCGGAAACGAGAGATCCCATTACTGAAGTCAGAGGGTACCCTGCAAACACGCTAACCGCACCAAAAAGGAGCAAGTTGGGACCCGGTCCTTCTTAAAACGGAAGAACCCCAAAGCGAGGCTAATTAGCTTGCCAAGAAAACAACATGTCACGCACGCGAACCTACAAGCAAAACGATACCGGGAATGAGAGCAAGGTGTGTATGAACACACACACACGGCGGTGCACCTCCGATGGCGGTTGTTACATCTGGCTGCTTGACTCGGAGGACGGTCGCCATGGAGATGATAAAGGGAACGGGCTATACGGGTCCACCGCCATCGGTATAGATATGGAAATGAGCATGTCCTCCTGCAAGGCTGTTCACAAAGCTGTCGTTTTCTCCTTGGTCGAGCACATGGAGAGCTGGCCTGTGGCCTCCCCTGACGAGGGCCCTGTCTGTCTGTCTGTCTGTCTGTCTGTCTGTCCACATCTCAACACTTCTGCTGTACTTAGACAGGGGAGCCCTTCCAGAATAGTCCACCTCAGATGATGAACAAGATGCTTTCAGACAGCAGGATACAATGAACCCTTTTCAAACCTGGGGCATAATGAAGATATAGAAATATATTAAATATATTTAATATATTTAACATAAAAATAATTATATAAAATGATATTTCTATTTATATATATATATATATAATTATGTAGAAATATAAAATATATATATTACATAAAAATATATATTGATATATTTTTATATAAATTTATATTTTTTTATATATGTATATATAAACTAGCAATAAAGACGTACATACGAAGCACCAGACGGATAACTGGATGACACCAGTATGCTGTCATGTCTGCAGTAATGCACCGGGGACATAGCTTGTCTCTCCCTAACATCTGAAATGAGTTGTGAAATGGATTTTGTTTACCACAAAGAGGGCGAGCCTTTTCCTTACATCACATATCCAACAGCTTTTCCACCGACGTTTCAGATCTGCCACGTGGCAGGAGCAAGAAAATGAAACTGCCCTGGTGTTGAAACTTTAATTTAAATTCTTAATTAAATGCCGCACACTTAAAACAGGTCATAATTTGTTTTATGCTTGGTGATGATAAACAAGGCATTAATAAACATCATGGTCCCCCATGAAAGATGCGGGGACACCCCCTCACCACAGGCTTAATCTTGAACAATTAAAGCAGGAGTTATAAACCGCTCCCCCCCCCCCCGCCCTTGGGCAAAATATCCCCCCCCCCCAGCTCTTACACCAGTCACGGGGAACATAAACATGCAGACGGGAGAGGTGCGTGCAAAGATCACCTTTCCTGAGACTTGGTGCAAGTCTCGGTGCAAGAGAAGCGGAGGTGTCCATGCATCCGTCCACTTTCTATACCTGCTTATTCTGATCGGGGGCTGCGGGGGGGGGGGGGGCAGGAACCGCTAGTTCGAATTTGAGAGGAAACGGATGACAAGGGTCCCCCTTGAAATTATGGCCTTCATGGATGCTATAATGACGGCAATGCTATCTGCACCACAACAAAACAACCTGTAAATCAGCAGACCAGAGAAGAAGATGGAGCTTAATACTCAAACTGGCAGATGTGTTAAGGGGAGGGGAGCTCGTGTGTGTGTCAAGTTTGGTAGTTACGGCTGCAACGGTGAGAAGGGTGTGCTTGTTTAAAGGCTGGCATTTATTTATTTATTTATTTATTTGCTGGCAGTAGGCGCCACGCTAGACCGATATTTGATTTTTGATTTTTTGCAAAAGCAGGAATGTGGTCAGGCTGCATCATTGCCCCACGTTTCATCAAACTCAGACCAGAGATGTCTGAGAGGAGGCAGGTGGACGGGCTGATGGGTGGACGGGCTGATGGGTGGACGGGCTGATGGGTGGACGGGCTGATGGGTGGACGGGCTGATGGGTGGACGGGCTGATGGGTGGACGGGCTGATGGGTGGACGGGCAGATGGGTGGACGGGCTGATGGGTGGACGGGCTGATGGGTGGACGGGCTGATGGGTGGACGGGCAGATGGGTGGACGGGCTGATGGGTGGACGGGCAGATGGGTGGACGGGCTGATGGGTGGACGGGCTGATGGGTGGACGGGCTGATGGGTGGACGGGCTGATAGAAAGACCAAGACCGATACATGCGGAGTCGCCAGCCGCTTCTTTTCACCTGACACTGAGGAGTTTCGCTGGGGGGGTGTAGCACATGGGAGGATCACGCCGTTCCCCCCAGCCCCCCCCACCCCGAAAAGGCGCCCCGACTGACCAGAGGAGGTGCGAGTGCAGCGACCAGGACACATACCCACACCCGGCTTCCCACCCGCACGCACGGCCAATTGTGTCTGTAGGGATGCCCGACCAAGCCGGAGGTGACACGGGGATCTGAACTGGGGATCCTCGTGTCGGTAGGCAACGGAATAGACCGCTACACTACCTGGACGCCTGAGAGTCATGGGGTAGTCTGCAGGATCGGCAGAGGGGGGGGAACAGCGACCGGGATGGCTTGGAAGAGTGAGGTAATTAATTGGACAGGTACAATTGGGGAGAAAAATGGGGGGGGGGGGGCGAAGACCAATCATGGGGGACAACGGAGTCCAAACAGCATGAGTATATGGAGTGAATGTAGTATAACCCTGACGGCCAACTGACCACCTACTGACACTGTGGTAAGAATACCAAAGAGCTGGACCTGTTAATCCCTCGGTCTCGTTCTCCAAGACTCCGAAAACATACTGAGCTATTCAGTGTGAATTGTATTCAGTGTGAAAACAAGTGTGCCGCTTACACACACACACACACACACACACACACACACACACACACACACACACACACACACACACACACACACACAGACAAGACCATGAAAGCCAAAATGTGCTGTCAACACAAAGAGGGCAGAGATCACCAGGGTCAAAGTCATGGCAGGAGAAATGGAGATAGGAATGGACAGAGAGAGAGGGGAGGGGAGGGGGGGTGAGAAATAGAGACGTGGCTTAAATTTGCCTCTCGGCTTCTCGTCAGCATGCACCGCTGACCTACTCTGCATAGAATATATTTATTATTCCCACATCATCTATTCCCCTTTGTTAAAGCCACTGAAGGTAAGACCTGTTGGTGCACCCCCATGAGGGGGGGATTAGGGTGCACGGCTGCAGCTCTGCTAAGATGATAATGAAATCCCCCCCCCCCATTTCCTAGAAGCCAGTCCCCCTTTTTCTGCTCTGCTCAATCAGATGGTAGCAGAACGGGACCCAAGGGTACCACTGCAGGGACCCAGAGGACTTCAATTAGAGAGATATCAGGAATCTCCGGCTGTTGGGTCGCCTCCCCCGTCCACGGGAGGGAAAAGGGGCATTCGCTGTTAAAATTTGCCTTTGGAGACAAGATCAGCCCAGCGCTTTGATGGGCCAGGGCATTGTATCTGCACTTTTACCCTCCGCTCTCGGCAGTACCGGGACTTCTTCTTGCCTACTGCAATTTCTCATGAATTGAGGGACTGACTGCGACTCCACCAGCTTCTCTTTCTCCTGACTCGCTCGCTCACTCGCTCGCTTAAAAGTCACCGTTTTCCCTTAGTCCACAGCCATGTATTTTCAGTAAGCCCTTGCTAAATGTCAGCCCAACGGACTTCATTACCCAGATTACGCCGTGTTGTGGCGTTCCAGAGGCGTGTGCACTGCCGCCTTATCGGTTTTTTTTACACAAACCCCCCTCATGAAACTTAATTTCTATTTTGGTGTTTAATTTTTTATTTTATTCATGCTCTCATTTAAAAAAAAAAAATTATGCCAAGTTACCAACACTATCAATACTCCTATCTTGACTATTGCCACGGATCATTCAAAAATGAGTTTTTGCTTGTGGGCTTTTATGCAATAACTTTGCTGATGAAGACCCTTTTTTGGGTGAAGGATCAGACATACATACAATGCAGTACTGCCATCATTACTTGCAACTTGCCAATTACAATTAACAATGGAAATGTGCATCCTTTTACTTGCAAAACCACATGCTGCAAACATTGGCATTATATATTTGAATATTTTCCTCCCAGCAGCATTCCAAACTATGCAATTTCCATCCATCCATCATCCAAGCCGCTTATCCCAACCGGGGTCGCAGGGATGCTGGAGCCTATCCCAGCAGTCATTGGGCGGCAGGCGGGGAGACACCCTGGACAGGCCGCCGGTCCATCACAGGGCCAACACACACACACACACACACACACACACACACACACACCTATGGACAATTTAGTATGGCCGATTCACCTGACCTGCATGTCTTTGGACTGTGGGAGGAAACCCGGAAACCCCGGAGGAAACCCACACCAGGCAGACACGGGCAGAACATGCAAACTCCACACAGACAGCCCAGGATGACCCTCAAGGTTGGACTACCCTGGGGCTCGAACCCGGGACCTTCTTGCTGTGAGGTGACCACGCTAACCACTGCGCCACTGTGCCGCTAATAGATTAAATAAATTGCATAGGCAATTTATTTTATTTATTCATTTACTTATTTATTTATGCAGTGGTTTATTGGTTTATTGGTTTAAAAATGCAGGTGGCTGGCATGAGAGAGGAAGATGCAGAGGACAGGAAGAGATGGAAACAGATGATCCACTGTGGTGACCCCTAAAACAAGCAGCCGAAAATAGTAGTAGTAGTAGTAGTAGTGGCAATAGTAGTAGTAGTAGTACTAGTAGTAGTAGGATTCCAAACTAATACCTAAGGGTTCTACCACACACTCCGATGTCCAACTCACACACTGAATCAATCCATCCTTTAACATACAAAAAATACATATGATTTATATATGATCCTGGAAATGTTTCTAAAAATTGCAATACATGTAAACAAAGTATATTAGTGGTCAACCTACACCACTTAAGCATATAATGTGTAGTTGTTGAATGCATGCAAAGAGAAGAAAACTCTTTTGCATCTGAACATTCTGGTTAGCAGGTAACAAGGATGAGATATTAGGGGATTTATTTGGCAATGCATTTTTAAAGAAATAGGGAGAAAGAAAAAATGGCCGAGGTGGCAATTAGAGTTTAAGATGCAATTTCTTAGCATATGATCTTTACGGCTAAAACAATTGACATCATTTATATCTGGGGGGGGGGGGTGATCATTGCCCCAGCCCTACAATTCAGCTGAGGTGTTGGAACAGGGAGAGACATCAACAGAGAAGCTGGTTGATGATAAGGGTGAGAGAGAGTAAGAATCCTATAGAAAGGATCACCATGGAACAATGACAATAAAGAAGACGATGCTTAAAAGCCATGATTAGATGGATAGGACTTGCTGTCCCAGCGGTCCTCAAAGCCAATGTAGTATGCATTCACAATATGCACAAGCTGAAGAAGGGATGTTACCAGTGGGGGGGATGGAAAGGCACAAAAGAGAAAGGCACATTTTGAACATGTCCTCACCTAAGTCCTCATTCACCGAGGAAGTCGCATCGGCACAAATTAAAAGCCAGATCTCCCTGCATGACATCAGAACCGAAGAAGTGAACGGCGAAACGTTTTCAAAACTAAAGTAGCTTTTTATTTCATTAACATTTAATTTGTTCAATGTCAAACAATCCATTAGCCTCTCGGTAGCTCTTTTCAGTAAGAAGTATTCGGGATGAATGTGTGCCATTTATTCAGTCATTTATTTTACACTCAAAGTGTACAGCTGAAGGTGCCAAAAGGTAGGGAATTCTTGGAAAGTAAAAATAAAGTGAAGATGGAGGGTGACATAAAGAGTTTTCTAGCTCAACAAAAATAAATAATAAAAAAACAAAACAGGGATTAAATGTGGAGCCAGTAGGAAAATCAGAGGGAGAGACTGAGATTCAAAGGGGGCAAGAAAAGGATCAAAATGTGAATGCTGAGGGGGAAAAAAACAACAAGGAAAAGCCCACGTATGAACAACCTCTTAACACCAAACAAAATACACCAGCAGGAGAGGTGGACAGAAAGACACTAAAAGAGGAAGAGAAGTACGACCAAAAAGGACTGACAGTCAGAATGAGGGTAGTCTTGCATAGCCAGACCTACCTCCACACTTCGTTTTGCCAGCACTGGAGAAAGGTCTGGCTCAACCCATTATCATTCTGGTATAGGGGGGAAAAACACTCAGCCGTCTTTGTATGTCTTTTAACTAATCACAGTTTCTTGGGTGGCGCCCAGGATGCAGTGATGGTGCCCTTGCAGAATAGTGTCAGGGGGAACTTGTCATTTTCAGCATGTAGGTTGCTAGCTCGCAGGTCGTTGTTGTTGTTTCACATAGCGATGGGGACTTTGAACATGGTAACCCGCAGATAGGGGAAGGGGAGGAGACTTCTTACTAAAATAGTCAGCCGATAGCAGGCTTATATCAATAGTTTACATCCAGTGGGTCAGACTAGAGTAAGGATAGAGGATGAGAACAGTGAAGAACAGTTGCTTTTTGTTTCTCATCTGGTCCTGTTGACATGTTATTTCTGTTTTCCACATCCCCCATATAATAACATGCTAGCATAATAACATGCTATGATGGGGGAGGGACGTTTGCCTACAGTTTCACTGTTAAACACCAGCAGGCTCCGAACCCCTGCGATGAAAAAACATCACAGCTTGTGCTTTTTTCAAACAGTCAACCAATCTAAGATCATATGGGACTGACGCACAAAACTGTAAGGCTTGCTTGGGGACACCTGAACATCCGAAGCGTTATCCCAAAAACTGAGCAACTAGAAAACTTGTTTACAGACTCAAACCTGGAGTTCCTGTGACCTTGCTAGGATAACTAGAATAACTACTACCTCCTCAAAAACCCAAATTGATTTAATTGTTAGTAACAAACCTGAGAGAATCACAGTCTTTCAATCCGCTTACTGGACTGTCAGATCATAACATGACCCTTATCTCCAGGAAATTAAGCAAAAACAAGGTTTATTTACCACACAGCTAAACAGCAATATTCCTATACAACACCACAGAGAAGTATGCATGATTTTGGGGAAGAACTTAAACAAATGGATTTGATGCGGTTTCTATCTCCTGAAAATCTGGAGATATCATGCAAATTGCTAAGACACAATAAATACCATTAAAGAAAATGTTTAAGAAAATGTAAATAGCCACAGAACAAGCAATTTACCATGGCTGAGCAATCAGTTGTGGAGGCTATTGAAGAAGCGAGATTTTTCTCTTAAAACTTCGTTGAAATCTGGTTTAAGACAAGACGGACTGGTTTTTAACAGTTTACGAAACAAAGTAGTTCAAGAATTGAGGAAGGCCAAGGCACATTTTTTTTATTAATAGCATAAATGAAGCCAAAGGAAATAGCAAAATTATATGGAAAACCTTTAACCAACTGACAAAGAAAAACTATAGGTCCAGTGGCAAAAAGGCTTTAGCATTGGACATATGTGGAAACTTAACTCATGAGCCTGATGAAATCTCTGCTGCTTCTAACAGTTATTTTACTGATTCAATACAGACCTTGGCACAATCTTTTTGGAACCAGAACTAAGGAGACGTGTTCCTAATCCAGTTTACCCTGTTTTCAATATGATGGAAGGTTCTGAGCAGAAAATCTACAAGTTTCTAAGTACCCTCAAAAACTCTAAAGCTAAAGAAATTGTTGGATGGGATTACTCTTTTTTTTAAAAGCAATAAAGACATTTTTGCACCGCTCACCCATCTTGGTAATCTTTCGATAAGTCAATCAACATTTCCAAAAGCCTGAAAATCTGCAGTTGTGATTCCTATTTCCAATTTCCCCTCAGGGATGAATAAAGTATTCTGATTGTGATTCGATTTACAAGGCCAGTGTGCCAACAGATGTGGCAAACTATAGGCTGATTAACATTTTGTCAATAGCATCAAAGATCATGGAAAAAGTGGTAACAGAGCAGCTTATGGATTTTCTGAATACAGGAAATGGCTCACTTCACCCAATACAATTTGGTTTTAGAAAGCATCACTTGACTGAGACTGCCAATTGTCAACTGTTATCTCATACAGCAAATTAAGTCAGCTTGACAGGGGTGGCATTGTAGGAGGAGTATTTTTGGATTTACACAGGGCATTTGACACCGTGAATCATAATGTCCCTCAGTCTAAACTTTTATGTTAATTTTTCTGAAAATACTACGAAATGGATGGAGACCTACTTGGCACTATGAAGGCAATGCAGCAAATGGATTGGAAAAAAGTTTTCCTCACAAACTGACTGCTCCTTAGGTGTGCCTCAGGGGCCTCAGGGATCTATCCTGGGCCCCTTACATTTGAGCTTATATGTTAACAGGTGGCGGGGTGGCGCAGTGGTTAGTGCGGTCACCTCAAAAGCAAGAACATCCTGGATTCGAGCCCCGGGGTAGTCCAACCTTGGCGAGTCATCCCGGGTCGCCCTCTGTGTGGAGTTTGCATGTTCTCCCCGTGTCTGCATGGGTTTCCCCCAGGGGCTCCGGTTTCCTCCCACAGTCCAAAGACATGTAAGTCAGGTGAATTGGTGGTACTAAATTGTCCCTAGGAATGAATGGGTGTGTGTGTGTGTGTGTGTGTGTGTGTGTGTGTGTGTGTGTGTGTGTGTGTGTGTGTGCGTGTGTGTGTGTGTGTGTGTGTGTGTGTGTGTGTGTGTGTGTGTGTGTGTCCTGTGATGGCCTAGCGGTCTGGCCAGGGTGTCTCCCCGCTTGCCACCCAATGACTGCTGGAATAGGCTCCAGCATCCCCGTGACCCTGAGAGCAGGATAAGCAGTTAAGAAAATGGATGGATGGATGGATAGATAGATGGATGTTAATGACCTTCCTACTATATCCCTGATGTAATGGCTCAAATGTATGTGGATGACATCATAATTTATGAACATGCCAAGACAAGACAGCAGGTGGCACATAAGTTGGTGGCAGCAATGTCTAGCATCTCTGACTGGCTCACTCAGTCCTGTCTTACTTTGTATCAGCTGTAATCAGCAAGACTGCATGTATGTATTTTTTAATCAGGAGGAAAGATGTTCATTAGCCTGAAATCTTTGTTAAGGGTGAAAAGCTTCAAATAGTCTCAGACTTTAAGCACCTTGGGATAATTATTGATTCACACCTAACCTTTGAAAAACAGGTGAAAAGGGTTATCCGTACAATCAAACTGAATCTTAGCAACTTCATATTCATTAGGAACCAATTGTCAACAGATGCTGCAAATTTGTATGTGCGCTCTATGATTTTCCCACACCTGTCATAGTGTATCACGACTTGGTCCCACACAGGAAAAAAAAAAAAACTCTTAGGCCCATGCACAGATAATACAAAAGAACACTCAAAATATTGGACAAAAAGCCCACGAGGTATCATCACTATCATATAATACACAAAGGGCAACCTTTTGACCTTTGATAATTTTGTTCATCTTGCAAACTCCTGCTTAATGTACACAATTACTCATAACCTTGCTCCTTCCCCACTAACAGAGTTTGCTTCACTATGCTCAGATAACATCAGGCAAGCGAGCATCTACCAGACGCAACTGTGTAGTGCAGCACGGGTTCACTGAATTTGGCTGTTCAGCTTTCTCCATTTGAGCTGCAAATTTTTTGGAACGTGATACCCCAGCACTGTTAGATAATGCTCTACCTTCTCTTGTTTTAAATCACAACTGAAATCATGGCGGAAACCAGTCATGTGATCATGAACCACAAAGTACTAAACATAGCATATTTTATTTCTTTTTTGTATAATGTAATGTTTTAAATGGAAAGTGCTTTTAGTTTTGTATGATGTAATGTTTTTTCTCTGTACCCCCGTCTGCATTATAACATTTAATGTAATAATTATTTCACGGATTTGCCTGCCAAGGGACTGCAGATGAAATTTAGCTATCTAGCTAGCTCTGAGACAGTCAAAGAATATCCATTGTCCCTGTTAAAAAAACAGATATATAAAGTAAATGAATAAATAATCCGCTCCAACAATGACACAAAAAAAACCCCAGCTGGATGAATGAGTACTTATTAAAGATGATATCTGCCAAGCTAATCATAGTTTACACATAGTGCACGTTTCTTTGTACCCCGGCACAAGGATGTTTTCTTAATTTTTTTGCTGACCAATTTTCCCAATCTATTTACTAACATCACACTACAGTAAAATCTTCAAGCAGTAAAAGATATTGCACAGTTATTGCACAGGCCTGTATCAGTGTTAATCTATGCATTACACCCAACCAAAGACTATATGTTCCTGTATTAGTTGGCTTCAGAGATGTCAGTTTAAAATGTGCCCCTCACTGATGTCACTGGCAGAATATCTGATGAAACTATGTGGATTTACTTAATGAGTCACAGTGTGTGATATAATTTGCAAACTTGAGATGCTTTATCAATATGTTTAAAGTCATCAGAATCAGAATCGTTTTACACTGAGTACGCCTTAGGGATTTATAGCAAAACTATGCATTCATACATTGAGCCATATATTCTTCTAACTTGCACTGAGGCAAGTGATCCACGAAAATATCCCCTCACGGCCACCCTTATATGTTCCATCTAAAGGTTACACAAATTTTGAGCAAATTTCACCCCAAAAAATCTGCAAAACTAAATGTGAATCAGAGTGTGTTTACATCAACTACTGTTATGCAAATATTCTGAAGAAAGCACAACATTACATAATCAAAAGATTGTCAGCCGAACAAAATGGAAAGGTGGCCTGTAGAATGACTTGCTGTTGTAAGAGTGATCTCACAACTCTTTATCTTTTATACACCATTACCATTACTCTATAGTGGAGAAACAGCCAAGAGGACTTACTTAATTAGGTCTGAAATGACTATTACATCATGATAAAGTCCACCGTATGTCTGGGGAACACCTACACATCAAGCAGTTCTGGGAGATAATTGTGCAGAGGCATTTCCCTAAGCAGCTTTGGGAAGCATGTGATGCCTAAAAGGAGTCTCCATCACCCTTTATTGCATTTTCTCTTCATCAATACACCAATCTTTCCACCTCAGCCGAGCATAATTTTGTTTTTTGTTTTTGTTTTTTTTGCAATTTTATGTTGTTGTTTTGTTTTTTTGAGTATTTCTGGCGTTTTAGGTGAATGGAGACCCGCTTATTTGTTCTTTGCCACATCTCTGCCACCCCGTGTACACAACTCTGGACAAAACCACAGCACAGGCTTACTTAGGCAATCCACCAGAAGACAATCCTCCTTTGCTCTACCCCTCCCGTCTCCCATTCACTCCATTTCTGCATGCCGAGCATGTGCGAGAAGAGGATGCACACAATCGCAGCCCCTTTGCAGAGAAACAGAGGAATAGAGACGGGAGTACACATTTTATGGAGTTCTTGCATGCGCTTGCTACTTATTATGTAATTATCCTCAGACTGTAGTTCTTTTAAAGAAAGTACGCCCTCCTACAGCCAACGAATGCTAGTCATATTATTAATATCAATCTATTTCTATGTGCATTCATTTTGGAAAATTGTTGTTGAAAATTTTGTTGTTAATAAGGACCAAAATAAATTCTACTACTACTACTACTACTAAATAGTAGTAGTAGTAGTAGAATTTAATATCACCTGCAGGCCTAATATAGCCCAGTCTGTGTCAGCTAAGTGTTTGCTATTCTTTCTCTTCCCGTGTAAAATCCAATCACATCAAACCCAGTGTTTATAGTCAAGGGGTGTCACGATTTCAGTTTGCATGTGTTAACCTCCAATTTTTTATGTTAACTTGTCAATCAAATGTCTCTTGTGAAATAATAGCATAAAAAGAGCCACCCACACTTTGCGTGCACAAAGAGACGTGGTTAAATGGTTGGTGCATAAAGCTATTCAGTGGAAACACAGGTTGAAGAGTGTCCTATTGATTTATTGCACAGTCAATGCATTTTCTTAGAGTAAACGATGTCATTGGAATGGGCCTCTGATGGGGGCACTTCTATACTTCAGGCACCCTCAAAAAAATAATAATTAAATAACCTTGCATCTCTAGCTGGGAGTCAACATCAGTACTCTCACACGGAACTTGAAGAATTAGATGGTAAATGGTATAACCCTCCTTCAACTGCAAACTTATAATGGAAGAGGAGTGCCAGAGCTTTTGTGACCCTGGACGCAATGTTGTTGGAGGGCTTTGTGGCCCCCAGTAGGGATTGAAAAACCCTTTTAACAATTTGAAGAACAACAGAAAGTGCCTTGCTTAACACAGGGGTACCAATGGCCCATGCTGCAGCCAGGCTTGGGATAGGTGCTTGACAAGTTATTTGTCAAAGAATATCTTAAACAAAGCAGTGTTGGCACAATTGTTGCACTACTTAAATTATCTTTGTGCATTTTAAAGTTTGACTGAGTGAAAGAGGCTTGAGTTTGTTTTACCGGATCAACGGTCTCCGCTTCTATGGGCAAAGAGACAAGTCCGTCCTCAGAGCCAAAATGTCTCTCCAAAAAGTGTCGCACATCAGATCCATGCTAGATTTCTAGGTCTGGGAATCTGCAGGGAGCTCACAAGTCGAAATTAAAACGATATTTTAGTGTGGATTCAAGACATACGGCAGTTTTTCAAATATCACAACATGGTGAGTCAGTATTATGTTTTTGTCTAAGGCTCGATCCCCTTTTATCTACAGTAAAAGGTGAAATCTTAAATAATCCAAAGAAATTTAACAAAAATTTTATTTGATTTAATCCCTTTGTGTTATAAAAGTTTGAAACAGGGTTACCACAATTGTATTAATTCTGTTTTTAAATGGAAATTCCAGACAATAATAATAATAATAATAATAATAATAATAATAATAATAGTAATAACAATGAAAATTAAAACATCAGGCCTCTAATTTCTCACACTAATCCCTCTGCAGGTATCAATGTTTTGTTTTGTTTTTTGTTTGAACCTGTGCCCTCGGCAAGCTTGTCAAGTCAAGTCAAGTCAATTTTATTTGTACAGTCCAAAATGACAAATAACAAATTTGCCTCAGGGGGCTTTACAGCAACACAACATCCTGTCCTTAGACTGTTGTATTGGATAAAGAACAACTCCCTAAAAAAAAAACCTTTAACAGGGAGAAAAAACAGGAAGAAACCTCAGGGAGAGCAACAGAGAAGGGATCTCTCTCCCAAGATGGACAGACATGCAATGTTGTGTGTACAGAATAAAACACAATTTACAGAACACCGAAAGAGGATAACAGACAACAGAATTATAATGGAATTACAACATATATGAAGAATGTCATGTGGAGAACCCAGACAGTGTCCAGATGCCACCGCAACATCCTAGGACCTGAGCCACGTGACCACCAATCATCATGTGGACCTGGCAGGAGGACAGACTACACATGGGAAAGCTTTGCATACAGCACAGTGAATTTGCATGCCAACGTGTCCTAGATGCAGTTAATCTGCAAGTGGAGTTCAGGTTCTCCACCCGCAAAGGCAATCTTTATTAATTGTCAAGAACCGCTTATAATGACTCCGTCCTTCGGATGATCTGCGGGGTGACAAGAGCACAGGGTGTTTGCCGCCACCGGTCCCCCTCTGCAGCATGTTTGATCAGCTAAACAACCAGCCAGCATCACTTGTCCAAGAGGGGGACACTCACCACAAGTGAAATAAGGAGACTGAGAGACGAAAAGGGACAACATGTATCTGATAAGACACGGACAAAGTAACAGACGCTGACATGTGTTCGACTAAACATAATTCAATTTTTCTTGTCGATATCAGTTTAGGATAGTAATTATCGCTATAAAGGAAAAGACAAGGAAAAAGGAAAAAAGGTGGAGGAAGGACTAAGTCCTGGATCACTCTCCAGGATGTAAACTGGAGAGTGGTCCAGGGAGTGTGTGAGGCATAAGCTAGCAGTGTGTGACATGTCCACCTGTGAGTGCACGGGATAAATCCCAATTAATTCTGGTGTCTGAGCTCCGCGACTCACCATAGTGCCTCTGAGTAGCAGACAGGCTCTGCAGCCACCAACAGGCCCTGCAGCAGCACAGACAACCCCATGACCAAGCGAACAGCCGGGGCCTGAAGCACCACCACCCCAGTGGAACAACGAATCCACAGGGGGGGACCAGGAGCCGCAGAGCAACTGACCTGCATGCCCCCGAGAAGCAAAAGCCAGTCCCCAGTAGCACAAGCTGGGTCCGCACCCCCGCCACCAACCCTCGGGCACAGGCACAAGGTGCACCTGCACAAATGGGACACAAGCTGCGGACGGCAAGCATGGACCGCCGGCCCGGAACCTGGCCTTGTGACCAACAGACCGATGCACTGTCGGGACCACCCACCCAGCTGGCGGGCAGGGTGCGCCCCATGCCCATCCAAGCCTGGCGTAAGGGCGAGGCCCGCCGCAATGCAGCCAGCAAGACGCCCCATACGGCCACACACACCGAGCAAACATCCACGTAGCCGAAAACACCCAACCCAGGCCGCCCCACGGCGACCTTTCCTGGGCTAGCACCTGGAGACAGCCAGACATGCGGTCCCCCCACCGCCCCACCACAGAAAGGGCACACAGCGGGAGCAAGTCTGACAGCAGCCCCTCGCTCCGCGGCCCACACCTATTACGACGAGCTGCCACCCAGGACCCCAGGAAAACACCTGGTAGTGCTGACCGCAGCCCGGCAGTTACACAGCAGGCAGGACACCACCCAGCACCAAGGACAGAGCAACCCACCTTGGCATGGTTCCCTTCCGGCCGTCCCCCAGCCGACCACCCACCCACGCCAACCCGCAGATGTCCCGCCCAACCCGGTAATCCCATTGTTTAATGTGCCCTCGTGTCATGTATGGAGTTAAAATGGTGGGGTGTGGGGGGTGCGAGTTGTCCAGGCTTATCAGACCCACACCACTCACACCCCTGCTGCAGGTATCAGTGTTACATTTTGTCACAACCAGACGTGACAAGGCAGTTTGTCCAATTTCAACTCAATTCGGATGCAGAATTTTACCAAACTATTTAGATGATGTCTAATTCACGTCCCTGCATTTTAAAACTGATTCCCAAATTTAGAAAACCTAATACAGCCAGCAATGTTCTCAATAGGTGTGACAATATTGTACGTGTATGAAATTCAAATTTCAGGTACTTCCTGTTATTGTTGTTGTCCCCTGTAACCAGCCAGTAGCCAAACACAATGTGATTATTTAGGCAATTTAGGCCTTTATGCTCTGTATATACTGAAAAAAATAAAGACTATGAATAAAGAAACTTACTCATGACAGCCACATTTACAAGAGAACGTGTGTGTATTTGCATGATGTACGTATATTGCTATCCCTTTAGACAGTAACTTCAAAAACTATCAGTATGGCTACAGGTACACCAACGTTGAAAGTGGGCATTTTTCATGTCTGTCAACATATAAACAAAGAAGCCACTCTCTGCACTATTTTATCCCATCCTCTACCCTCCAGCCCATCCTCACTTGACATTTTTGGAAATAGAATTGTTACTAACTGTAGACCTACTACTACTACTACTACTACTACTACTACTACTACTACCACCCTCGGATGCTCCCATTAGGGGTCGCCACAGCGGGTCATCCGTTTCCATCTCTTCCTGTCCTCTGCGTCTTCGTCTGTCACACCAGCCACCTGCATGTCCTCCCCCACCACATCCATGAACCTCCTCTTTGGCCTTCCTCTTCTCCTCTTTCCTGGCAGCTCCATATTCAGCATCCTTCTCCCAGTATACCCAGCTTCTCTCCTCCACACATGTCCAAGCCATCTCAATCTTGCCTCTCTTGCTTTGTCTCCAAACCGTCCAATCTGAGCGGTCCCCTCTAATATAATCATTCCTAATCCTGTCCTTCTTCTCTGTCCAGTGAAAGTCTTAGCATCTTCAACTCTGCCACCTCCAGCTCCGCCTCCCGTCGCTCCGCCTCCTGCTTTTCCTCAGTGCCACTGTCTCCAAACCATATAACATAGCTGGGTCTCACAACCATCCTGTAAACCTTCCCTTTAACTCTTGCTTACTGACTGTAGACTGACTTTCGATTAATATTCAACATGAGCCTGCCGCTGGGTGTGTGTGTGTGTGTGTGTGTGTGTGCGTGTGTGTGTGTGTACACCAGGTCTTTCTAGCCTATCTATTAGAATAAACCACCTACCTTGTGGGGACATTTTATGGGTCCCCATGAGGAAATGGGTCTATTTTAGGGGTAGGACTTAGGTTTAGTGTTAGGGTTAGGGTTATGTTAGGGTAAGGGTTAGACTAGGCATGTGGTTATGATGGTTAGGGTAAGGTTAGGGTTAAGGGCTAGGGAACGAATAAGGGGAATCAGGGATCCCCACAAGTAAAGGGTGACATGGTATGTGATGTATGTGTGTGAGTGTGTGTGTGTGTGAGGAATGGGGGGTCTTACTTCACTTTAAATTCATTCCAATTCCTCCTGACACTAGTAAATTTTGTCAATTTCTTTATTTGTGTAGCCCAATATCACAAATTACAAATTTGTCTCAGTGGGCGGTACAGCAACACAACATCCTGTCCTTTGACCCTCGCAACAGATAAGGAACAACTCCCAAAAAAAGAAACCCTTTAACGGGGGAAAAACAGGAAGAAACCTCAGGGACAGCAACAGAGGAGGGATCTCTCTCCATAGATGGACACAGATGGACTTGATCGAAGGCACAATTTTAAAGCCACTGTGAGAGAGACCTCACAAAATTCTCAAAAAGGTCACACAAAACTTGCCATACTAGAAGTAAAAGAAAATCTCTAAAACAGTCTCCATGACACCGTTCTAAACACTACAACAAAAACAATGATTACATTAATTTACCACTGCAAATTTCAATTTCCTCATCCATCTACATCTTTCTCTAGGTTTCCTGCTTTCACGTCCCCGCACCTTGACAGTCCTCGCCTCCAAACATAGAAAAATAATGTCTTCAATAACGACAACAACTTGTCGAACACAACATGGTCCTGTACCTCTACATAATAACTCAGCATGTTGCGTTCAATACGACGTGAGGAGTCAGGACTCCAGACTTGAACAACCTCGGGGATAATACAGTCAATCAGCCCTCGACGGCACAGTCAGATTTAAAATAGGAAACTGGTGCAAAAACCCTCCACCCTGGCCCTGTTAGGAAACACTTCCCTGCGTCACAACACATGCAACACAACTCTGTTTCAAGCATTGCAGGACATTGTAGAATAGACTGGAACACAACAGCTTTATTTTTCTAGAGAGCTTCACAAGTAGGGGGCACTTTGAAGCAGAATATGCACATAAGTTAAATAACATGCTAAAAAATATACTTGGAAATTACATTTGTACTAAAAAGTTACACAAATATGTGAATACTACTACTTTTTTTGGGGGGGGGGTTTCCCCCCAGTTGTATCCAGCCATACACATGGAGTCGCCAGCCGCTTCTTTTCACCCGACAGTGAGGAGTTTCACCAGGGGGAGGATCACGCTATTCCCCCCCCACCCCCCCCTGAACAGGCACCCTGACCGACCAGAGGAGGCGCTAGTGCAGCGACCAGGACACATACCCACATCCGGCTTCCCACCTGCAGACCTGGTCAACTGTGTCTGTGGGGACGCCCGACCAAGCCAGAGGCAACACGGGGATTCGATCCAGCGATTCCCATGTTGGTAGGCAGCAGAATAGACCGCTATGCTACCCAGACGCACTACTATTACACTTTTACTGCTATTTAATACTATTTATGATACTAAGAAAACTGATATACTAATACACACGATGCTAAAACACTTTACTAATGCAATTTTACTACACTATTATTATGAGTATCAGATTATGCTAATTTACTGATACTACATAAAGAACGAAGAAGTAGTAACAATTTCTATTGTTAGCTGTTCTTGGTCATTTAGCAACCTCACGCATATCGGCACAAAGTTGTGCAGGGATCTCTTCCCTTCGCCTTCGCCCTGACTGAGTCTTCAAGTGAGAGAAGTAATTAAATTAATTTAACCTTCCACAAGGCAGTCATGTAAACAATTAAGGTAATTTGTTTGGTTGCTCTGTATGCATGAAAGCTGTATTTCTTGCAGTGTCGATGGTCCTGCTAAGTTCCTCTGAGCTCATCTGCTGAACAGTGTTGCATTTGGAAGACGTGAACTGAACTGGGACATCCTGACCTCCCAAGCTGAATACATGGAAGTATTATTCTGCAGGCCATCTTGTCATGCTGCACACTGGAAAGTAAACAGCTGGGGGCACAGCCTTCAACTCTATAGGGCCCCTTCCCCCTGGAAAAAGCTAGGGTATTAGAACCAGTGGCGGCTGGCCAGTACAGGGCGCTGGGGCAGCGCCCCCTTCAAATATCTAGAGATGAAAATCTACTTAAACATGTTAAATATAATTTAGTTGTTTAATGCAAATACTTATGAAATAAACGTGTTTTCAGTCTGTGAGCGCCTGTCAGCAGCCATTAAATGTTGGTTCCAAATGGTATTTGGTTGATTTCTGTCTGAATACATATACTTCCTGGGTGAGGGGCGCCGGCCAAACCATACCTTATAAGGTATAAGGCCTCAAACTTTCGGCGAGCAGGTGACCTGAGGCTGCTGTCTAACTGGTTTCTTCAGATTTTCCAGGGGGCGCAGTTCTGTGCTCCCCAGACACTCCCGCTTTTATCAGCAGCGAATTGGTGTTGTTTTAATGTTTTTTTGATCTAATGTGATTGGACGATTCTCGTGACTGTCAATCATGTTCACACCCACCACCACGCCTCGTCTCGACTGTCAATCATCCACCGTCTACGAACCCTGATAAAATCTATAGGCTACGTTGTCCTTCTTAATGACTCTGTGACTGTGTGGACATTAAAGCAGCTGTCAGGTGTGCTGCGCCAAGGTAAATTGCGCCCCCCCCAAAAATTTTTAGCACCAGCCGCCACTGATTAGAACTATCTGGAAGCTTACCTTTGCTCTCCGCTGCAAGCCCTCAAACATGTTAATTTACATGGGCGTAGCTGTAATACATGGCACCAAGCTATGAAAATGATGCTGTTGTGAAATGTCGTGTTTAGGGCGACAACAATAAATAGTTCTGAGTGTGGCAAACTCCAGTTCTTCTTTCCATTGCCTTGCTCAGGGGCACAGGCAGGAGTATTAACCCTAACATGCATGTCTTTTTGATGGTGGGAGGAAACCGGAGCACCCCGAGGAAACCCACGCAGACACGGGAAGGACATGCAGACTCCACACAGAAAGGACCTGGGACGGCCTGGGGTTCGAACCCCAGTGCTAACCACTGGGCCACTGTGCCACCAGAGTGATTGTGGTTTGAGATGATTAGTTCTGTATGCCTGGGTTTAGGGGGTGGTCTGAGAGAACTCAGTTGTCTGTCTAGGACTTTCATATTAAAGATCCATCACACGCCATGCTGGCTGATACTAGTCAAGAAGGACACTCCAAGACACTTCAATTAATTGCAATGTAAAACCTCCCACACCAGCACCGTCTAGCTTTGTCAGTGCACATCTACTCGACAAGGTGCGACGTCTCGGTCTCCTGTCCTACTCCTGACACTTCTACAGACTCACATTTTCTATGGTGAAAAGGGTTTTTGTTGGTTTGGTTATTATGGCGCTGGTTTGCTAAATCCAGCGCCATTCATATTTGATGGGCACCAGCTAACACTTCCAGTGTGTGCTACAGGCGGCACTGGACGCGAGTCATCTGACGCCACTTTGTTACTCTGCAGCGCTTCCTGCTGGTCTTGTGATTCAGTTCAGCTTTTGCTTATCTACTGCAGTGTTGTGAGTGTTCATGTGTGTGTACACATTCAATCTTCAAGCCCCTGCAGTTTACAGCCAGAAATGTATATGACGGATGACAACTATTACACATGAAGACGAGGAGAGAGTGTGTGTGTGTGTGTGTGTGTGTGTGTGTGTGTGTGTGTGTGTGTGTGTGTGTGTGTGTGTGTGTGTGTGTGTGTGTGTGTGTGTGTGACTGTGTTCTGCAGAGGAGAAAGAAAAAACAGAATCAAGAAATCCCCAATTCATAAGCCCAGGCCATGACCTGTTAAATCGAAAAGGTTTGCGGTCAGGCGCCAAAGTAACAGCGGCTGCAGAACTGAGTTTAGGCGGTGTCTGAATTTCAGGGTGGTATGGTTGACTGGACAAGTAACAATATTCCCGACACACAATTTTCATCTACAGCAGAAGGGACAACGTAGGAGCAAGTGTCACACATTAAACATCTTTTTTGACGATGAGCAAATTAACGGCCCGTCATCGGAGTGTATATTTTAATATGTTGTGCATTGTTTTAATTAAGAGCTTACAGCCACTGACAACTTGGACGACATTCTAAAATTGTCTATATCCAATTAGAAAAGCTATATGTGACTTAATGAGCATTAACCAAAGCCTCAATAAAAAAAACTACTATAATTAAACACGCATTAATCTGCCTGCCAAGATTTTTCAGGCATGTCTGATCACACAATGACTGACGGTGGCATCTCACATACAATGTAAATAAACAAATAATGACGTGGTAGTCAGTAACAGCTACCGAGTGCTCCGGGCGTCCGGGTGGCATGGCGGTCTATTCCCTTGCCTACCAACACGGGGATCGCTGGTTCGAATCCCCACGTTACCTCCGGCTTGGCAGGACGTTCCTAGCCCGACCAAGCCGGACTGCTGTCACATTCAACCAGTGAATAAAACTGCAATTCTGTGGGTGTCTGGGTGGCATAGCGGTCTATTTCGTTGCCTACCAACAGGGGGATCGCCGGTTCGAATCCCCGTGTTACCTCTGGCTTGGTCGGGCGTCCACCTGTTGCACAATTGGCCGTGTCTGCGGGTGGGAAGCCGGATGTGGGTATGTTTCCTAGTCGCTGCACTAGCGCCTCCTCTGGTGAGTTGGGGCGCCTGTTCGGGGGGGGGGATAGCGTGATCCTCCCACACGCTACGTCCCCCTGGTGAAACTCTTCACTGTCAGGTGAAAAGAAGCGGCTGGCGACTCCACATGTATCGGAGGAGGCATGTGGTAGTCTGCAGCCCTCCCCGGATCGGCAGAGGGGGTGGAGCAGCGACCGGGATGCTCAGAAGAGTGGGGTAATTGGCCGGGTACAGTTGGGGAGAAAAAGGGGAGAAACTGAAGGTTAGCTTACACAAGCTAACCGAGATGCATCACGAAACAGATTTGTCTGTGTTTTTGCAGTGCAGCTGTGTGGACCAAGTGTGTGTGTGTGTGTTGCAAAAAGACAGGGCGAATCCAAATACACAGAAACAGAATAGCTTTCACCTTCCCTTTTCACTTTTCCTCGACCTCACTTGAAAACATCGGACCGGTCAGTCAAAAGTTACAAGAGGAATTCAATTCAGCACCTTCGGGCACGTCTTGAAGAAATCGAAGGTCCTTCGCTACACAACGTCATGAAGTTGACTTCGACTGATACCGGCGTCACCGTTCAACAAGCAACCGCAAATAACTTGCAAAGAAATCAGCCACAGTCCAACTGAACTATTGCCCATTTAGTTTTTAAATACCGAGGTGATCTAAATCCAGTTGGCCGAGGCCAAACCGGGGTGCGGGCACAGACAACGGCCTCCTCTGTAGCGCACAATCACAACCAAGTCACCTAATGACATGTGGAAAAGAAAGAATGGAAAATTACAGTACTGCCAAAAGAGCAACACGTGTCCTTTCTCGGTGTTCCTCTCTTGACAGCTGCCCTTCACAACGCATTGGAAAACCCAGAAGCAGAAACGACTTTTACAAACACTTAAACGACAATTGATTGTGGTCCGGACACCTGATCTTTCCTTCTGCCAAGGTTGGTCCAATGTAATCTCACTCTAAAGAGGTGGCAAAGGAGCTCGGAGGCTCCTTTGCCACCTGTCATAAATTACCTCAATGCTCCTCATTACAACTGCCATAGAAAAAGTACAGAAAAAAAATGATGGTCACCTTCGTTGTGAAGGATGACCTCCTGTGATTTCCTTCTGGTTACAGAGAGGAGCCAAATTAATTTCTACCACAAATATACTAGAAGGAGAAATGCACACAAGACCCAAAAACCTGATTTTTATGAAGCAGAACTGAAGTTTTTTGAGATTTTTCTCCCCAATTGTACCCATCCAATTTACCCCACTCTTCCAAGCCGTCTCGGTCGCTGCTCCACCCCCTCTGCCGATCCGGGGAGGGCTGCAGACTACCACATGCCTCCTCCGATACATGTGGAGTCGCCAGCCGCTTCTTTTCACCTGACAGTGAGGAGTTTCACCAGGGGGACGTAGCGCGTGGGAGGATCACGCTATTCCCCCCAGTTCCCCCTCCCCCGTTAACAGGTGCCCCGACCAACCAGAGGAGGCGCTAGTGCAGCGAACACGACACATACCCACATTCGGCTTCCCACCCGCAGACACGGCCAACTGTGTCTGTTGGGATGCCTGACTAAGCCGGAGGTAACACGGGGATTCGAACCGGCGATCCCTGGGTTGGTAGGCAACAGAATAGACCGCTATGCTACCTGGACACCCACAGAATTGCAGTTTTAGTCACTGGTTGAAGGTGACAGCAGTCTCCAGCATCCATTAAGAGTCGTCGGGTCGACCAGGTCTGTAAAAAGAAGTTGTGAAGCCTTTACCGCTGTGTGATTCCCTGTGTCAGGGGAGGATAGCACATTTAAAAACATGACGAAAACCCCCGCTATAGAAACAAAACAGGGTTTTAATGAGGATTAGAAGAATGCATAAGTAACACAGCGCACTAAGCCTGTAATTTGGAACATAAAATGACTACCAACAAAAAATTATTGATAACTTATTATCTTAAATCAGTGTAAGTAACATCAACATAACGCGCTAAGGAGGACTCAGAACAAATCCCCGCTTAGAGCTGAATTTCCTACTGTGAATTTTTTATTTTTTTTTATTAAAGAAAAAAATACCGAACCCAGCACTTTGAAAGCAGTTTAAGAGTTAAGTTAGCTGACAACAAAATAAATAAATAAATAAATAAATAAATAAAAATACATAAGAATACAAAAACAA
Source organism: Lampris incognitus (assembly GCF_029633865.1). Lineage (NCBI taxonomy): Eukaryota > Metazoa > Chordata > Actinopteri > Lampriformes > Lampridae > Lampris > Lampris incognitus. The sequence goes on from NC_079212.1 coordinate 136,638,396, forward strand.
ATAAAAAATACACAGACAACATCAGGTTGTTGGGAGGAAGGGGGATGTGATGAGGGGGGACTGTTATGTGCCCCCTCTGTTCTTTTTTGTTATATTTTGTCTTTAAAAACCCAATAAAATAATTTAGAAAAAAAGAAAAAAAAATAATTTTTGTTAGTGACATTGTCTCGTATGACTCCCTCGACCATAATGAGGGTCACTACGATGACAGGCAAGTTATATACTCTTTCAGAGTACTCAGATGGACGGAGCCCTTTCTACGCCCCGCTCTCCCATCAAACTGGGGGCTTTCATCCATTTCAAGAATCAAAAAAAGAGGACTCTCGCAGAGACGAGAGAAGCGCAATATATCTTTCAATATCCCCTCTCTCCATTTCCCTCTTTTGTAGGGAAGAAAGGGAAATGATCCTCACATTATGTCATTCTGAACAACTGACTCCATCCTGTCTGGTGCATCACATCCACACGAAAACAACCCACAATTGCCCATCGTATTGCCGGTGCCCCAGTCTCTCACAGCCATCAAAACAACTCCATACACTAATTGGTCTATCAGTTTTGGTATTAGTCTTGGGGGCCGGCCCCACAGCCATTACAACCACAGACGGCCATTGACTTGCTGACTGTCTGGTAAGAAGACTGACCAACGCATAGGAGATATGGAGCTAGAGGAGCATGGAAGCTGAAGCAGCCAGCCAATTAGCCAATTAAAAACAATCATCCATCCACAGCCCACCCAACCCCACCCCACCCCACCCCAGACACCACACACACACACACACACACACACACACACACACACACACACACACACACACACACACACACACACACACACACACACACACACACACACACACACACACAGCCTCCCTGACTAATGAATGATACAGGCATTTGAAAAGACAGCTGGTCTGCATTTATTACAGCATCTTCGACTATCTATATCTCATCCTGGTCCTTTCTGCTAAAACCTCCCGCCCCATGCAGAACTCTTACATGGCACAAGAGGCCATTTGTCAACGACGGTTAGCACTTCTGTTTCATCCAAAAAGCAGGTATGCAGCTGTACAATCCATTTTTTTGGGGGGGGGTCTTGTTGCCTTACAGCACACCCCACAACAGATGATGAAGATGAGTTATGGCCATAATGAACACAACTCTCACTCAGTTACTGTTATCAATTCTGGATCCTTTTCTCTGGCAGAGTGCATTTCATGAGGATGATCAATGCGATTGTGATTGATACGACAAGGCCAACAAGATTACAAAAGGACAAGAGCAGAGAGAGAGAGAGAGAGAGAGAGAGAGAGAGAGAGAGAGAGAGAGAGAGAGAGAGAGAGAGAGAGAGAGAGAGAGAGAGAGAGAGAGAGAGAGAGAGAGAACGAGAACGAGAACACAGTAGTATAGAATAGAAAGTAGTGAATAAAATGGAGTGAGTATAAACTGAGATGGAGAGCTGCTTATGCAGGTAGGAAGAGTGAAGCGAGAGTTTCGGGTGGATAAAGATACGCTTTCAAAAACATCAACAGCGAAAATATACTTGCAGCTTTAATGTCAATATAACCTACTACTATGTGGGAGTTGAATTTATATCATTTACACATACACAGACAATGCTGCTCTGACTTTGAATGGACTCAAACTGATTTTAACATCTTTCACCTGTGCAAAAAGAAAAAGGGAAACTGAGCGAAATGGAGAAGGAAAAAAAAAGAGGAGAAAATGGCTACTTTACTGACAAAAGCTTTGGCTTAGCAGGCGGTCGGCTCCTCTCCTTTCTCTGTCATCTCATCCACTATCTGCTCCCCGTGACTCCTCTGCAGATGACACCCATCTTTCCCTGCTTGTTTTTCACCATCGGATCAATACGTTCCCTAAGTGGTGTCTGACTAAAGGCATATTCGACATTTAAGTTCACTTCAGACAATGGTGTCTGTAACCCTATCTCCACATTACATCGGTCTCCTTTAATGCTCGGTGCCATTTCTCACAGCTAAACTAATCTAAGCTAATGTGTTTTGCAGTATCTGTGTGTGTGTGTGTGTGTGTGTGTGTGTATATATATATATATACACACACACACACACACACACGTTGCTGTTGCCATGAGTATTCGGAGGACAGGAGTGTGGGTGATTTTAGCAGTGTTCCACCTGATTGGTGTAGGATGGCAGAGGGGATTTGTAGGCATACATTTTTACGTAAAAACGAAGAACAAAAAGTTTCTGAGCCCGTCTCCAGCATGTATCAGTGAAGTGGGGGTAGAGAAAATGAGACATGCTTGTGAACACAGAGTTGACAGAATTTTAGGTGCAGTGTTGCCTGGGTATCACAATGACTCACACATGTGAAAAACAAAGTAAAGCTATATAACGGGGTCTGTTGAGGAAGCAGCCCACAGACTGCCAGCTATGATTAAGACTCATGTTAAGGGAAGAGAAATACATAAAACAACTGACTTGGCGAACAATTATGCCCCTTTTCCACTACATGGTACCGGCTCGACTCGACCCGCCCTTTTTTCGTTTTCCATTACCGGAAAGTACCGGCATTTTGGTAACTGTTAGCGCTGCTCTGGTACCACCTTTGTCGAGGTTCCAAAAAAACACTGGAGCGGGTACCAAATTCAATGCAGACCTGTGATTGGTCAGATAAACGCGTCACTGCGTCATTTTGCGTCACTGCGTCATCAACGCGCGCATCACCCGGCATTTTGAAATATGGAAGCGGAGTTGTCTTAAAAGTACATTTTGAAATTGAAAACCAAGCGTCGCTACGACGACCAGCTACAGCGAGGGGGTACCGTTCCGGTAATGGAAAACGACCCAGAAGCGAGTCGAGTCGAGCCAAGCCGGTACCATATAGTGGAAAAGGAGCATTAGACTACTTGTGGATATTCGTCTTAGCCTGAAAGATCGAAGCCAACGACAAAAGTTGAAAGTAAAAAGAAAAAATAACAGTGGCGGGATGCAATATGTCGCAGCTTACGTGACAATATCCTGAATGTGCATATTACCAGACCGCGGCATAACTTTGCACGACCCTCGCAGGAAACGTGGCTATGCGGATAAATGGAAAAAATATCGCTTCATCGAAACTCGGGACTGGTCACGTCGCCGCACGGTGAAATCAAAAGACCTGAGCACACGGTCCGCGGTGGCGCAGCGGTCTAAGCGTCGGCTTTGTGTCGACGCAGTTGCCCACTGGGGAGCGGGGTTCGCGCCCCGGTCTCGTCAGATCCGACTATGGCTGGACTCGATGAAGCAGCAATCATTGACAGCGCTGTCTTCGGGAGGGGGGCGGAGTCGGCTTGTGTTCGTCACGTGAACGCGTCTCTGGGTGTGTCGGAAGAAGCAGCGGTTCGGCCCGGAGTCGCCTTGTCCCGGAAGTGGCGAGGCGTCTCCTTCGAGACAGCCGGCCGGAGAGAAGCAGTTGGCGAAACCACGCAGTACGAGGGTGGGTGTTTGAATTAAAATAGGGATCGATTGGCCACTAAATTGGGAGAATTCAGAAATAAAAATTTCAAAAAAAGACTTGAGCACAAATCCAAACTATCGTTCTCGCAATGAACTATATCGACCAGTGCAGTTCTGCTGAGAGACAGGTGCGATGCTCACTAGATGATATTTTCCATCGCCCCTCCTTTCCCACCACCCTTACTTACCCCATCCTCTGCCGGCACATCTCCAGCCGGTCAGCCAGCCTCTTTGATGTTATTTTAGGATCAATATGTTACGGAAGCCAGCGAGCCGCACTCTAGCTGCAGGGAGGCACAGAAGCAAGACCCAGACTCTAATGGACTTTCTCCGTGTTCAGAGAAATCCAATGGCACCGTTGTGCTTTTGTTTTTGTTGAGCAACGTCAAAACTTTTCGCAGCCTTTCTCTGCGTTACTCTTCAATTACTGGAGATCCTGAGGTCCTGTTACGCTATCTGGAGTCAAAATGAAGGTTTCTCCAGCAGGTGAGGGAAATTTGGGCAACTGTGAAGCTTCTTTTTTTTTGGCTCCTTGCAAGTGCTACTTGAACTTACAAGCAGAAGGCCTCAGCTGAGAAAAACTGAGAAACTTGTTTTTTTTCTCTCTCATGTTTTGATGGGTTTTTTTCTCCTATTGTTCACAGTAGTTGAGTTTGTATTGTGCAGCACAGCTTGCATTGAATTTGAACCACACAGTACTGTGGGGATGAGTTTGAAATGTATAGTAGCTGAATTAACTTAAGAGCAGGTGAGAAGAGGTAGGAAAAAAGTGTATGCTTCCTCCTACTCCTTTACCATCATGTAACAAATAATCTGATGCATACGGCGATTTGTTCACTGAGTTTGATGTGTGGATTTGTTGATCACTTCAGATTATTGACAATGGCTTATCTGTATGTTGTATCCTGCTGCTTATCAGGAATCCATCCATCCATTCCATCCATTATCCAAACTGCTTATCCTGCTCTCGGGGCCGCAGCGTTGCTGGAGCCTATCACAGCAGTCATTGGGCGGCAGGCGGGGAGACACCCTGGACAGGCCGCCAGGCTGTCACAGGGCCGACACACACACACACACACACACCTAGGGACAATTTAGTACAGCCAATCCATCTCATCTCATCTCATCTTCAGCCACTTTTCCGGGGTCGGGTCACGGTGGCAGCAAGCCAAATAGAGCACTCCAGACGTCCCTCTCCCCAGCAACACCCTCCAGCTCCTCCTGGGGGATCCCAAGGCGTTCCCAGGCCAGATTGGACATGTCGTCCCTCCAGCGAGTTCTGGGTCTACCCCAGGGTCTCCTCCCAGTTGGCCGTGCCCGGTAAACCTCCAAAGGAAGGCGCCCCGGAGGCATCCTAATCAGATGCCCGAACCATCTCAACTGGCTCCTTTCGATGCGAAAGAGCAGCGGCTCTACTCCGAGCTCCCTCCGGATGTTGGAGCTCCTCACCCTATCTCTAAGGCCGTACAATTTAGTACGGCCGATCCACCTGACCTAAATGTCTTTGGACTGTGGGAGGAAACCGTAGCACCTGGAGGAAACCCACACAGACACAGGGAGAACATGCAAACTCCACACAGAGGACAACCTGGGATGTTGGAGGTGGAGGTGGCAGAGTTGAAGATGCTAAGATTTTTATTGGGAGAGATGAAGAAGGACAGGATAAGGAATGAGTATATTAGAGGGACAGCTCAGGTTGGACGGTTTGGAGACAAAGCAAGGCAGGCAAGATTGAGATGGTTTTGGACATGTGTGGAGGAGAGATGCTGGGTATATTGGGAGAAGGATGCTGAATATGGAGCTACCAGGGAAGAAGAAAAAAGGAAAGCCAAAGAGGAGGTTTATGGAGGTAGTGAGAGAGGACATGCAGGTGGCGGGTGTGACAGGAAGATGCAGAGGACAGGAAGAGATGGAAACGGATGATCCGCTGTGGTGACCCCTAATGGGAGCAGCCAAAAGTAGTAGTAGTAGTAGTAGATAGAGAAGCTAATTCAACCTGCAGCATACAAATGAATTCCATTGTTTGCAAAGATACTTAGCGGTCTATTTGCAACCATATCATTTTAACAACCAGGTGCTGCCCAGCGGGAATCAACAGATTGCAAAATAACAATGTTTTGTTTGTCTGATAGTTGAATTGGCGATTGATTCTGGAGTAGCGATGTTGTTAGTGGATAGTTCTCAATTACATCTGATGATTATAGTGCGCTATTCAATGAAGCTACAGCTACACTTTGATTCCAGACCCCCTGCCACTGTTGTAACGATGCCCCCCTCATACCTTCAAACACAATGCCGAGTCCGTCCAACCAGCCGCGGCACTTCAACAGCATCGATAGACAAACCAACGACTGTACCACGGAAAACTGTAAACATGCCAGGCAGCAGATCGCTTGATTTGTATCAATGTACTCATTTTCACTAATGGATCAGCGGAGCAAGGCAGTGGAATGATACGTCTTGAGTAATATCCTCAGTTTCTCGGGAAACACGATCCGTTCGAATAACTTCCCTCTTTATAGAAATTAAACATACAACTCTAAGTGCACTGCGAGAAAGCTCTCGTATCAAAGATTTATTTGTGTGTATGTAAATGTTTTGGGTAGACAATATAAATGTCTCGATAGCATATAATTGAGTGTGACACTCATGTATGTGGGCATAGAGTATTTTGGTCATAAGTGTAAGAGGATAGACAGCCTACACAGCCTACAACTGTGTAGACTGTCTGTGAAAGGGTTTCAATAATGTGTATCAGATTTCAACAGCGTATGCAAGAAGGTTTCATAATGCATAAGCATCTAATGGCCTACATGTATGTGCGAGGCAAAGTGTCAATTATGTCCATTACAGCACCACATACAGGTACCCCACCCACCCACACAAACACAAAGAAACACACACACACACACACACACACACACTACAGTGTAAGACGGATTTACAAGGCGTCAGTGCCCTAAACTCTCAAACACACACACATACACATACACACTCACCAACTCACCCTTTCATGCCATTACCTTGTGCTGAAGTCCCTCGGCCGCATTTCAATCTGCATTCATATTAGTGTCAAACGAGCCAAGCTGTTCACCACCCCTATGAATAGCCATTACCAATCCATTTGGGCTGGGTTATTATCAGTTGGCACTGGCCCCAAATCCTATTTCACCCCCTCTGTATAGTCAAACTCCTCACTCTGTCCCTTTCCATCATTAGCTTTTATTGGCAGAAGAAATTCCACCAGATTTTTATGGACTGCACACTGAGTCACATTCTGATATTGTACTGGCATCTAACTATATTAGTTAGACTGTTGCAGTTCTACTTTATAAGTAATATTTGGTAATTTATAGCTGTACGTGGTAGCTGCAACTGTATATTAAAACTCATTTAGACATACATTTATCTATCTGTATGTTTGTATGTGTGTATGTGAGCAGTATGGATTAGCCCTGGTGTGCATCAGGGAACATTTTATCTAAAATACTGTTAATGTATGGGTGGGGGGGGGGATATTTGTAATCCACCGAAGTCCACAGAATGCTAGATGCTTACATAAGCTATTTCCTTAGCTGGTGGGATTAGCAAAAGGGGATCAACCAAGCAGCAGAAAATTTTATTTCTCTTACAACTTAATTTTCATATTTTCTAAATTGCAGCATATTGAAAAAAGAAAAGTGCTAACTCCCGCCCAACACGATCACTAGCCAACTCATGAGATTTAGGATGGGTAGAGTCACCACAGCAAGAGAAAAAAAACATCATGCCAGGGCTACACAAATGTTGTCTGCTGGTTATGGAAGGGTGGGGAGATGACTTCTCTTTGACTCGTGTACCTACAATTCATGCTAAATAATGAACACCACCCAAGCACGAGGCACTCACTAAAAGAACCCCCTTTATATGTCCGTCTCTTCTCTCAATTCAAGTCCATCTCTATTCAAAGGGCTTTATTGGCATCAAAGTTTCAAGAACAATGTTGCCAAAGAATCAAAGCACTCGCTCGACCATTTTCTCCCTTTCTGTGTGAGAACATGTAGACTCGCATCCTCCCAGTTCATAATTGTGCAGCTCGATTCCTATGGAGTGGCGCAGTGGTTAGCGCGATCGCCTCACAGCAAGAAGGTCCTTGGTTCGAGCCCCAGGGTTGTCCAACCTTGGGGGTCGTCCTCTGTGTGGAGTTTGCATGTTCTCCCCGTGTCTGCGTGGGTTTCCTGCGGGTGCTCCGGTTTCCTCCCACAATCCAAAGACATGTAGGTCAGGTGAATCAGCTGTACTAAATTGTCCCTTGGAGTGAATCTGTCGGCCCTGTGATGGACTGGCAGCCTGTCCAGGGTGTCTCCCCGTCTGACTGCTGGGATGGGCTCCAGCATCCCGCAACCCCAGTTGGGATAAGCGGCTTGGATAATGGATGGATGGATGGATTCCTATGGAATTAGTATTCCCAGCATGGCTTTGTGTGGTGACATCACTAACTAAATTGGAGTCCTCATACACACTTGGGATTACAAACACCATAATGCTTTTCAGTTCCTCCTCTGCTCCCCCAGACCTGAATACCTCATGTACAAGTTCTCTTTCATATTATCATGACCAATTCCCTGGAATTATTTTTCTTTCATTAATGACATTAAAATGGAATATTTACATAATCATTCTTGTAGTTAAGTCGTGATTCAAAAGAGGCAATTATGCAAACGGTAAGCAAATCAACACAGCTCTGGGACCACTGCTTTTAAAAATAAGATTGTTTTATTCTGATTTCTGCGAGGGAGAGATGTTCTTGGATCAACATTTGACATTATGTCCCTGGGCAGTCATATTGTTTAAACAGTCAGAGTCGTGTCAGAAACACGGCCAGGGTTAAGGTCAGCCCAAATTCACCACATCAAATGCTGGTCTGACAACATCACTCGATTGCAGAAATCAAGACGTAAAAACGAATCCAGCACCAACTAATACATCAGATCTTGCCTGCCATTCACAGTAGGGAATAAAAACGTTAACATAATTTTGTTTTCCATCGAGTTAAGGAGCGATGACAGTGAAATACCATGAACATGTCCTCACACACACACACACACACACCTTTGTCAAGTCAATCTGACTTTCACAAATTATAGTACTTTAAAGAAATAGCTCAGATATTTTTTACGTCTATTCCTATTTTATACTCAATGCCCATGTACTATATAGGTAGTTTTCACAGTCATCCATCCATTAATTCTTACAGGATATGCAGCCCCAGTGTGCAATCCGGGGCTCAGTGCAGTTACTGGGAGACACGTCCACAATCCTCTCCCGGTGCAAAATGCCGTGACTCAGCCAACGCTACCATGATGCAACAGCAGTCTTATCATAGCGAAGTCCACTCATTATCTCCAAACTCTGCAGTCATTTCCGCGATTAGTTTTGGTCATTTCCTAATGTGCCGTTTCCTGCAACAAAGCCTACAAGTTATTACCAGCGGGAGTCATTCCACCATGGCACCGCAAAGCAGATACTAAGAGGGAATTTCGCTCCTGTTAGGGGTCGCCACAGCGGATCATCCGTTTCCACCTCCTCCTGTCTTCTGCATCTTCCTCTGTCACACCAGCCATCTGCATGTGCTCCCTCACCACATATCCATAAGCCTCCTCTTTGGCCTTCCTCTTTTCCTCTTCCCTGGCAGCTCCGTATTCAGCATGGTGAAACTCCTCACTGTCAGGGGAAGACAAGCGGCTGGCGACTCCACATGTACCGGAGGAGGCATGTGGTGGGCTGCAGCCCTCCCCGGATAGGCAGACGGGGTGGTGGAGCAGCATTCGAAGGGGGACAGCTCGGAAGAGTGGGGTAATTGGCTGGATATAATTGGGGAGAAGACGGGGGGGTCAAAAAAAAAAAGATTTTTTTTTCTTTTAAATTTGCACTCCAAATTGCTATGACAGGCTGCTATAGCGTTATCTTAGCTTTGGCTGAACCGTAGAGTACTTTTTTTTGTGCACTGAATGAGGTTTATGGATTTGTCTTTCATTAATTAAGACGGAGTTGCCTGCCCAGCATGAATAAAAGGCTGGATGGCAAAAAATTACACCTACTGATGTGCCCCATGAGCGGTGAATATAAAATAGGGAGAAACTTCCAAAAAAAAAAAAAAAATCTGTATCATTCCTTTAAAAGACAAAACTTGCAGTAGCAAATTGCTTTACAAAACAAGCACAGAGCAAGAGGGGGGGCGGGGGGGCGCTATCATGGCACACATAAAAGCAAAGATAAAATTGAGTATAAAAAAAACAGTCGACAACTTTCCCCCCACCTTCCCCTGCACCTTCTTCACTCCCTCACTGCCCTCCATCCGTCATGAATATGGGTCGAATGATGGTGGGGATGGAGATGGGGGGGTGGGGGGGGTTTGGCTAACACAGATGAGGCCTAATTAGAAAGATTAGAGTTGAGGAGTGACTCATACTACAATAGCAGCTCTGACCTAACTGCTAATGTTCTCCACCCAGCCCATTTAATCCAATTCACATCAATTATCTTTAGCTGCTTTGTGTTCGCTCTATCCGTCCTGTCACTTACCACTGAATTCTTTAACCAACTGGCTTTTTTTCCTGTTTATTTTTTCTTTCTTTTTTTTACTAAGCCAAAGGGAAGTGGTGCAAATGATGGCGAGGGGTATTTTCTTGCCCTTTAATCCATGTTTTCAGTGAAGTAAAACGATGTAAATAAGTGTGTTTTTCAGGATTGAGTGGTGAGAAAACACACACACAAATATCCATCATCAGCTAATAGTCTACATCTGATGTGATTGTCCCCTTGGAATTAGAACGGCATCATTTGATTACTCACATCGTATTTGTGGTCTGCTTGTTTTAGTGTCAAATGCTTTCTAACACTCCGGAAGACGAAGAAATAATCTCTAAACATGTGGCATGTTGAATCCGCGGAGGTCGTTTTTTTCCCCCTGTATATTATTTTTCACGTGAATTTTAGATATAGCTCTTCATCTCGCGTTATCCCGGCTGAATTTTCTTGGGTGAAAGGCGAGCTAGTATCAGCAGCCGCCACTCGCCTCCATCATCCGCAGCCCAAAGTGGCTTTAGTTGCACATCAAAATAGAGAGAGGCCTTTCAAAGCACCTCCAGAGGCTTCTATTGCTCCAGACACTGAAGATGTGAGTGGTGGCAAGCTGAGCTCGGGTTCAAGTAGATAAGGCATAGAGCTCAATCTCTGGCTGTGTCGGAGCACGGAGTGTGGCTTATGTAGGACAGAGTGCCTTTGAACCTTAGAGAAGCCAAAAAATCCCACCCCTGATAAGGACTAAAATCCAACTTGGAAACGATCAAATAGCTGATTTCATGGATACATGCACAAAAAACATACACGCTGAGGGCACGCCGACACACGGGAGCACACACACCGGCCCCCCAGACACCCGCACATGGACTCCAAATCCCACTTCAATGAAAGACTTAAACAAGAAATACATTTTTTTTTTAAAAACAACAGGAAGTAGCTGACCTTTTCCGTCCCCTTTCCAGAATGTCACCTGCCCGTGAGAGTCTGTACAAGCCCCTCGCCATAAGATGGAAAGAACGTTTCAAGCAAGAAAAAGGTAGTTATGAGGGGGGAAAAGGATTAAGTCAGACCCACACAAGCAGCTTAAAAATGAGATTTGTTTTTTCCCTGTTTCCAATGCTAAGCGTGTCTTCCACTCTAAACAATTTACACCGGAGCTAAAAATAAAAAATAAAAAAGTGGATTAGACCAACACACCAGCGACGCTTGCGTGTCTATCGACGGCTGAAATCTGGCTGAGGGTATGTACCCTGTGGTTCAGGGACACCAAGCAGATGCTATCAGAGCTAAGACCAGAAATCTCCTATATTCCTGCAAGGCTAAACCAGCAGGCCTGACACCGCGAGTAACAGGCCATACATAACCCTATGGAATAAACAGGGCAGGTTATGAAGTACTACCTTTAAAAACCAGGGGGAGGGGGGGCGGGTATCAAAATATGAAAGAAAGCATTTCTCAAAGCCAGACGGGGGTCCTGTAAAAAGGGCAAAAAGTCGCCCAGTAAAATGAATGAAAAGCTTATGAGATCGCTGCTATCAATGCTTAAGTGAGCTCCGCCGAAGCACGGGGATAAAACACTCCAACGCTAACTTCGGTGAACCCGGGTCCCTTAAACGGAGGGTTTTTCTTGTCAAGTAACACAAGATCCACCTCTTACCGAGGGACGGCTGAACCTCCCTGGGCGATCTCGCCGTCCTAAGCTGCACATGCTACAGGCTTTAGGCCGGGCCTGACGCCACGCCAAGCCCCTACACCCCAAACTGTCCCGCCATTTTACGATCCGCCCGTCTGTCTGTTTTCATTTAGTTTTACGATTATTATTTTTTTTAATACAGTAAAGCGCGTCGGCCACTGCTTGTTATCTTTAAATGCTGCTATAAAACTTGACCTGACTTGACTATTTATAAAGTTCACCTGGAGCGGGCAACGCAGACTCCATTTAGTGCTCATCAGGTCTGATGACGCTGGTGGCGCTCATTACCGCACACAGCAGATTACACCAGGGAAGGAGGAAGCACCGTAGACCGTCTCCACAGTTCGACATGGATCACAGCAGCACTTTTAACTCCCTTTCCACTTCTGTTTTTTTTTCTTTTTCTTTTCTTTTCAAAAATCACCGTATGTGATATTCTCTGTTGGCTGAGTGCTGCTTGAAGGTTTGGAGGAGGGGGGGGGGCATAATTACTTCTGTGGCCATGGCAACCTAAATACAGTACCAAGACATATGATGAGAAAAAGGGGTTTCAGTTCCCCTTTGCCAGACTTGTGCATGTGACGTGATGGGCGCCGTCAGTAAATAAAATGTGTCCCGGGTACAAGTTTAAACTTTTCAAGGCCGTTTGTGAACTTTTAGCAGCTAGCAGGATTGGGACTACAGCGGTCCCTTATGGTCTGTATTCCTACAGCGGTCCTTTATGGTCTGTGTTCCTACAGCGGTTCCCTTATGGTCTGTATTCCTACAGCGGTCCTTTATGGTCTGTGTTCCTACAGCGGTTCCCTTATGGTCTGTATTCCTACAGCGGTTCCCTTATGGTCTGTGTTCCTACAGCGGTTCCCTTATGGTCTGTGTTCCTACAGCGGTCCCTTATGGTCTGTGTTCCTACAGCGGTCCTTTATGGTCTGTGTTCCTACAGCGGTTCCCTTATGGTCTGTATTCCTACAGCGGTTCCCTTATGGTCTGTGTTCCTACAGCGGTTCCCTTATGGTCTGTGTTCCTACAGCGGTCCCTTACGGTCTGTGTTCCTACAGCGGTTCCCTTATGGTCTGTGTTCCTACAGCGGTTCCCTTATGGTCTGTGTTCCTACAGTGGTCCCTTATGGTCTGTGTTCCTACAGCGGTTCCCTTATGGTCTGTGTTCCTACAGCGGTTCCCTTATGGTCTGTATTCCTACAGTGGTCCCTTATGGTCTGTATTCCTACAGCGGTCCCTTATGGTCTGTATTCCTACAGCGGTTCCCTTATGGTCTGTATTCCTACAGCGGTTCCCTTATGGTCTGTGTTCCTACAGCGGTTCCCTTATGGTCTGTGTTCCTACAGCGGTTCCCTTATGGTCTGTGTTCCTACAGCGGTCCTTTATGGTCTGTATTCCTACAGCGGTTCCCTTATGGTCTGTATTCCTACAGCGGTTCCCTTATGGTCTGTATTCCTACAGCGGTCCTTTATGGTCTGTATTCATACAGCGGTTCCCTTATGGTCTGTGTTCCTACAGCGGTTCCTTTATGGTCTGTGTTCCTACAGCGGTCCCTTATGGTCTGTATTCCTACAGCGGTCCTTTATGGTCTGTGTTCCTACAGCGGTTCCCTTATGGTCTGTGTTCCTACAGTGGTCCCTTATGGTCTGTATTCCTACAGTGGTCCCTTATGGTCTGTGTTCCTACAGCGGTTCCCTTATGGTCTGTATTCCTACAGCGGTTCCCTTATGGTCTGTATTCCTACAGTGGTCCCTTATGGTCTGTGTTCCTACAGCGGTTCCCTTATGGTCTGTATTCCTACAGCGGTTCCCTTATGGTCTGTATTCCTACAGTGGTCCCTTATGGTCTGTATTCCTACCTTGGTCCCTTATGGTCTGTGTTCCTACCGCGGTTCCCTTATGGTCTGTGTTCCTACAGCGGTTCCCTTATGGTCTGTGTTCCTACAGCGGTCCCTTACGGTCTGTGTTCCTACAGCGGTTCCCTTATGGTCTGTGTTCCTACAGCGGTTCCCTTATGGTCTGTGTTCCTACAGTGGTCCCTTATGGTCTGTGTTCCTACAGCGGTTCCCTTATGGTCTGTGTTCCTACAGCGGTTCCCTTATGGTCTGTATTCCTACAGTGGTCCCTTATGGTCTGTATTCCTACAGCGGTCCCTTATGGTCTGTATTCCTACAGCGGTTCCCTTATGGTCTGTATTCCTACAGCGGTTCCCTTATGGTCTGTGTTCCTACAGCGGTTCCCTTATGGTCTGTGTTCCTACAGCGGTTCCCTTATGGTCTGTGTTCCTACAGCGGTCCTTTATGGTCTGTATTCCTACAGCGGTTCCCTTATGGTCTGTGTTCCTACAGCGGTTCCTTTATGGTCTGTGTTCCTACAGCGGTCCCTTATGGTCTGTGTTCCTACAGCGGTCCCTTATGGTCTGTGTTCCTACAGCGGTCCTTTATGGTCTGTGTTCCTACAGCGGTTCCCTTATGGTCTGTGTTCCTACAGTGGTCCCTTATGGTCTGTACTCCTACAGTGGTCCCTTATGGTCTGTGTTCCTACAGCGGTTCCCTTATGGTCTGTATTCCTACAGCGGTTCCCTTATGGTCTGTATTCCTACAGTGGTCCCTTATGGTCTGTGTTCCTACAGCGGTTCCCTTATGGTCTGTATTCCTACAGCGGTTCCCTTATGGTCTGTATTCCTACAGTGGTCCCTTATGGTCTGTATTCCTACCTTGGTCCCTTATGGTCTGTGTTCCTACCGCGGTTCCCTTATGGTCTGTGTTCCTACAGCGGTCCCTTATGGTCTGTATTCCTACAGCGGTCCCTTATGGTCTGTATTCCTACAGCGTTCCCTTATGGTCTGTGTTCCTACAGCGGTCCCTTATGGTCTGTGTTCCTACAGCGGTCCCTTATGGTCTGTGTTCCTACAGCGGTTCCCTTATGGTCTGTGTTCCTACAGCAGTCCCTTATGGTCTGTATTTCTACAGCGGTCCCTTATGGTCTGTGTTCCTACAGCGTTCCCTTATGGTCTGTGTTCCTACAGCGGTCCCTTATGGTCTGTGTTCCTACAGCGGTCCCTTATGGTCTGTGTTCCTACAGCGGTTCCCTTATGGTCTGTGTTCCTACAGCGGTCCCTTATGGTCTGTGTTCCTACAGCGGTCCCTTATGGTCTGTGTTCCTACAGCGGTTCCCTTATGGTCTGTGTTCCTACAGCGGTTCCCTTATGGTCTGTATTCCTACAGCGGTCCCTTATGGTCTGTGTTCCTACAGCGGTCCCTTATGGTCTGTGTTCCTACAGCGGTCCCTTATGGTCTGTGTTCCTACAGCGTTCCCTTATGGTCTGTGTTCCTACAGCGGTCCCTTATGGTCTGTGTTCCTACAGCGGTCCCTTATGGTCTGTGTTCCTACAGCGGTCCCTTATGGTCTGTGTTCCTACAGCGTTCCCTTATGGTCTGTGTTCCTACAGCGTTCCCTTATGGTCTGTGTTCCTACAGCGTTCCCTTATGGTCTGTGTTCCTACAGCGGTCCCTTATGGTCTGTGTTCCTACAGCGGTCCCTTATGGTCTGTGTTCCTACAGCGGTCCCTTATGGTCTGTGTTCCTACAGCGGTCCCTTATGGTCTGTGTTCCTACAGCGGTCCCTTATGGTCTGTGTTCCTACAGCGGTTCCCTTATGGTCTGTGTTCCTACAGCGGTCCCTTATGGTCTGTGTTCCTACAGCGGTCCCTTATGGTCTGTGTTCCTACAGCGTTCCCTTATGGTCTGTATTCCTACAGCGGTTCCCTTATGGTCTGTGTTCCTACAGCGGTCCCTTATGGTCTGTGTTCCTACAGCGTTCCCTTATGGTCTGTGTTCCTACAGCGTTCCCTTATGGTCTGTGTTCCTACAGCGTTCCCTTATGGTCTGTGTTCCTACAGCGTTCCCTTATGGTCTGTGTTCCTACAGCGGTCCCTTATGGTCTGTGTTCCTACAGCGGTCCCTTATGGTCTGTGTTCCTACAGCGGTCCCTTATGGTCTGTGTTCCTACAGCGGTCCCTTATGGTCTGTGTTCCTACAGCGGTCCCTTATGGTCTGTGTTCCTACAGCGGTTCCCTTATGGTCTGTGTTCCTACAGCGGTCCCTTATGGTCTGTGTTCCTACAGCGGTCCCTTATGGTCTGTGTTCCTACAGCGGTCCCTTATGGTCTGTGTTCCTACAGCGGTTCCCTTATGGTCTGTGTTCCTACAGCGGTTCCCTTATGGTCTGTGTTACTACAGCGGTCCCTTATGGTCTGTATTCCTACAGCGGTCCCTTATGGTCTGTATTCGTACAGCGGTCCCTTATGGTCTGTGTTCCTACAGCGGTTCCCTTATGGTCTGTATTCCTACAGTGGTCCCTTATGGTCTGTATTCCTACAGCGGTCCCTTATGGTCTGTATTCAACATTATGTTGTGCAGTTGTGCTTAGTGCTAGTAAAGAAATGTCACCAGTGTGCTGGAAATTCACTTGAGGCTCATGATAATTCAACCACATACTTCCAGAATCACCCAAATTCATACCAAAGAAAAATGGTGCTGGGTTTACAATTATAAAACTTGGATATACACGAAAAACCAAAAAGCAGTTGCTGTGGCAGTATGATGCCATGCTTTCTCTCACAGCATTCAAAGCGACTAACAATGTCAAGCAAGAATTAAACAATAAGCAGCAAATGCTAGCAAAAACTCCACATCTGTGCTGGTCTCTCTCTCTCCATGTCTCTCTCTCTCCATGTCTCTCTCCATGTCTGTCGCAATCTCTCTCTCCATGTCTCTCTCCATGCCTCCCCTCCACATCTGTCACCATCTCTCTCTCTCTCTCGCCATCTCTCCAACTCTCTTTGCCATGCCTCTCTCCATGCCTCTCTCCATGTCTGCTGCCACCTCTCTCTCTCTCCATCTCTCTCCCACGCTCTCTCTCCATCTCTCTCTGCAGATCATGTGTGATTGTAGACACCGTCCTCGTTTGCCGAGCACACGGAGGCAGAACGAACGGGGCCAGGATGGATGGAGTGACGGGAGCTACTCCTCTGGGTCACTGGTTGCAGATGGCGGTGTTCTCTGAGACAGATCAGTAGAATATTGTTAAAACGGCACGCCAAATGCAACCGAGTGGTCACTAATGTACCGGGGAAGGCCACCCAAGTGAAGCCTGTTGTGTGGGAGTTGGGAGCCCTGCACGGTAATGAATAAAAACACCTGAAAAATGCATGGGTGCTGGTGGAGGGGTGCTCTGGTATGCGTAGACATCCGCTCAAGCCACAGCATGGGTCTCGGTGCTGCAAGGTTCAAAGTCCTTCTTTTATCACTTGGCTGCCAGCACAACTGGCAGAGGGAACATGAAAATATTGTGTTACTGGCCATCTGCAGCTAAAACAGTTTGCCTGCAATCCAAAACATGTGGGCCTGCGTGCACACACGCCCCCACTTCCATTTATGGACGGTTGTGATTCTGTATGTGTGTGTGCACCATGCTTGTCTATATATGTGTATATATATATCTACTGGAATGCAAATGTTGCTTGTTTGTCTTATTTTTTGTGCGACACAGTGCATCATCCTCCCCCACGTATTGCTAAAAACAAGATGGGATCAACGCACAGCCCATATTCTATCGCACAAAATGCATGATAGTTTCCACCACGGATGCCGGTCTGAAAAGGCGATTCGAGCCACACCACCGGATGTGTGGAGAAGTGTGAAGGAGGTCTCGTGGCAAGGACAGTCAACGTGGGACCATGAAGGGGGCTTTGAGCAAGGGGCCGTGCCTCTGTGTGTGTGTGTGTGTGTGTGTGTGTGTGTGTGTGTGTGTGCGCGCGCGCTAATTTGGCCTGATGGGCCTGGGAGTACTGTTGCTGGCTAAAGCATGGCTCCCCAGTTTAATGATAATTAGATTTTGCATTTGGTTTGCTCGCCAGACGCCTGTCAACATCATGTCACAGCAGTGATCCTCGGAGTGATGCAGCCTAAGAGCCTTTTCACTGGCTGAAGACCAAGAAGGTCTGTGGGTGTGACGGAAAAGAAAGGAGCAGCAGGCTCCAAGTGCACTAAATAAAAGCTTTAGGAAGAGGAAATAAAACAAGATGAGATGACGTCAAGGTTCGGTTTGGAAAAAAAAGAAGACTGACCTTATGTACTCTACTGCTGCATTTAACTATTTGAGTGCCGTGGTTTTGTATAAAAACAAAAAAGTCAGTCGGGGATTATTTTGCCATTGCCGATATGGTCGTATATTGGCATAATCCAGGGGTAGATGCTCTCCTCTTTATCTTAAGTACGGACGACCCCCCCCCCCCACCACCCCCACCCCTAAACTGTGTGAGAATCAAAATATATTGGCCGGCCGGCTCATGTGGATATCCAAGTAGCGCACATTTCATCTTTCCGCCCATTTAAAACGTAGCATAAACGTTTAATTCGACCCAGGCAGGCTTCCTCTGTTTGGGCTCTCAGAGGCACCGGTGCCAATGCCCCAGATTTACTTGTTTTCATTACTGAATATTCTGCATTAACACAATCGTGTAAACTATGTTCAGTTTAATCTCAGGACAATGGACGTGAACATTTGGTTCTCTGGGCACAGACTTAACTACGTGACTAGTTCTCAACACCGAATAAAGAAAAACATAACTTTTTAAGGGTCCTACGATGAGGTCGGCAAACCATGCTTACTGTTAAATTTGATGGTCTAGAATCATTTATTGTTATTCGCGCCGCTGAACCACACTAGTGGCGATCGTGTAGAACTACACATAGCTGCTTTAATATAACTATCACTATAATATGGTTTTGCTTAACTTTGCTGGAAAGCTAACTGCCGATTTGGACATACAGACGAGTGGCAAGTACCTCAGGGAGTATATTAGGGTCTATTAAACTTTACTTTTTCTTCTCATCTTCACTTCTTGTCTTGTATTTGAGTCTACCGGAGGTGCTCTTTGTCACCTATCTACACCTTTGTGTGGATAGTCCTGTCCTCGTTTCTGTGTTTTGGCTCCATTCACGAAGAAGAAAGCCACTTTATTTTGTCATTGTATTCTTACAATGAATGTGTTCTCTGCATGTAACCCATCCTATTGTATAGGAGCAGTGGGCAGCTGCAGCGCCCGGGGACCAACTCCAGTTCTTCTTTCAATTGCCTTGCTCAGGGGCACAGGCAGGAGTATTGACCCTAACATGCATATCCTTTTGATGGTGGGAGGAAACTGGAGCACCCGGAGGAAACCCACAGAGACACAGGGAGAACATGCAAACTCCACACAGAAAGGACCTGGGGTTCGAACCCAGGACCTTCTTGCTGTGAGGCAACGGTGCTAACCACTGGCCCACCGTGCCGCCACATACTGTCTTATTCATTGATATTGTACAGCACTTTGGTAAATGTCCTCTATATGTTATATGAATAAACCTGATTTGAATTCTTTTAAGTCACAGATAAAATCACAAACATGCAGGACCATCCCCTGGAGCTTACCGGACTAACTGCACTGTATTGCATCATATCTAATGTTTTTTTCTTAAATGCCTTGTGTCCGCTGTGCAATGTCAGTTGCATGTCTATATGTATGTGGTCACCGCCCCTTGGTAGACATCTCTATGGATGTTGTATGTGACATGTCAGCGCTCTTCATCAATGCTGCAGCAGAAGCAACTACCACCGGCTCTGTTGCGTAGCAATACAGTTAGGTTTGAATCTCAAATAACAACAATTCCTTCCTTTCACCTTCATATCGCAAGTACAAGTTAAGTTTCCAGACGGTCAAAACAGGATCGTATTTGCTCTACATCAACGCTAATGTATGACAACACATGCAAACAGCTGCACACAAAAAAACAAAAAACTCCTCATTCCAACAACATTCCTGCTATTGGAGCACGAGTGTTGAGAAGCTGTTGTTGCTCCGAAAGCAGCTGGATTCATTTATGTGGGAAATGAAGAACCACTTGCTTCGACAAAAGCAGCAGTCCTGTGTACATCAATACCGGCCTCGAGAGGCCCGGCATGTTGGTGCGGCGGTGCGCTAAACGAGCGCTGCCGGCAAAATATCCTAAAACAGCCCACTGCATCCAGCATTTAATGCTCAAAGGTAAAAAGGTAGCACACACACACACACACACACACACACACGGCTCTCTTCAGGGCAAAGCTGACTTATCTCAGTTTCACTGGTTTATTCTGTCCACGTCGAGCACGTTTAGTCGACGTGGCCTTCATCACAGTATGGAGGAAAATGGAAGTCAGGTCGTTTGTATACGGGAGTTGGCAGGTGATTGGCTTAAAAAAGGTCACATGGTAATTAACTCCCTAAGGTGCCATACATATCTTCTCTTGACCATATGACAATGACTAAAAACAGGTGAAATGGCAAAGACCGTACAATTTAACAGCCCAATTCATCCAGTTGTGGTTAGTTTAAACGGTTAAAACTTACATTTTTCTATTTTATTTTTATTTACTGTGTCTAATTTATACAGACATTACTGCTATTAACATGATCTCTGTCATCTAAAACAGAATGATATCAGCCTTCACCAAAGGATCAACAGATCCGCGTTAATGGCATAGTCTTGATGAAGTTACTTGGGGAGCTTTTTGCCGATAAATTCACCCCCTCTTTGGCCAAAAAAGCATCCTGAAAAAGGCTCAAGTTGCAGGAGTCATTCTACAGGCCACAAAGTAATTTCCGCAGTACTACTGCAGTACACACAGCCCTACTTTTCACTCCCCCATTCTTCTCTCCCAGTGTGCCTCCTAGAAAGTACTTCTGGTGTTGTCAGGCTTGGCTGGCTTCCATTCAATTTCCCCCATGGGTCATCCATCGGCCCGGGGACACGGCCAGCAGTAGCGCCCAGCCCCTACGTGATTAACGGAAGAAAGATGGCTGCAGTTCACCGTGTAAATCCAGAGGGGCTTCAGGTGGAACACGGGGGCTTGTCTGCCAATGAGAAATGGGGGGAGGGCCCCATCCAATCCAACAGATGAAAATCTCCCTTCGATTTGCTAATCCAAACTCACTCGCTCACTAAAAGCGCCCTTCGATTCGCTAATCCGAGCTCGCTCCCTCACTATAGGGGGGTTTTGGAGAACACTCGGCTCAGGAACAGACGGGAGAGAGAAAACGAAACGGGAAATGGTGGGAGCAAGTTGGAGAGAGAGCCTGTTAAATGAATGAATGAATAAATAAATACTGTAAGCGGTTTAAAGGAGAAAAGGGAGCATGATGCACAACAGACTAACAGAATGCCCGAGGAAGAAAAAGGCGAGAAGATATGAAGTGACCGAAGCAGAGAGAGGAAAAATAGGAAGCGAAAGTGGAAACCGGTGCACCCGTGGGTGATATTAGTGAGCCGCATCTGTTTAACATCTGGCGTGAGGAGTCAAACGCCGCCAGTGGTCCGCTCAGGAAATCTTAAATTTAGCAGTAATCTGCAGACAGAAGGCGGACAACCCACACTCCTGCTGAGGTGGTCAGGCAAGTCAGAGAAGACTCACCTTTCCATTTACAATGACGATCTGCTATGATCACCTTGAGCTGAGACGCTTGGCTCTCAGTGCCATCAAAAAAAGTACAGCGCCCTAAAAATAACCGCTTTGCACCTAAAAAGGTCTGTAAAAAACTGAACGGCCTTAACCACTGCAAAAGCCCTCACAGATCTGTTTTGCTATATTTCACAAAACTGTCTATAGTATATGCTTCAACATACACAGATGGAGCCTCCATTTCTTGCATCACAAAGTTTCAAGATGCAGCTGGATTAAAAAAAAAAATCTGATTCTGCTTAAACCGGGAACACACTACGTGATTTAAAGGCCGATTATAACCATGACTTGGCCATGACGACTGATTTTCAAGGTCACGGAGAGTCAGCACCAGGCCGCGAAAACTGGGCAGGTCAGAAAGGACGGGCAGCACGGGTCATTTTTAGTGTGCAGGGGTTTTATGATTCACATCGCTTGCCTCCCGATCGAGCCTTCGACCCGTCACAATTATATCAAGCTGGTTCGATTTTTACTGTTGTAGCCTGTTTGGGAATAAGCTGGAGTGAATCCCTGGAAAAAAAAAGGCCAGCGTAGGTTCCTTATAACTGAAAATATTGGTGTGGAGGAGGTGCAGGTGCCCTGACGGTTCAAAATCGTTCATTGACTAACTCGCGGCTTGCCGAAGTAATCAATAGGAATCATATTTTGAGAGCTTTGCCTCAGCTTTCAACCTTGTTCTGCTGAGGGAAGGAAAAATAAGTGAAGCATGGTCCATCTGCACACAAGCTCTTTTCATTTTCTCAGTTTTACATTTACTTGTATGCTGTTAAATTAGACCCCCCACCCCCACCCCACACACACACACATTGGAAGCATACCATTAAGCTGGCATGCAACTCACCTGCTCACTCATAAACTGACATTTATGCCCCTTTTCCACTGCCTGGTATCGGCTCAACTCAATTCAGCTCTACTCGCTTTTTTTTTTTTTTTTTTGGTTTTCCATTGGGCAAAAGTTAGGGGTAGTACCTGGTACCCGGGTATTTTTTTGGTACAACCTCCATCGAGGTTCCTAGTGAGCAGAGCCGATACTAAAAGGTGACATGAAAATACCACAATAAATGAATAAATAAATAAATAAAACATATGTATGTTTATTTATATCTATTTAAATATAAATAAAATCTTTAAAGAAAAAACTAGTCAGCATGCCCACAAATGACCAGCAGGGCTTCACCGTGAGGGGATACTATCTGCAGTGGAAAACGAAATCCCAAAAAGTAAAGCGAGTAGAGTCGAGTTGAGCCAGTACCATGCAGTGGAAAAGGGGCATTAGTCTCACGTTTAGCTGTTCCATCTGTGGAAGAAGCAGTGGTGGTGGTGGTGGTGGGATGGGTAATATTTTTGAGAGGGAGTGGATCAAAATATATGCTATTGTACGATATTAAAGAGTTTGCTTTTTTTTCATTAACATTACGATCCCCATTGGTCAGAAAATGGCCAAAATAAATAATTTTCTGCACCCCCACCAGGATCAGAATACTTTATTCATCCCCGAGGGGAAACTGGGTACTGGGCACCACTATTCTGTCTTAGCCCCTCCCTCACATTCTATCACTTGGCATTTCCTGTGTGGTTTCGCTCAAAGTAGGATTTCAAAGAGATGCCATCAACCGAGACGTACGTAAGACCTAACACCTTTAACGTGCTCAAACACATCACTCTTTTCATAAGTCTTTTTGACATGTCAGCTTGCTTTTCTGACTTGTCAGTTAGCTAGAAACATGAATCAGATAAGCAAACTTCAGATTTGTTAAACTACTACAAAAGCATCTATTTCACAATGTCAATAATCGTCCGGTCAGGATATGATGTGAATGACATTTAACATTAGTTACTCAAATGAAAATGTGCAGTCAGTGTAAGAACTACTTCCAATTACACACATAAAGCTGCAGTAGGCAATATCATTTCATTATAATTTTGGTTGAAATAATTAATTTTGACCCTTACATGTCACTAACAATATTTAATTGAAGGGTTCCTTTATAAAAATGTGTGTCTCTGAGCGCTCGGCGATTTGTATTTAGATTTTTAAGAAACTGGACCCAGTCTGAATCAAACAACCAATCAGGGTGTCCGAGTGACATGGTGGTCTATTCCGTTGCCTACCAACACGGGGATCGCTAGTTCGAATCCCCGTGTTACCTCCGGCTTGGTCAGGCATCCCTACAGACACAATTGGCTGTATCTGTGGGTGGGAAGCTGGATGCGGGTATGTGTCCTGGTCGCTGCACTAACGCCTCCGCTGGTCAGTCGGGGTGCCGGTGTGGGGGTTGAGGGGGAATAGCGTGATCCTCCCATGTGCTAAGCCCCCCTGGCGAAACTCCTCACTGTCAGGTGAAAAGAAGCGGCTGGCGACTCCACATGTATCGGAGGAAGCATGTGGTAGTCTGCAGCCCTCCCGGCTTGGCAGAGGAGGTGGAGCAGTGACCGGGATGGCTCAAAAGAGTGGGGTAATTGGCCAAGTACAATTGAGGAAAAACGAGGGAAGAATAAAAAAAAACAAAAAAAAAACAACTAATCAGGTTTAGCTAGCACATAACTAGCCAAGCACAGCAACTCTGTACAAACAAGGGTCATCCGGTTCAACGTGTCTTGGTTCGGCACGGCAGTGCACATACAGAAGTTGTGTAAGGAACAAAGTTGTGTACAAACAAGCCAAAAGAGGAAGACCTTGGAGAAGAGAGAGACAAAGAAAGCACTAAATAAAAAGCGAGAGCTGCGGGAGTGTAAGGGGCTGGAGAGCGATGCGGAGGTCATTTGGTGGGAGGGGCTTAGCGGAGTTAGACAAGAGAGAGGCAGAAGACTTTGCATTGGAATGTTGATGTTGCCTGCTGCAGCTTTAAGAAACGATCCCTTGTCATTCAGTTCACAACAAAGTCAGACAACAGTTGTGCTTCACATCTATGAAACGCGGCCTTGTTCCCCTTGAACTCCAAAATCGAACCTCGTCGGACAATATCAGCTCGTGATGTTTGAATTTCTAAATGCAGCACACAAACGTCATCGATCGCTTGAGTTAGAGACGGAGGGGTTGGACCTTGAAAGGGGTCTGAGATGGGCTGAGTTCAAACAGACCCCCCAACACTAACCGACGCCTGTCAATGAAACACGCCCCAAGAGACCTACCCGTCATTGTTTGTAATGTTCAAATCTGCAGTTTCATGTTGAGTGACTGACATTCAGCGAGAGAGTCATCGCTGTATGAGAAGGATACCACAGTGGCTCATGAGTAGAGAAATCGGAGATGGAGAAACAACGGAAAACGAACTGGACAGTTGAAGGGAGAAGTGTGGGGGAAAAAAAGAAGATGTAAAATAGTGAAAGGTCATGACAGATTAAGAATAGTAAGAAGGTCTTGCAGTTTAAACTGCCTCCCACAGAAGTAAGACAAATTGGGCTACACAGTCATCTCAATGGCCCCAAGTCCCTATCTCTCTAAGGAGGAAGCCAGCATCTCCCAAGCATTTAAGTGGAAAAACCAACGCCACTGCAAGAATTTAATGAGGAGGGCTCCACACTGTTCTCCACTCTTCCACCCCAACACTGACTCGGTGACACAACACTTCTTGGCATGTGGTGATTTTCCGTCTTTCCCTCTTCTTTAGTCAGTGCCCTTTTTCTCGCTGTCTTTGCGAGAGGAACAGAGTAGATGTGGAGGCTGCAATCACATGGGACCCTCTCACTCACCCCAGCCTCAGTCCTGATGGACTGGAGCTGGGGGGGGGGGGGGACACATCCATGCCACAGCTCAACCCTTGATTATGGGAATGTGTTCCACAGTTGATAAACCTTTTGGCTCCTCCTCCTTATAAACCAACTGGCTCCTTCGCGTCGAAAGGAGCCAGTTAAGGTGGTTCGGACATCTGATATAGCATGCCTCCTGGGCGCCTTCCTTTGGAGGTTTACCTGGCACGGCCAACTGGGAGGAGACCCTGGGGTAGACCCAGAACTCGCTGGAGGGACTATATGTCCAATCTGGCCTGGGAACGCCTTGGGATCCCCCAGGAGGAGCTGGAGGGCATTGCTGGGGAGAGGGACGCCTGGAGTGCCCTACTTAGCTTGCTGCCACCGCGACCCGACCCCGGAAAAGCGGCTGAAGATGAGATGAGATGAGTTTATAAACCTTACCAAAAGTGAAAACTCAGTGATCCAACATGTTGAATGCAATGTTTCATTTGCTGGTTCAGAGCAAACGGTTTGATATATTTGGGCGTACGAAAAGCACTGGCGGTGCAAACAAGGACACCGGAGAGTGTAATCTAGATGTTCGTCCAGCCACCGAACGCAGCATCAATATTCATCGAACGTTACATCTCCAGAAAAAGTATGTTCCACTGAGAAAAGCAATGATGGATTTTAGCTCTCAAACTCTCATGTTTTGAATATTCTCCCACACTTTTTGTATGGGGTTTAATCATTTAATCCTAGAGGGTAATATTTATGTATTACATGAACACCAAAGTCACCTGCCATTTGAAGTCAGATACCTAAATCTTGCACCAAGTTGACACACACGGTTCTTCGAGGAGAAAATAAATTAGGCACCACCCCCCCCCACCCCCACCCCAAAAAAAGCAATCCCTACAGATAAACATCCTTGGCTGACTCGGGGGGGGAAATGCCACGGTTAAGTGATTTACGCTCGGTCAATGGAGTGTTAAACAACACGGATGAAAAACAGGGCTAAAATGAAGGTTTGTGTTCCCTTTGTAAATATTTGATCGAGGTACAAATCATGAGCAACCAGAAGATTGGAGTGCTGGCATTGACTTGTGGTCAGGAGCTGTTTGTGTGAAATGAAGGGGCTGCGGAGAAAATTAATTGAAGAGTGGATGGCAGGGGAGCACACGGGAACGGGGGGTCTGCTGAAAAGTGTAGAAAAGCGGTGATGGATGAACTTTAGCACTTTCCCACAACAGCTCTGGTTGAGAGCTAAAACAATCCTTAGGAATTAATGGCTGGGGATATTCCAAAGTAAGCACATTTACAGCGTCAGCCGAGGTATGCATGCACTCTACGCAACCTTTTCCTTGAGAAGAACCAGAAAATACATTCACCTAAAGAATTTTATATTTCCCATCCCTGGTTTTAACGACGAAGAACGGGGTATATCTTCGTAAAACCAGAATATGGTCTTCATTTCTTGAAAACACCCAAAAGGGAACATTTACGGCGAGTCTTTTTTGGGTTTCTCTGAGGTATGTCCTCAAATTTGGTTTTAGAAACTGAATCTATAGTTTTTGTTGGCGACACCATGTTTTTGAGCACTAAACAAAGGTAAAATGGTTGACAGAAACACTAGTGGTGTGGGTTTGAGTGAGTAGTAAGAGAACGACTGCACCTTTTGCATTTCAGTAAAAAAGTGTAACTTAAGGGGCATCCGGGTAGCGGGATGGTCTATTTCATTGCCTACCAACACGGGGATCGCTTGTTCGAATCCCCGGGTTACCGCTGGCTTGGTCGGGCATCCCTAAAGACACAATTGGCTGTGTCTGTGGGTGGGAAGCCGGATGTGGGTATGTGTCCTGGTCGCTGCACTATCACCTCCTCTGGTCAGTCGGGGCACCTGTTCAGAAGGGAGAGGGAATAGTATGATCCTCCCACTCGCTACGTCCCCCTGGTGAAACTCCTCACTGTCAGGTGAAAAGAAGCGGCTGGTGACTCCACACGTATCGGAGGAGGCATGTGGTAGTCTGCAGCCCTCCCCCCATTGGCAGAGGTGGTGGAGCAGCGACCGGGATGGCCCGGAACAGTGGGGTAATTGGCCGGCTACGACTGGGGAGAAAAAGGGGAAACCCCCCCCCCAACAAAAGTGTAACTTAGTTATACTGCTATTGATTAAGGTTGCACATTCACAGTATCCCACTCATAGCTACAGACCTAAGTTTACATGTTCTCTTTAACACATTTCAGTCATTCCACAAAGAATATGTAACATTAACAATGAACAACCCTACCACCACCCAGCCACTTACCGCTCCAACCCTCCCCCTTTTTCCCCCACCTACTTACCCATCAGCCTGGCTAAACACAGTTGAAAGGATTTAAAGGGGAACACAACATTACACACGTTTACTCAGCATGCGGGGGGAAAAAATCATAATTCAAAACGACATGATTCTCAATTTTCCTGTGCATCAAATGTTCTATGTGTGTAAAGGCCTCCCACCAACAATATTTCTCAACAGAGGAATAGGGTTCTAGTACCGTATTCTGGACTCGGTCTCAGGTCCAAATTTTGAAGGTCTTGGTCTACTCTCGGACTTCACTGTGTAATGACTTGGACTTGACTCTGTCAGTGCACAGCCATGATAATATTTCAAGATCAGTCAAGTACAAGAATTTAATTCACCTTATTTTATGACTATCAAACTTCAACTGAAGATGTCAATAAAGTACAACATTCCTTCCTTGGTGGAGGAAAAAAAAGGGCCGAAATTATTAGTCGAGTGCGGTGAAATACTTCTAGGATGGACTAGACTACTACAGTCATTGTGTTTAGTTGGATTTCACTGTTCTGGTGTCAAGTCTTTACACAAGGTTATTGGCCCCATTGGTCTTGAGTTGGACTCTCCACCTTAAAGTCTTGGACTTGGCTTGGGCTTGAGCATCAATCTTGGACTTGACCTCAAATTGACAAAGTCCGGCTTTAACATAATGTTGTACAAATTTCAGTTCACATACCCCAAGTCCATCCCTCAACCAACCAGACACAGGGCAAGACAATATTTTGCATATATATATATATACATATATTTCCATCATACTGTGGATTCAAATAAAAAAAAAACTTAGATCAGGGGGTGTCCGGGTAGCGTAGCGGTCTATTCCATTGCCTACCAATATGGGGATCGCCGGTCCGAATCCCCGTGTTACCTCTAGCTTGGTCAGCATCCATACAGACACGATTGGCCGTGGCTGCATGCGGGAAGCCGGATATTGTCCTCCCACGTGCTATGTCCCCCTGGTGAAACTCCTCACTGTCAGGTGAAAAGAAGCAGCTGGCAACTCCACATGTATCGGAGGAGACATGTGGTAGTCTGCGGCCCTCCCCGGATCGGCAGAGGGGGTGGAGCAGCGACCGGGATGGCTTGGAAGAGTGGGGTAATTGGCAAAGTTACATTTGGGGAGAAAAAAGGGGGAAGAATCCACAAAACAAAAACAAAAAACTAAAACTTGGGTCCACTGACAAGTCCCCACCTTGACCGTCCCTGTACTGTAGGTGAGGAAAGGCTGTTCCATATGTCTAGGAATCTGTTGGGTTTCACAGTAATCTGATATCCAATTTTCTCCTTTTTCCCTGTTGTATAAATGCCGAGTTCTGCCAGCCAGGACAAAGAACCACATTAATTGTGACCGCAGATATAGGGCTGGGGCGGGCAGTAAAAATCAAGCACAGTTTTCTGAATTAGTGTTATACTAGGACGAGTCATACATTTATGAGCTGGAGGAGTAATGGAAGCTGAAAGCAAACAAGTCTAGATGGCTGAATGGTAAGAAATTATGCGGCTGACAGAAAGTAGTGAAGGACTGAGTTAAATCTTCGCTCACCTCCCTGAAAGAGAAGGGAGATGTTTCCATTCCATCACGTCAGTGGAGATGAGTGATGGAAGTCAAGCGAAGTGCTTTTCGCCATTCAGAATGACAAAGTGCTCTGGGAAATGTCAGGGACACTGATCTACACCTTTCAATGGCGTATGGGTGGGCTGTGACAGCTCGAGAGAGAATGGACCCTGATAAATGAACACCAAGTGTCTGAAAGTCCTGACAACTGCAAAGGCCAGAGGCCGGTGACCAGAAAGCAGCCACCTGGCGACTGTCAACCGCCTCTCTGTTGGGAATATCCAATCACTTCGCTTCTTACAACCAACCAAACACCTCACAAAAACGGGACAATTCTCAGCCGACAGACAGCCGAGTGTGCCCACTTTGTCCTTTCATTTTCCTGACTCGTTTTCTTTCCACGCTCTCCCCGGCATTAGTTTGTTTGGTGCTGCCGTCAGTTAGGGCTTGTCAGCCTCCATCTCAGCCGACAGACTGTCAGTTCAGGGACGTTTTAACACTCGCCAGCCGCGCCGACCGGCGAGGCAGCTTTCCTCAGCACTGCGCTCTGTAAAAATGTGGGGCGTTTGCTCCATCATCCTCTATAAGCCCTGCCGGTGTCTCAAGCTTGTGCCGCGTCTTTCTTTCTCTCTCGCTTTTTTAACTTTCTTTTCACTTACCTGCCTCCATACAACCCATACCTGTGGCAGCCAATGTCAGCATTTAACTGTGGCTTGGTAGTTACGGGACAAGAATAAATACAATATGATGGAATTGTAAATTCTTGCAAATGTCTGTTTTGTATGTGTAGATGTGTGCGTGTGTGTGTGTGTCACAGAGTTGAATCAGTTCATCCCGGCACAACATCTAGTGAGAGAAACGTTTCATCGCTCATCTAAGTGACCTCTTCAGTCTCAACTGACTGCAGGTATACAGCGGCATAACTACCGAAACCAACAACTGGCTTCATATGCAAACTGGTGTGACCACTAACTAGAGTTACAACAGCGATGTGTACTATTCACATCGGAATCGGGGAACAGTTGCAGTCACAGCATTGTTAGACGGTGACAGATGTCCTCTTAGCCCCCTGTCGGTTCAGGCATGGTCGTTCCCTCTTCACGTGTATGTGTATGTGTATATTCTTGCAGATGCACGCTCTTGCACGATGCATGTATATTCTTCCATATGTGCATCCAGCTGGTTCTGTTACTCTGCTGCTCTGTTCTTGCTGAGAGGTGGTAGAAATTCACTGGTAGATAAGGTGCTATAACAAACTGGCAAAGTGAGTGTGTTCTGCTAGCGCCGCTAAAGACAGCGTCGGCGAGATGGCGCACATGGGCTGATCCGAACCTGACCCGAAGATGCAATGCACTCGGCAATAACCAAGTGAGATATGACTGCAGGAATTACTTCCATGAGATGACTCTTAACAAAGAATTCAGGATAGAAACTTTATTATCATTGACACTGGGCACAGAGGCACCGGGTAAGAATATGCATGCTATGAAAGTGCAGTAACAGAGCCTCCAAAACTGGAGCCAGTCTGTTCAAAAACAATTGTCTACTATATATATTATATAGAGACTAAAATATATGTATGCATAAATAATTGTTTTAATCATATTCAAAAGAATGGGGGGCTATAACTCAAAACCAAACTACAATGGAGACAAAAATGCCAGGTAAAGAAGAATGAATGATTGCGAAAAGGGGAAAAAAATAAGAAAAAATGACTATTAAAAGGAGCTCTATCAGGGCTGACTAGGCCAGAAATCGGGAGGCATCTTCCAGAAAATGACGGGAACCTCCCAGCCTTTTCTCACTCTGAATAATCTGACTGGGACTTGATTAAAACAATGAACTGGAACAATGGAAAGAGCGAGAGGGGAGGGGGGGGGAGAGGGTAAGACAGAGCAAAAGCCTGGTGTTGAACAGAGCGACTCTTCTTTTTCAGCAGCCCATTAAGTCGGGGAGCAACGGGCCAGGAAAGAGGCAAGGCGGCTCCGAATCTTCCCTGCACAGGCCACATTTCCCGGCAGCGAGGGCTTAGAAGGCGCAAAAAAAGAAAAAAAAGAAAAAGAAAACTGATGAGAAACAGATTAAAAAAAAAAAAAAAAAAAGCTAACGGGCATGCTTAGCTGTGCAGAAACGCAGATCGAGAGAGAGAATAGGACATTTCTCCACTCCATGTATTCCAGAGATATCATTAGTGGCCTGCATGTAATGTCATTACCATTAATATCAGACGTATTTATCTTATTTGGGTTCCCTTGCCGCACAAGTCATCATTTCCTGAAAAAAGAATCCAAAAAAAAAAATCAATAACACTGTCTCGCAGAAAGACAGGCAGCCAACCAGTAATCATCAGGCAATAAAAACAGCATCCTCACAGATAACTGGTCTTACGCCTCACCAATGCCACTAACATGGCACGCAATCCACCCACCCACACACACACACACACACACACACACACAATCTTTTAATCAATCTATTTGGGGTAACCCAGGTAGCAGTGACAGGCCCGCTGACTGATAAAGTGACCTCGCCGACATCCGAGTGTTCCTGGCCACGGCGGAGGCCAGATAATAGCCGGTACGCACTGAGATGATGATGATGATAATGTTGGCACCGAGGGCCACGAAGCATATCCAATCCCTCCCTAAATGTCAACCTTCCACTATCGCTGCCACAAAAGACTCGGAGGTTCAAGATACAGAAGCCTGCTTAGAATAAATATCAAACGCACCGGTGCCTCCTTGTTGTTGTTGTTGTGGGTTTTTTTGCAACGTTAACAACAACCGGAGAGACACGCGTGGATATGCACACACGGGGCGAAAGGAGGAGGATGTAAAGAAAACAAAATCACACAACAAGACAAAAGACAGGGGGGGGGGGTGCATGAGGAGCAAGATGTGCCGGGCAGGGCCGGATTAAATGGATGGATTACACTAGGCAGAGCATCTTTCTTGGGCCCGGGCCCCCCCCTTCCCACCCCACCCCCAAACAAGCACATTTTGATACTTTGTAAACAAACAATATTACTTTTAACTGCCACATGGTTATTACAATTAATTAGCTAGGTATATATATTTTGGTTTATTATTATCTATTTATAGTTTAACATATTCTATGTTAAATATTTTTAATTTAGACCCAAAGTTGATGTTTTTATCCATCTGTCTGGGCCCCCCCTGAGGCAATTAGACCCTAGGCAGCTGCCTAGTTTGCCTATGCCTAGATCCGGCCCTGGTGCCATGGTGCCAGCCTCAGGCCGGCTTGTCGTGAGATTATGGCTGTTCTGTTGTTTTTCCTCTCTCTCTCTCTCTCTCAGCCGAGAGCGACGGCGCTCATTCATTTTCGGGGCAGAACGCGACAGATTGAAGGCCGAGCATCTCTCTCTCCGTCCTCCTGTCGCTTCCCGTCAGCGTTTGGTTAACCCAGGGCCGAAGCGGAGCGCCGCGACAGGTCATGATGCACCGTGTCTTGCAGCAAAGCGGTGCCACGTGTGCTTGACAGAGGAGAAAAGCGATACCCCGCGTCAGCTCGGGAGACACTCCACGATGACGTCCCCCTCTTTTCAGCCGACAAAACAGACATTTCTGTATGCCGCAAACCGGCCACCGCATGGGAGACCAGAGCGTATGGGAGCAGGCCAGGCCCGGGTTTGTTTTCTTTCCCACGGATACTACCTGTTTTACCATTTCCATGGACACCGGGTGTTGCTGTGCAATGGAGCATGTGACGTTACCATTAAGGCAGACTGAAGAGATTAAAAAAAAAAAAAACACTATTTAGGGCACTTCAGAGTACACTAATTGAAGTCCTTCGCATTTATTTGCAATTTCATTCGGCACAAACTGGGTCTCGTCTCACAGGTTCTTCTCTTTTTTCATCATTTCTCTCTACCGAGGATGGCCCAACAAGCATGGGCAGTTCAAATCTTCATTAAGCTGCCATTTCGAATACCGTAAATCGACCGACAAACAAAATATTTACTTGTGATGTACTTCTCTCACAACCAGTTTTACATTAACAAACTTACAACGTAATTGTATGACAAAAAAAAAACAGTATCGGTGGGGGGGGGTTGAGGGGGGAGGGGGGTGAGAGCCGGGGTAAATTATGCTGCACAGAAAGGCCGGCAGATGATGGCACGCAGCGGGAGAGAGAAACATTCCCATTTCTCTGTCTGTATCAAATTTGACCCCTTCTCCAAAACCAACCACCTTGGATGCTGGCACCTTGACAGCATGTGCTCGAGGAGAGCAAGCCGGGGGTTGAGAGAGAGAGAGGAGAGAGAGAGAGAGAGAGAGAGAGAGAGAGAGAGAGAGAGAGAGAGAGAGAGAGAGAGAGAGAGAGAGAGAGAGAGGGGGAGAGGGAGAGGGAAGATTATCATTGTGTCACAGTCCTTGGGGTGTGTATTTGCCCTTCTGTGACAATGCCTACTTCCCCCGACATCCGTCATTCTTCTTAAAGCTACCCGGCAGCGCACTGTACTGTCACTAGCTGGCGTGAGCAGAGCCATTGAACCATTCATCTATCCATCCCCTCTTCCCCCGATCCCTCATTCAGCCCATTTTCTCATCGCAGCTCTCAGTTCCCCACTCCCTTGAGTTGATTTTCTCCCTAGACTTGTGATCAGATGGAATGTGAAATGAAAGATGACGGAGAGACAGGATAGAGAAAAAAAAGAAAAATTAAAAGCGAATGCCTAACAAGGGCCTCATCGTGAGAACTGGTGGAGGAGATAGTGGGCGTAATGATGAATACCGGGACGCATTTATTAACACACTAAGTAGTTGTCATAATACTCACTATGGGTTACCGAGTCAATTGGACATCTCTGTCAGTCTGTCTGTCTGTCTGTCTGTCACTCTTTCTCCATTTGTCTGTCTCTCTCTCACTGTATGTCTATCGCTCTCTGTCTATCTCTGCCTGTCTGTCTCTCGCTCTGTTTGTCTCTCTATCTGTCTGTCTCTCTCTCCGTCTCTGTCTCTATCTGTGTGACTATCACTCTCTCTCTCTCTCTCTCTCTCTCTCTGTCGGTCTCTTTTCTGTCTGTCTATCGCTCTCGCTCTGTCTGCCTGTCTGTCTCTCTCTGTTTGTCTCTCTATCTGTCTGTCTCTCTCTCCGTCTGTCTGTCTGTCTGTCTCTATCTGTGTGACTATCGCTCTCTCTCTCTCTGTCTATCTCTCGCTGTCTGTCTATCTGCCTATCTGTCTCTCTCTGTTTGTCTCTCTATCTGTCTGTCTCTCTCTCCGTCTGTCTGTCTCTATCTGTTTGTCTCTCTGTCTGTCTCTCTCTCCATCTGTCTGTCTGTCTGTCTCTATCTGTGTGACTATTGCTCTCTCTCTCTCTGTCTATCTCTCGCTCTGTCTGTCTGTCTGTCTCTGTTTGTCTCTCTATCTGTCTGTCTTTCTGTCTCTATCTGTGTGACTATCGCTCTCTCTCTCTCTGTCTATCTGTCTGTCTATCTGCCTATCTGTCTCTCTATCTGTCTGTCTCTATCTGTTTGTCTCTCTGTCTGTCTCTCTCTCCATCTGTCTGTCTGTCTCTATCTGTGTGACTATCGCTCTCTCTCTGTCTATCTCTCACTCTGTCTGTCTGTCTATCTGCCTGTCTCTCTCTCCGTCTGTCTGTCTGTCTGTCTCTATCTGTGTGACTATCGCTCTCTCTCGATCTCTCGCTCTGCCTGTCTGTCTCTCTATCTGTCTGTCTGTCTGTCTGTCTGTCTCTATCTGTGTGACTATTGCTCTCTCTCTCTCTCTCTCTCTCTCTGTCTCTCTCTCCGTCTGTCTGACTCTATCTGTGTGACTATTGCTCTCTCTCTGTCTATCTCTCGCTCTGCCTGTCTGTCTCTCTCTCCGTCTGTCTGTCTGTCTGTCTCTATCTGTGTGACTATTGCTCTCTCTCTCTCTGTCTCTCTCTCCGTCTGTCAGTCTGTCTGTCGCTCCCTGTGTGTGTGTTGTCTGTCTTTATCTCTCTCAATCTCTCTCTTTCACACACACACACACACACACACACACACACACACACACACACACACACACACACACACACACACACACACACACACACACACACAGATTCTCATTTGCAGGACTTCTCTTTGGAGACGAGCAGATATAATTGCTCATCTTTGATGAGGGGGAATGAGCTGAAACTCATGCTATTTATGACTTCTTGAAAAATAGGCTAATATAAGCGGCCACTTTTGGGATAATGTGTCTGGTCAGTTATGCCGGCTGCACCTCAGTTCAATGACTCAAAAGACAACACCGCTCGGGAATCTTGGGAGGGTTGACTTTTGCACGCTCCCTCTAGAGCCAACTGTCAAGCGATCCGAGAGACATTTCTGGGACCTGCTGTCAACACCATCAAATTCCAGAAGCTTGAGGAACACAGCATGCCACTCCGGTCAAGGTCACATTTCTTATTTTCACTTCACACAATCCTCCAGGAAACACTTGTCAATGGCAGCACGTCCAGACCTTTAGAACAATAAACGACCCTTTATTTCTCGTTCTGTGTTTTGTTTTAAACATTGCACGGTCTGGGGGGGGGTGTTTGCTTTCTTTACATAGCTCCAATCTGCAAGTCTCTTTTGCATCTAGCGGGTTTTTTCAGCCAACTCTGAAAAATGCAGCTGCACACAGAGAGAGAGCGAGAGCGAGAGAGATGATCAGAGACAACACTAGTCGCCGGCACACAGGACATGTTCTGCCTGTGCAGCCTACGCCGCTTACGCGTCGCCGGAGCTCAGTTTCTCCAGACTGCGTGCAGCATGCATTCCCATGCAGACCCGCAGAAACCTGCTCTGCTGAAAGGCTGTCTACTCACACGGGTTCACCGCCCTGCTGGATAACCTAAATCTGCAATGAGATTATTCCCAAAACAAAAACACAAAACAAAAAAAAAACAAAAAAAAGAGGTTTCTCCGACGCACTCCCAGCTAACCCAATTCCGGAGGATGGGGAAAACCGTCACATCTCACCTAACCCCCCCCCCACACACACACACACACACACACACACACACACACACTAACTCGGATGACATTCAACTCAACCTCTTTTATGCCCCCCATCTGCTGGCTGGGTGAGCGGTTAAGGAGGGGAGGTGGAGTTGGACGGCCAAGGTGAACGACGAGACTGCGAGAGAGTTGGAAATACCGAAGCCTTCGTACAGCACAGCACTACCCCCTTCGGAGGAGTCCTGCCGAACAACGAGCCGCTCAACACACACACACACACACACACACACACACACACACACACACACGTTTGCAACACCCAATCCGTAAATCAGCAGATTACATTTATTTTGCACGCCCGCCCCCCCCCCCTCCTTGTTCGCCATGAAGCGCGTGCGAGCCTCAGCGGCACGGGAACGACCCTGTCAGTTGACCTGTATGGGGGATATTCGACTGACGACTTTGCCTCTGGAAACACGTTTAAAAGAGTGTTTCGTCGTCGCAGGCTGCTGATCGCATCCCCCCCCCCTACCACCACCCACCACCCCCCAAAAACGTCGGACATTCTTGGAAGGCATGCAAAAAAAGGGATAAATAAATAAATAAAACCCAATAAGTGACTTGGAAGAGGTGAAACTTACCGGGATGACAGTCCGCCCAAAACAGCGCGGAGGTGGACAGAACCACTGACAACATCCACCAGCAGCCCGACGTCGGTAGCCTCCACATGATAACATGCGCATGGGGAGCAATGCCGGGCAACTGTTGACTTTTAGCCCCCCTGCTCGAAGGAATTCTCGACGCCTACTGCGTAAAAAAGAGCAGCGCGGGGAAACAGCGGAGACGCGGCGGCTGCCGAGTTGATTTTCTTTTTTCTTTTTCTTTTTTTCTCTCTCTAGCGGAGTTTCAGACGTCCAATAATGGAGGAGGAGGAGGAGGAGGGGGGGGGGGGAATCTTGTTCTCTCTCCTTGTCAACAAAACCTCCGGCCGCACACCAGCTCCCCGATATTCCCGGAAACAAACATAACAAGTCGGCGGAGGATTGTATAAAGCGGCACCGGCGGTCCGGTCAGCGGGAACTACTGGTGACAACGGTCCGTGCGGCGCTTCGCTGCGGAGGCGGCAGCGGTTTGGGGGCAAACAGAGAGCGGATAGTTGGAGAGGCGCTGGAAGCTTTCCATTCCTCCATCCAGGAAGTAGCGTGTGAGCCGAAGTCTGGCAAAGACTTTAAAACAGTCTTGGGAGAAAAGGGGAGGATGGAGGGGAGCGAGCGAGAGAGCGAGAGAGAGAGAGAGAGAGAGAGAGAGAGAGCGCGAGAGAGAGAGCGCGAGAGAGAGAGAGAGAGACGGGGGGGGGGGGTGTCAGTCCTCTGGATCCTAGCGCCGACGGCGCACAACTCAGATCATTTTATCGCAGGCACCAATGCGTTATCAAGGCCTGCAGGAGCTCACGTATGCCCCATTTAGGCGTCACTTTGATTTACACAAAAAAAAGAAAAGGAAAGAAAACACATCAATCAATGAGTCAGTATCATTCTCTTCGTTTATCTATCTATATATATTAGGCAACAAGGATATTTTCCTGACCCAAATGTGGTATGCGCTCGATTTACCAAACCATCCATCTATAGACCAGCTCCTGAGTACCACCAGTATCTCTGGTTTCCTGTTCTGCAGGGTTGTTAATTACGTTCACTTGTGTCAGGTATCCCAGCCATCTGAACAGGCCTTTTCTTTTAGACCTGGAACTACAGGTGAATGGAAGAGAACATCAGCAGTACTGATGGTGCTCAAGGGCCTGATTGACAGGCACTGATCTCACCTACAGGTCGTTGAAACCGTGTTGAAACTGTGAATGTTGTGTTAGAAAATAATGCAGTCTCTGAGGAATGACGCAGCAATAAAAACATATAACACGGAAGCCCGTGGTACATTTTAAACACTGTTACAGACCTGATGACTTCACATATAACGTATTCTGATGACATTCTGTTACATAACAGCTCATGCGCTATAACTGTAGTCGATATGCCTAAGCCACAGGCTCCTGCGTAAGAACCTAGCAGACAGGTCAGTGATTTTCAGTCCAGTCCTCAGATACCACTGTGTCTCCGAAATTACTCCCTATTTGCTAAATGGCGCATTATATTCACCGGCCTCCATTTTTAATTTTGCCATTCGCAAAATTCATTCACTATTTAGAGTCCCCTGGAAAATCCTCACAATGCGGCTGCAGTTTCCAACACGTACCCTAATTTATGCTAAAAATACCATAATGCAATGCTTCACCTCTCCCTCGCTCTGCTCGTTCACTCCTCGCCATCAAATATCACGTGGCGAGACAAGAGGAAGCCACAGAATGATAATTCGGCAGTGTCTGAAACCTCCGTTTATTACTCACTATAGCAGGCACTGGCGACTGAGCGCCGTGAGGGTGCGGGTTTCCCTTCCAAGCAGTCACCATGGCAGGCAATTTCCTTGACTACTCTGTCTGAAGGTGGTAATCGCTGAAATCACCTTGTTTGCTGATTGCTTGGATGGAAAACATGTTTATTCATCGCACTCAAGGCACATGGTTGCCTATACCTCCCCTGCAGTGTACCCTATTGAGTGTTTCCTATATAGACAAGCGTGAATGTGTGAACAATTCCGGACACAGCTCTGTTTTCTATTCTGCCAGGAAGTTCATTACATTCATCTGGTGTTCCCATTACTCCAATCGGGGAGGTTTAAGGCCTGGAACAACAGGTAAGTGTAATGGACTACCTGGCAGCATAGGAACGCAGCAGTGCTGGTGGTAGTCGAGGACTAGAATGAAAACCTCTCATGCAATGTGCAAAGGATGGGCAAAGCGTTAGCCTAACGTACGAGCTTTTCTTGACTCAACTTTCAAAATGAATAATCTTTGATAAACTCAGATTTGTTAAAAGTTTTGACTTTAAAGTAGAGATCAAATGCAACTTTGTGTGTTGTGGGACTACTTTATTGTTCGCATTAATACAGTGGCCTATAAATGCTACGTTGCATTTAGGCAAGCTGCTGGTTGTTGCTGACACTCTCTCCAGACATCCAAGACCGGCAGTCACCCAAGAGATCGCAGAGCTCATCAGCGACATCGGGGCACTTGAGGAGGCAGTCCACACTACGTGGCCCATATCACCCACCTGCTGCCAACGACAACGTGCCAGACCTACCTGCTTCCCACGAGGATCTGCCTGCTGCAGCAGAGGTACCACAAGCCCAAGAGAAAATGACATCTCGTGGCTGAGTTGTTAGACCCCCAGAAAGATTTAAAGACTTTGTTCCAGAATAGTACACAGTATGCATTGAGTGGCAGAATAATCCACTGCAACTGTGCTGGTGACTGGCAGTCTACACAGATCATCTTAGAGTAGGACTAATTCTTGTTTAATGACTTGTTGATGTTCAG
This sequence comes from Lampris incognitus, assembly GCF_029633865.1. Lineage (NCBI taxonomy): Eukaryota > Metazoa > Chordata > Actinopteri > Lampriformes > Lampridae > Lampris > Lampris incognitus. Next base: position 136,677,626 of record NC_079212.1, read on the forward strand.
TTTGGAAATGCAATCGTTTTGAAATGTTTCCTAAGTTAACTTTAACAAAAAGTTCCCTTATAATATGTTCATATAGAAAGCACTGTCTCAAAGACTCAAAGGAAAGGAGATGTGTTGTGGGACTCCTTTATTGTTCACATTAATACAGTGGCCTATAAATGCTACGTTGCCGCTAGAGGGCATTCAGTGTAGTGACAGCGCATCTGATTGTAGTGTACCCATGTACCAGTCGTTCTCTATTAAACCAGTAAACTTATATCTTGCCTCCTCGTGATACTGCAACCTACTATACATGGTGTCAGAAGTCTACGTACCCATAGCCACAGAAGACAATCGGACGAAATGGCGAAATTCTCACCGCCAGAAAACGTTGATTTCACTCACCCAGAACAATGGCCGGAGTGGCGCCAACGCTTCCAACGTTACAGGACTGCAAGGGAGCTCCATAAGAAAGAAGGGGAGGTACAAGTCAGTACGTTGCTATATTCGTTGGGCAAAGAGGCTGAACAAGTCTATAAGGCGTTCACGTTCGGAGCGGATGAAAAGGAAGATGATTATGAAACGGTGTTACAGAAACTAGAAAATTATTTTGTGCCTGTGATGAGAACTACAGTGCCCAGCATGCTGTGTACGTAAGAGGAGGGGCACGCAACTATATGTTTTAGCGCGGTTCTGTACTGGGGCATTCTGGGGGATTGTCCGGGTCGGGGACTGGAAGCAGATGGCTGAATAAAGCACGTTATTAATCGCGACTCCCTTGTCTGTCGTTTATGCACATGACAGTGCCCAAAGTCAATGTTATTCACCAACGCGCCAAGTTTCACCAGCGGATGCAAAGGCAGGGTGAGTCTGCAGAAGAGTATATTAGGAGTTTGCATGAGCTGGCATCCACATGTTCATTAGCGGCTGTAAAGGAGGAGAATATCCGAGACAGACTGGTCATAGGGATATTAGACAGAGAGCTGTCAGAGAAATTACAGTTGATGCCGGATTTGACTCTAAACAAAGCAGTCGAGCTAGTGAGGCAGTCAGAGCAAGTGAAGAGTCATGTTAGCGAGCAAGGAGCTGCAGCTAACTGTAGCACAAAGCTAGACATGGTCAAAGAGCAGACCGAACAAGACGAGGCCTTCAGAAAGGTGAAGCTGCTCATCTCAGAAGCACCAGTGTTAGCCTTCTGTGATACCACCAAGCCCACAATAGTCAGTGCTGATGCTAGTAGCCACGGCCTAGGGGGGGGGGGGGTTTACTACAGGACCACGATGGACAGTTAAAGCCAGTGGCATATTGCTCACGAACCCTCATGGACACAGAGGTACGCTATGCACAAATAGAAAAAGAATGTTTGGCAGCTGTGTGGGCATGTGAAAAGTTCTCTAGGTTACTGTATGGTTTAGATAGCTTTACCCTTCACACAGACCATAAACCACTCGTACCACTGTTCAACAACAAAGACCTTGATTCAGTGCCGTTACGCTGTCAGAGGCTACTTATGAGGATGATGCGGTTCAATCCAACGGCAGAGTATGTTCCAGGCAAGCTGCTGGTTGTTGCTGACACTCTCTCCAGACATCCAAGACCGGCAGTCACCCAAGAGATCGCAGAGCTCATCAGCGACATCGGGGCACTTGAGGAGGCAGTCCATACTACGTGCCCATATCACCCACCTGCTGCCAACGACAACGTGCCAGACCTACCTGCTTCCCACGAGGATCTGCCTGCTGTAGCAGAGGTACCACAAGCCCAAGAGAAAATGACATCTTGTGGCCGAGTTGTTAGACCCCCAGAAAGATTTAGGGCCCTTTCACACTTACGTTGTTTAGTCTGGACTTTCAGACTTTCCAGAAAAGTCCGAACCAGATTGCCAGGTGTGAAACCTCTTGGACCAGGGTACAGGGATCAAAGACTCGGTCTTTGGTCCAAGTTCAGTAGGTAGTCTCGGTTCAGACCAAGGTTCATGAATGTCTAATGTGAAATCAAAGGTTCGGACTTTCGGATCAATCATAGGAAGTGATAAAACAAACACAAACAGTAACACCTAGCAACAGCGAGCGCGCCTGGCAACAACGAGCGCACCTGGCAACAACGAGCGCACCTGGCGGCAACAACGAGCCAAAAGTTCAAGTCAAGGTCCGCTGGTATGAAAGCAAAAGTCCTGAACCTAATGAGTATAAAATAACAGATGTGAAAGCACCAGAACCAGACTCTGGTTCAGACCTTGGTTTGGACTTTCAAGTGTGAAAGACTTTGTTCCAGAATAGTACACAGTATGCACTGAGTGGCAGAATAATCCACTGCAACTGTGCTGGTGACTGGCAGTCTACACGGATCATCTTAGAGTAGGACTAATTCTTGTTTAATGACTTGTTGATGTTCAGTTTGGAAATGCAATCGTTTTGAAATGTTTCCTAAGTTAACTTTAACAAAAAGTTTCCTTATAATATGTTCATATAGAAAGCACTGTCTCAAAGACTCAAAGGAAAGGAGATGTGTTGTGGGACTCCTTTATTGTTCGCATTAATACAGTGGCCTATAAATGCTACGTTGCCGCTAGAGGGCATTCAGTGTAGTGACAGCGCATCTGATTGTAGTGTACCCATGTACCAGTCGTTCTCTATTAAACCAGTAAACTTATATCTTGCCTCCTCGTGATACTGCAACCTACTATACACTTTGATAACCCTACTTCACTCGACGGTCTCAAGTCTACATGCCTCTTTTACAAAACTGTTTGTGGAAAAACAAGCCTTCTGCTGTAGATAACGATATAGCCGCTTTTGGCGTGGGAAGATGGCGGTGCAAATTCCCGTTTGCAGTGGCCTCACCCAGTACCGGTGTGGGAAGATGGCGGCATGAACTTACGTTTGCAGCAGCCTCACCCTGTACTGTCCATGCAGTGTCTTTGTCTACGTCTGTCCGCGTCTTCATTTGATGGCTGGGAGAGCTGGCGCTGGATTGCCTGGGAGAGCTTGGTCTGCTGCACCCTGTGGGCCCAGAACCACGGCCCTGGCCTGAGCTGCGCCCGAGGAGGAAGCACCGGGGGAGGTCTAACGGGATGCGGAGGTGGGGCAGGCTAAGCTAACCACTAGCCCATGCAGACCGGCAGTTCCGATAACACCGAGGGCAGTCTGGTGGCAGCCTCGCCTAGCATTGACTGTGTTTTATGGCATCATTTTGTTATCTATATTATGAGAGCACACAGAATATAAACGAGCGCAGGGACAGGAACTGAGCGCTCGCTCAAGTTTTCATCTGCTATCTATATCATGACAGCATGTGCAGGGACAGGAATCGAGTGCTCGATCGAGTTTTCATCTGCTATCTATATTATGAGAGCCTGTGCAAGGACAGGAATCGAGCACTCACTCGAGTTCTCATCTGCAATCTATATTATGAGAGCCTGTGCAGGGACAGTAATCAGGCACTCGATTGAGTTTTTGGTGTCGTGTGGAGTGCAGGGAGGTGTGTCGAAGGTGTCTGGCTGGGAGAGCTGGCGTTGGATCGGCTGGGGGAGCCTGGTCTGCTGTCAAATGACAGTGTTCCTGATTCCTGATCTAATGGCCATCTGAGGATTTTCTTGACCATCTAACTGTAAAATCCAACCATGTGTCATGTCATGTGTAGCCCACAAGAATGTGTAGTTGTCTCTTCCTTTGGTGAACTGGTGTGATCTGGTGCCAGGAGTTACAATAAAACACAACAGGTTTAATGGAAAAAAGGCGGGAAAGAGCTATTTGTTTATCAGCTAAAGCACTTCATTAGAAAACCACGAAAAGGATCAAAGAACTAAAGCCTTGTAAGTTTAAGTTGGATCATTTAACAAGGCGACTCAAAATTGCACTGATCCCTTAGCAAATGTGAAACGAGGCAAGTGTTATGAGGCCAGCCTCTCTGCCAGGCAATACATTACCAACTGGCAAATGCTGCCTGATTTAGGAAAATGGTTTGTAGAACTGTCTAAAAAGCCAGCCAAGTCAGAAGACCCATAGTGTTAAGCCCTAACACCCAACAACTACACCTTGCCAAAATCAAATGCCCAATATTCATTCTATAGAGCCTTTTCAAGAGGTAAAAAATTGACACAAATGAGCAAAGGACAGAAAACTAGACACAGACTACATTGCCATAATATTCTCATTCTAATGGATAAAAATTAAACTCATCAAAGTCAGTGAGACCCTACCTCAGAGCCCAGTAACCTCAGGGATTTTCTGGATCCAGCCGTCAACTGAGTGCCTAAACACAGGCCAAGGAGGCAGCTGGGGGCATTACTAACTCTCCATTTTCCACTTTTCACTTTTTTCCTGTTCACACGCCTTAGTTGCCTCTAGAGATCTCTCTTAGTTCCTTTCTTTTAATTTCCAGTTTGTGTTAATTATTTTTCAACTGCACGTTTTTGGGTGGCACGGTGGCCCAGTCATTAGCACTCTTGCCTCACACCAAGAAGGTCCTGGGTTCGAACCCCTACGCCATCCAAAGTGCTTTCTGTGTGGAGTTTGCATGTTCTCCCCATGTCTGCGTGGGTTTCCTCCCACCATCAAAAAGACATGCATGTTAGGGTTATACTCCTGTCTGTGCCCCTGACCAAGGCAATGGAGAGAAGAACTGGAGTTGATCCCTGGGCACTGCATCTGCCCACTGCTCCTATACAATAGGATGGGTTAAATGCAGAGAAAAAATTCATTGTAGGAATACACTTCATTGTAAGAATACAATGACAAAATAAAGTAGCTTTCTTCTTTTATTTTGATTGTTTACTCAATGCACCTGATTCTTGGCTGCATCTGAATGCTCTGTTACACACTATATACTAATACAACGTTTAGTACTTACCATCCACTGAAACATGTTTAGTATCATCATAAATCTATTACGCTACCTTCGATCAACCAGCAGAAATTATATTACGTTTATATGGCTAGCGAAACCAATATCTCCACAGTAACCCCTCAGGATCACCATTATGTCCTGACTAACTAGGAATTACAGAGAAGAACACATCTTCAAAGTGGCACAATGAGGAGTGACAGAATATTCTTTTAAATAAATACTCTGTTTTGATGACTGGCACGTTGTCCATATTGGGAGAGAGATCTCTCCTCTGTTGCTCTCCTTGAGTTTTCTCCCTGTTAAAGGTTTTTTTTTTAGGGAGTTGTTCCTTATCCGATGCAAGAGTCTAAGGGATGTTAATGTTGCTATAAAGCCCCTTGAGGTAAAATTGTAATTTGTGATATTGGGCTATACAAATAAAATTGACTTGACTGGGAAAAAAATTAAGGGAGTGCCGGACTTCCTTCATAAAACGTGTCTTTAACCACGGGTGTATAGGTGGTCAGTTAATTCAAATCTAAACTTAATCTGCAGAGAGCAGCAATATGCCTTTGATCCATCCAGTATACTACCGACTAGACGAAGCGGAGGAAGCAGAAGGAGGCAAGGATTCAAGGATAGTGTCCAGTTGATTCCCATTAGATATTTCACCGAAAATAGTAGACATCGTCATTTTTAATATACTGTATTTTTCCATACTACAAAAATTGTTATGGAGTATACTAAAAACGTGTGCTATATAGTGTGTATTAGGGCCATAGTATGGTTATTCAGATACAGCCTTTGTGTATTTGAAGCTGCTTTGGGAGTTTTGGATTTTTGTTGACTTTGTGTAACTTTACAAAAGCAGTGGTGTTGCACGGAAAAGAACAACTTCATTTGGAATAAGCATTGCTTCTTGGCGCAAAGATCTACATTTATCCTCTACATTCATTCTCTGGCACAGCTACGTCCAACAGACCTATCGTTCCATTTATTAGCTGCAGGTTTAGCCGTGTTTATCCTACGATGCTTACATCACACAGTACCAAGAACAGCCTGGCATGTTAACATTTAGATGGTTTTCAATGTCAGCAAACTCACTAAAATTGTCCAGGGTTTAGTCACTCTTTAAGCGGCACTTCAAACCATCACCAGTCCTGGTACACCCTAGCCCATCTCTGTTCTTTATAGTAGAGGTAGATGCCTCTGATGACAGCACAAGAGCCAACCTTTCTCAGCAGTCCTCCAAGGGTCAAAAGCTTCACCCATGTGCTTTCTTCTCTCAGCAACTGAGGTCAGGAGGGACAAATTATGGTACTGGGGATTGGGAGCGCCTAGGCTCCAAACTTGCTGCAGAAAAGTAGAAGGCTGAGCATTCTTTTATCATTTGGCCCAAACACACAAAAAAAAAAGAGGCTTACATCCAAAATGCCAAATCCCTCAGCTCTCGACAACCCAGGTGGGTACCGTTCTTTAACCAGTTCAAACTAGACACTATCATGGCTGTTTGACAGTTTGATAGTTTGATGATGGGTTTAGACCTGAACCCATCATCAAACTATTAAAGTGTCCCCACCTCTCTTGTCACTGCCCCAGTCACTTGGGGGAACTGAAACATTGGTGAAGAAGGCTCAGTGCAATGAGTACAACCCTGGAGAAGGCACACCTAACTGGCTTCTTGTCCCCAGTGTGGCCCTTTCCCCCCAGGTGACAGGGCACCCCAAAGTACAAAGAACTCTGAAGAGGAGGCTTTGATGGGCCACTCAACAGCTCCCTTCTGGTCTCCTGTGCCTCTTGCTTGTGCCCATTCAGCCTTGATATCATCTATTCATTGACTTCATTAATGGCCTTGCTCCTTTGGAGGGTTTCCCCAACTTCATAGTTATTGTAGATAGGATTTCTAAAGCTGCCCACATTCAAAAACTCTCTAGAGAAGCTGCTTCACTCTTGGAAATACTGCTGGGAAGTAAGTTCTTGACCAACAAGACTAAACCCCTATCTTTTCAGTGGGGAGTCATCTATAGCTCAATTTCTAAGACATTTGCATTTCATAATTAGGAACACTGGCAAATTGTACACATCATGGGGTGTTAAATGGAGTGTTAAAGACACTGTTTTCACAAGAAAAGGTCCTTTTTTCCCACTTACTGATGCTTGTATGCATGCACTATCCACAACTTCAGGAATCAGGGTGCCCTCTATTTGGCCAGCATGCCACATATTGCATGGCATCAAGACTGGAGAAAACTGCTCAATGAATGCTGGTGGGTGGTATTACATTTAATTCCTCTCAGCTGATGATAAAACAAAAGCAGATAGTGTGGTAGACGTTGTTGCAATGCTTCTTGTTGATGATAAGTTGTCTCAATATAATTACTTTCCCATTTAGGTTCAGCCATGCCAAAGTATGCAAAAGATTTGTGTTCTACTAGTCTAAATTGTTTGCCATGCTTTGGGTACACATGGTACTTTATTTACTTGCCACATTAGCCATCAATTCAGGTTGGCACAATGGCTTATGCTAATTTAAATGGAGTGGAAACCATGCCCAACCAGCACTGTGCCGGTTTGGTTTTGGATAGTACTTATTGAAATTTTTTGTAAGATCTGTCAATAACAGAACTGCAGCTGTGTGAATCTGAACATACAACTGGCAGGTTTTCTTTATGATATGCAGAACATGCATCGATTGGCCAGTTTTGCTAACAGCATGACTTCGCATGGTCTTACATTATCAGTTCTGTCATCTTAGCATTTCAAATTGTCCTAGTCTAAGCTGACAGAGTGAACTGTCTCTCCATTATAATTTAAACAGTCTCCAGCTTATTCCCCTGCCAAAACTCCCTTTTGCCCTACGTACTTCCAAATTCATCATTCAGTGTGTATTCAAGATCCATGGTCTTCCCTAGGTCCCCACATCGTCCCCACATTGTGTCCGATCATGGCCCACAATTTGCATCCAGGCTCTGGAAGACATTTTGTTCTCTTTTAAGTGCCTCCACCAGCCTTTCCTCTGAGATCCACTCCCAGTCCAATGGCCAGATGAAATGCATCAACCCGGAAGATTTGATCATCCTGCAATGTCACGTGTTTACTGACCCAACATGCTGTATTCTCCTCTCTTCAACAGCAGCAGCATTGATAATGACCCCTTTTTTGGGTATCTGTAATTTGCAGGTGGCAAAACATTGATTGAGGTGGTGATGGGTCATCATAGAGATTAGCAATAAAAGAGCTGTCTTGCCAGTGCAGCTGTTACAGCTGGAAGTTCAATGTTCTTAAATCAGCAAGGATAACTGTTCACTTCAGGGAAGCCCCAGCCCCCTTCTACCCCTTCACATGGATAGCTCAGTGATCTCCACTGTGGAGTCGTTCACATTCCTCAGAACCACAATCACCCAGGACATGAAGTGAGAGGAGAACTACTTTGCCCATGACAAAATATCAGAAAATCAACACAAAAACAAGGAATACAAAACAGCTCTTTTCCCATGCAGTGGCTTTCATTAAAAATGACAGGCATTAAACCATACATTTCCACACACAACAAAAGTTCGATTATGTAAACAAGCTATTCTTCATTTTGTTTTTTTTTTGTTGTATTTTGGTACAAACACCGTTATTATTGCACAAGCTGCTTTTGTTCCTTACCCACTCACAAGGTTTTGAAAAGCAGACACTCTTAGATTCTAAAATACTCTTTTCTTGACACTTCTATAAACTCTTTATCATCCTGCTTTTTAGTGTGTTGTTACACACCTTGAATCTTTTATGTGAGCTTCACAGAAAAATGTATAGATTCCTTAAATCTAATTTGTGATACATGAAGCATGAACTGAAAAGAGGGTCTCTATGGGTATTGGCAGGTAGTCCAACCCTTGAAAAAATAAAACACTGGGCAATCCAATAAATCCTTGAAGGGCTGGACTGTTCCTTCTAATCCCTAAAAGGGGAGCTTTGTTGATAGACTCTGAACTAGCCCTGAAAGTTAAGATATTAAAAGACTGAGCTGAGCGTATTACATGATTATTTAGGGCCTGAGCACCAGCAGGCAAGGACCCTATTGTTTCAGTAAGGATTACTATTCTTTCTTTGGGTTATTTTTTTTTCTTTTTCTTCAAGACCTGGCCACTTATGAGGTGGTTCTCATGGGGGAAAGGTCGTGAAATTTGGTACAAACATCAGTGCATGTGACAAGTACTCAGCGACAGAGGCCTCCATAGCACCCCAAATGTCAACAAGGCTTGTGGCCGGCATATAGTTTAAACTGCATGCACCAAATTTGGTAGGCATGTCCCCTGAATTGAGCTGAATTTCGAGATATAGGCCATGACTATTTCTGCCCATAATTTTTTTTTTCATGAAATTGCAAATTTGTGAAATCTACGTTTTCAAACTCATCCTGGGCTGTATGTCTGATCTGTATGAGACTCTACAACTATGGACCCTCATGATCAAAAGTTATTAAAATGATTCTGATACTCCAAAAAAAATGTGAATGTTATTAAGGAGCAACTTCCTCTAGGTTGCAGTCAAAACAGGAAATGCATCTCAGCAACAATCCTATTAACATTAACTACTTAATTAATGGAAAATACAGGAAACGTTATATCTTATGAGAATTTTGGTTCAAAAATTTAATTTAAATGACCGAAAACAATATGATACTTTTATCAAAGCAATCCCACACTCTATATTAGTGATGTCTTATAACTTGTACTGAAGTAATGTAGAGCCGCACCTTCTTAAACTTTAGGTGAATGTACATGATCTCATCGGGTCTAAAATTGCCCTAACACCACAATCCAGAGAATCTTTGTCAAAGAATTATATCCATTTTCATCTAATAGAAACTCAATTTTACGATATTTCTCCAAAGATGAAGCTGAAAAATTACGAATTGCACCAAAAGTAAAGGAAGTGTACTTTAAAATTCTTAATGGAATATATCCTTCTGGAGAATTTTTAAGACATCAATTTAGTTTAGACTGTAACAACTGCTCATTCTGCAATGAACACATTGAAACAACGGAACATGGGTTTTATGAATGTCAGTTTGCTGGCGCCTTTTGGCAAGATCTGCGTTACTGGTTGCTTCTTAAATCTGACAATTTCTCTGAGCTAAAACAAGAGGGTGTGATTTTTGGTATGCTTGTGAAAGATGGAACACATGATTTGGCAGTTAATACAATTATTATTCTTGGAAAGTTCGTTTTACAGAAGAACAGATTCCTGAAAACAAAGCCAAACTTCTGCATATGTCACAGGGAACTGTGTCATTATTTCTCATCACTGAGGTTAATGGAGAAGAAGAATACTATGGAACTCTCTGACTTGATTTAGGGACTTGAACTTGCAGAGAACCCCTAAGACTCCCCTCCCTTTCATTTATGTACCTAATTTTATTTATTTGATTTTCTTCATGTTCTTTACTTTTATCCCCCCCTCTTTCCTCTGTTTTATGTGTTTGTTGTATGTAGAATTTAAACGTGTCAAAAAACAAAACAAAAAAAACAAACAAAAACAAAAACAAACAATCCTATTCACAACAAACTCACCCCGCCCCCTCTCGGTTCAGGGATGGTTGTGCCCTCTATGCAAAATCCACCTTTTCAATCTTGTTTTGGGTTGTAAATCTAATCCAGGGGTGGACTGGCCATCTGGACGTTCTGGAAAAGTCCAGAACCGCCGTCCGTTCAACGGCCGTCGGCCTGGCTCCATGGTTCATAAACCAGACAGATGTTAAGAGTCAGTTAGAGTGACACTCACAGTCAACAGCAGACGGCGCTAATGCGATCATTTAGTTGCTAAGCATAAAAAAACAACCAACAACAAAAAAGAGTGCTTCATTGGTAGTCTTTGTTTCAGTAGTTATGCAGCAGAAAACAAAAGGAGAAAGGTGGGTGAGAAAAGTTGTAAGAAAAAAAAGAAAAGAAGCATAGCCACTGGAGACTGAAGCTTCGCTGACAAAGCTGTTTGGCTGCTGTGCCACTGCCTGCAGCAGTAACGTAATCACCGAATCACCGAACGAGTGTTGAGGGCCAGGTGGCAGTTGAGCCTGAGCAACATCCGCAGGGTGCTCAGCATGATGAGGGCCACACAGCAGAGGCAGAAGGCATAGCTCTCAAGTTGGCAGAATTCCAATGCGTGAGATTTGTTGACGGGCGGATGGATGGACGGACAGACAGGGCGGTCAAAAACGAATACAATTATTTATTTGTTTGTTTGTTTGTTTGTTTTATTAATAAAAAACGAAGAATACAATTGTTATTATGTATTCTCATTTTTTTAATTAACATATACTACACAAACATTTAGACAATAAAAACAGCCTGTACATTCAGAGAAAACTACATCATAGACAGAGCACGCACACCGTACAACCACAACGCGCAGTACCAGCATATGACCGCAAGGTGTACTTCGTGCTGCACAACATACTGCAGCGAATTCGGGGGACAACGCAACCACAGGAACTGCCGCGGCCGGGAGGCGAACCCGTATCGCCCGCACCGCAGGAGACACCGCTAACCGCTCGACTAAAGGGTCAGACCCGCCAGCCAGCGGCCAGCGTGTCTTCTTATCCATGCACGTTACACTACCTCCCTCCTTCGGGAGGTGCGTCCCCGCGCTTAAGCATATCAGCTCCTTCACGTCTCAGGGCGCATACGCTTCCGATGGCCTTACGGTCGCTCCATCCCACTTCTGACACCAATGTAGCGAATTCGGGGGGACAACGCAACCGCAGAAACTGCCGCGGCCGGGAAACGAACCCGTATCGCCCGCACCGCAGGAGGCATCGCTAACCGCTCGACTAAAGGGTCAGACCCGCTAGCCAGCGGCCAGCGTGTCTTCTTATCCATGCACGTTACAAAACAATGGCCAAGTAAAGCTATAGCCAAGGCTGGATTACAGACCGGGCATGCCGGGCGAGTGTCCCGGACCACGAGGGGCCCCAAACGTTCAGGGGTATTGTGTTCACGTATAGTAGGGATCCCCAATCATACCTTACAAGGGACGTTTGTTTCAGCCCTGTGTTGCGATGCAGGGCCCAAGCTAGTCTCTATTGACACGGGGGCCCCAGGCTACAGTCTCTACTGATGCAGGGCCCCAAGCTACAAAGTCTCTATTGATGCAGGATCCAAGCTACAGTCACTATTGATGCAGGATCCAAGCCATTGTAAGTGGGAGGAAGAAGGCTTCGCAATATGTTTGCAATGCTGTGAGCTGCTATTCTCATCTGTTTGTTTTGTGATTCAAACTTGTGTTGTACTTTGTAGTCGCCATCCGAATCACATGCAGATTTGCATAGCGTCGACTACCATTTGGCTATTTGCATTAGTTTTACATTTAACAATGTTTAGTATTGTTTGCGTAGCCTATCTGACGGGGCGGGGGGGCGCAATGGACGTGCGTGCCCCGCGGCCCCCTGGTGGGTTAATCTGGCCATGGCTATAGCAGGAAAGTAATAAAGCTGAGTTACTTACATGATCTAGTATAATAGGGAGGACTGCGTGGACGCTGAAGTGGATGCTGTCTCTGTGGTCGAACTTTTTGCGTTATTATATTCCCAGGTCACCTTCTTAGCCTTTTTTAGGTGTTCTCGATCGGGTGCGAATTCAAAACAGGGGTCCTTGTTGTTGACCTTGATTGTAATCACTGAGCTGAGTGTTCTGTCCATGTCAAGGCTGGCTCTGAAGTCAGTTTTGTTTTTACGGACTAGACTGAAAAGTCTCTCCTTGTCCGCAATGCTGTGAGGAATCACAAGCAACAAGCATGCTAGATGCGACAGGTGACCAAATCGATTAATAGCGGATCCTGGAACCTTTACTTGCGATAGAAAAGCCCATACCACATCCATCCGACGGTACACTACGGTGGTGCTACCATCTTTAGTCTCCAGCTTGATCTCTGCTTCGTTCCACACATGCTGTGGAATTTTCTCTTTTCGCAAACTTTGATAGTCCATGAATTCCTCCCACAGCTTGTCAACAGCGCTGTCATCCCACTGTAGATGCATCTTGAGTTTGTGTGCGATGAACTGCACACTCTCAAAATCATGTAAGGCCCAGTGACCAAAGTCAATGAATTGTGTAACAACAGCTCATCACCTAGTGGAAAGTTTGTCTTGAGATATTCCCCAGTTGCCACTTAGAAAGAGATTACGGCACTGTAGTACTTACTGACATCTGTGTCACCAACTTCACCATTTTCAATCAGATTTCACAGCTTCCACTGAGTTGTAAAGCCATGAATATCTGCTTGTTTGGCTTGACCTTACTGCAGTCGATGTGCATTACATTGCTCCAGGACCCTTTCAATCGCAGTTTGCAAAAACCCAGCCAGCGAGTTGAGATGTGTTTGAGAACAGCTCTGTATTCAACATCACAGAATTTGCAGTAGCGAGCTAACTCATTCTTCCTCTTACTTGACTTGTCAAAGTAGAACAGATCAACAGCTAAATCTTCAGCATCAAATGCTATGCACTTAGTAAACCCACAACCCCCTTTCTTGGCTGCATTATGAATGATATGACAAGGACATTCTACTACATACACTACCGTTCAAAAGTTTGGGATCACCCAAACAATTTCGTGTTTTCCATGAAAAGTCACACTTATTCACCACCATATGTTGTGAAATGAATAGAAAATAGAGTCAAGACATTGACAAGGTTAGAAATAATGATTTGTATTTGAAATAAGATTTTTTTTACATCAAACTTTGCTTTCGTCAAAGAATCCTCCATTTGCAGCAATTACAGCATTGCAGACCTTTGGCATTCTAGCTGTTAATTTGTTGAGGTAATCTGGAGAAATTGCACCCCACGCTTCCAGAAGCAGCTCCCACAAGTTGGATTGGTTGGATGGGCACTTCTTTGAGCAGATTGAGTTTCTGGAGCATCACATTTGTGGGGTCAATTAAACGCTCAAAATGGCCAGAAAAAGAGAACTTTCATCTGAAACTCGACAGTCTATTCTTGTTCTTAGAAATGAAGGCTATTCCATGCGAGAAATTGCTAAGAAATTGAAGATTTCCTACACCGGTGTGTACTACTCCCTTCAGAGGACAGCACAAACAGGCTCTAACAGGTACTTTTTTTTTTTTTAATTTATTTCTGATTTTTCCCTTTTTTCTCCCAATTTAGTGGCCAATCGATCCCTATTTTAATTCAAACACCCACCCTCGCACTGTGTGCGTTCGCCAACTGCATCTCTCCGGCCGGCAGTCTCGAAGGAGACCGCCTCGCCACTTTCGTGACAAGGCGACTCCAAGCCGAACCACTGTTTTTCCGACACACACAGAGACGCATTCACGTGACGAACACAAGCCGACTCCGTCCCCCTCCCGAAGACAGCGTTGCCAATGATCGCTGCTTCGTCGAGTCCGGCCATAGTCGGATCTGACGAGACCGGGGCGCGAACCCCAGTCCCCAGTGGGCAACTGCATCGACACAGAGCCGATGCTTAGACCGCTACACCACCGCGGACCTAACAGGTACTATTTAATGAAGATGCCAGTTGGGGACATGTGAGGCGTCTGTTTCTCAAACTAGAGACTCTAATGTACTTATCTTCTTGCTCAGTTGTGCAACGCGGCCTCCCACTTCTTTTTCTACTCTGGTTAGAGCCTGTTTGTGCTGTCCTCTGAAGGGAGTAGTACACACCGGTGTAGGAAATCTTCAATTTCTCGCATGGAATAGCCTTCATTTCTAAGAACAAGAATAGACTGTCGAGTTTCAGATGAAAGTTCTCTTTTTCTGGCCATTTTGAGCGTTTAATTGACCCCACAAATGTGATGCTCCAGAAACTCAATCTGCTCAAAGAAGTGCCCATCCAACCAATCCAACTTGTGGGAGCTGCTTCTGGAAGCGTGGGGTGCAATTTCTCCAGATTACCTCAACAAATTAACAGCTAGAATGCCAAAGGTCTGCAATGCTGTAATTGCTGCAAATGGAGGATTCTTTGACGAAAGCAAAGTTTGATGTAAAAAAAATCTTATTTCAAATACAAATCATTATTTCTAACCTTGTCAATGTCTTGACTCTATTTTCTATTCATTTCACAACATATGGTGGTGAATAAGTGTGACTTTTCATGGAAAACACAAAATTGTTTGGGTGATCCCAAACTTTTGAACGGTAGTGTAGATGTCTGGATTTTCCCGCGGAAGCCTGGTTTTCAATGAATTTCGGCACCCCATGTTGACCAATGCATTGTCCATTACAAAAGAAATGCAATTAATCCAGGGGATGCCATGTTCTGTTATTACATTGCTGAGTTTTGAGTAAAGTGTCTCAGCATCTCCAGCATTTGTAGAGCACATGTTCAAAAACTCGTGCAAGACTCGAGTGTGACACTTTATGTCAAAGAGCCTTACAGTCACTGGGTTCACTTTTTTTTTTGATAACAGAGTCGTTGCTCCCATCCATACCCATTGAATATGGACCTTCTTTCATTGATGCAATAGTAGGTGCAAGGAAATGTGGTCCTGTATATTAATTATACAGGATGTCTTTGTCACAGTGGAGGCATAACCTTTAGCAATTTCACTGTCTGGAAAGGCAGCTCTGACTACAGGCCCGATGTGGTTTGCTGTGGCGATTGGTAAATTGTGTTCCACGAGAAAATTAGAAAATAAAACCTCGGCCTACGTAATTTTCACTTGCAATGGTGAAGCAGTTGGTAAAAAGAAGGTCTGCAATGGAGCCATACCCACCATGGCTCGTTTCTTCCCTCTGTGCTCCTCGCCATTGTGACGTTCAACATCTGTCCGTCCTCGGTGAGCACAGCTTAGAGATTTTTTGCAAATGTCACAGAAAAATTTGTAGACGTCCAGTTTGTCTTGATGAATGCATCCATATTCAGGAGATGACTTTATCCATTCACTGTTGAATTTGGTTTTATATGTGTGCGCACCGCTTAACTTTCGTTTCGACATTTTTGCTAGCTGTCACAAACATCAAGTGGCACAAGCCGTAAGCCCGCCGTTGAGGAGCAAGATCGAGGAATGTGTCTGATTGGTTAAAGTAACGCTCAACCAATTAGACGTAGCAATGCTCAACCAATTAGATTTTACCTTGTTCATCTATTTCTGACACTAACAAATCAAAACAAACCAAGAAATAAACTAAAGTATAGGCTATTTCGTTAACATGTTTATAGAGCTTTGTCCCTTGCTAGGTGTGCAGCTAACGGGTTCTGGATGGACTGCGTGAGATTCAGAGGTGGAAACCCCGGCTTCAGAAAGTAAAAGTCCTACCATGTATTTGTTCTAGCCATTCACTTAACAAGGTGATTTCAGGGTGATTACCTGGCTGAAGAGTTGAGCTAATTGAATTCAGCTGGTGTAGTGCATGGGTGGAACAAATACGTGGCAGGACTTTTACTTTCTGAAGTCGGGTTGTCCACCTCTGGTGAGATTTCGCAGGATGCGTGAGATTTTGGAACCTATGTGTAAGACCGTGAGATGGGGTCTCAGTGCGTCAGTCTCACGTCCAATGCGTGAGACTTGAGCGCTATGAGAAGGACAAACAGCAGAGGGACTTTCATATGGGCACATGTTACTGGTAAGTAGCAAGGCAGGGACACAAATATTTATTCAGATTACCATTGCGTTGCCCCCTTACTCACTATAGTAAGCTTATATCAACAAGGTCTGCATGATTAGCCTACATTACCCGCGTGACGGCACTCCTCGTATCTCTACGCAAAGTACTATCTCTAGTTAACAATTTAATAAAGACACGAGGCAAAATAATGATGTCATTTGAGTTATCCAGAAGAATTCATATTAAACAGAAGTGTAATTACATTAAAACAAATATTAAATTGATATATAGTAAATCTGTATGAAGTACATTATATGAAGTGCTGCTTTAGGTAATTAGACATGTAAACCCCTTGTCTAAAATAACTTACATTTACATTTATTCATTTAGCAGGGGCTTTTATCCTAAGCAATGTACAAATGTGAAAGATACATTGGGAGCATACAGTTTATCTATTTAATTATTTGTTTATTGAGTTTGAGGATAGTTTCAGCTCAAAAGATGACAGTTTTGTAGTTGGACTAGAATAATAGATGTTGTCATTATTTGTAATGAGTTCTTTATATGTCGAGGTAATCTCATTGCCCTCACTGCAAAGCACTGTCAAATGTGAGGGTATGGTTAAATACAATTGCCTCCAGCCTGGTCAAGAAATACATCATAGGAGGTAAATACTTTTAGTAGATTATATCAGAATCAGAATCAACTTTAACGGCCAAGTCTGCCAATGCACATGAGGAATTTGACTCCGGTTCACAACATTTTCTAACACTTGCATATATCGCTCACACAAAAACAAATCAAAACAAAAACAAAAAAGAAAAAGAAGAATATGCAAACTCCACACAGAAAGGACCTGGGACAGCCTGGGACTCGAACCCAGGACCTTCATGCAGTGAGGCAACAGTGCTAAACACTGGACCACCATGTTGCCAATACTATAGTTTTTTTATGGTTGAATAATCAACAACCTATACCCATATATCATATCATATTACTTATATGATTGTTGCCCATACTCTACTATACTACTTCTCCGTGGATTGTCACCTTGTCGTGGTGGAGAATTTTGTGTGGTTCTGAGATCCCGAGAGCGATGCCATCTGGAGCTATGCTCCTGGTAGGGTCACCCATCACATTAAGGTCAAGAAGGAGGTCCCTGACAAGCGGCAAGCCAACCAAGACCTCAACGGCGGAATAGGCAGAAGATGATGGCTGACTTTAGGGCAGCATCAAAAAGACTGGAAAGGCGGATGAAGGCTGCAGCAGAGATGGGCGTCCAGTCTTCTTGGACTCCATGCCACTGGATCCTGACCCAGATCTGTCAAGGACCGTGTGGTGGCTGTCTGTGCAACAGTCTCCCCATGTTAAACAAAGCCATGCACAGGCGTCCTCCATAAAGGGAATCCACCCTAACATCCTGGATTAAGTCCTATGGCGACCAGCAAGTGGCAGCAGGGGCAGGATTGTGAGATGTGGAAGCCCCTAGTCATGAGCCGGCACATCCGCTGATGGGTGCTAGATTCGGTCGCCGGGCTCTTGCAACAACGTAGAAAGAGCCCTTCGGTAGCTACACCCATGACTAAACAGCCCTCTTTAGGATCCACTTTGCTCACACCACCTGGGGAAGGGGTTAGAAAAGGTGCCCTAAAAATAGCCTGCCTCAAACCTCCTGACTGGATTACCGCATCCAGATGGATCATCACATGTGGTCAGAATGTAGAAACATGAACTTTGGAGCCTGGAATGTGTGTACACTGATGGATAGTGCAACCAGTGACAGACCGGAGAGGAGAACCGCGATCATCACTAGAGAACCAAAGAGATGCTGGATTGACATAGCTGCCCTTTCTGAAACCCGACAGGCAGACAAAGGACAACTGAAGGAGAAGGGTGGCTACACTTTCTTCTGGAAAGAAAAAAGCTGCTGATGAGCCCAGGATTCATGGCGTTGGATTTGCCATCAGGAACCAGATCATCAGCAGCGTCTGAACTTCCCGTGGGGATCAGTGAGCGTCTCATGACCATCCATCTGGTGCTTGCCAACAACCAGATGGCAACAGCTGTGAGTGCCTATGCCCCTACTTTAGACTCTGAAGAGGAAGCAAAAGAGACCTTCTATGCCTGCTTAGATGAGACACTGACAAGAATCCCCAAGGAGTATAAGAGTATTCTCCTAGGAGACTTCAACACCAGGATCGGCTGGGATCAACACCTCTTGGATGGGCATTATAGGAAAAGAAGGCATCAGGAACATCAACTCCAATGGAGTCCTGCTACTTAGCAAATGTGCTCAGTACAACCTCACCATCACTAACACTGTTTTGCTAGAAAAACAAATTTAAGACATGTTGGAGACACCCCCAGTCCAAACAATGGCATCTCCTTGACTATGTCATTGTACTAACCAGGGACTGCCGTGACATGAAAGTCACAAGGCCCACGATTGATGCAAATGACTGCTGGACAGATCATCTTCTCATCTGCTCTATGATGTCCATCAAACTCAAGAGGAAGAGGAGGGTTCAGAAGAGGCATTTCCGGCCAAGACTGAAGGTTGAAAGCCTGTAACAGGAAGTGATGTTTTATTTCAGCAACGGTCAGTCCGATGAACCCAAAACCTGAGCATGTAGATTGCTATGCCCCTCTGAGCAAAATGTGGCTCAAATTGGCCACAAGGTAGCGTTGCTGTAACAAAATCGTGAAATACGATAGTTTTTGTTTTTTTTTCTTCAAACTATTCTTAGGCTTTAAGTGTGAGCTGCATGAAACTTTTATGTATCCTCATTATCATTGGACATAATATTTTACCCATTAACAGTGTCCGATAATCATGAAAATTCAGAGCTGTGTCAACTTACCGCCAGTAGCAATACCACAGCTGCCGATACCACAGCTGCTGCTCCCTCTGACGTGCACGAGGGGCGAGAGCCCGTTCAACACTGGTTGCACGTTTAATTGTAATTGATTTGTCCCAATTCCAATGGAATACAGAGCACCTCTCTCCTCAAGTGTACCTCCTGACATATTTGGTATTGGTACAAGTTGTTCTTTTAATTTTTTTGATTTCCTTTCTTAGATTTTGGGATTTTTGATTAAATGTAGCATATTCATCATTATGTTTGCTCCAGGGTTGCTTTTTTCTAACCGCTACTGAGGATTTAGGACCAGGTAACACCTTGTGCACCAGTTTTCAGCTGTTTGACAGCCATTAAATAGCCTTTAATAGCTGTGACATCTCATTCAAGAAAATGTATTAATCTTTTAAATCAATTCTAACTGAATAATGGTACAGAGCAACTGTCCTGTCTGGATTGTTGTACGGATGGCCTGCTGGTAGATACAATAGTAAAGACATGCAGCTAAGAGAATTGTGATTTCTTTTCTAAAAAGGCAGATCGTTTTACAGTCTCAAACGGTTTTGCAAGGTTAGTCGATCATTCTTGTTTAACGTCTTCTCACTCACATCTTGAAGACAATTTCTAATTACGGTTAAATTGATATTAAACTCATGTTGGAGCAATCAGATCAGTATCATGACATTTTTGTCCCGTCTCATGGGAATGTATTTACAACTGATATAGAAGGCATAATAAATTTGCAGATATTCCCATTTCTCACCCATTTAGGCAGATCCAAAGTCCCTTTTGTGTGTTCTATTCATTTTTATATACAGTTACAAGTTTTATAAAGCTGATTTGCATCGACCTTGAGAGCTGTCAAACGCAACTTTGCACAGTGGTGGGTGGTTAGGGGAATTGGATGCTAGATAGGTCTTGTACGGCCTTCAACAATTTGTGACTGACAAGACAATACTATATTCTCCAGAGATGAGTGGATCATGAAAAGCCGTAAAGTTTTTAATTCAATTATTCACTGACGATAGCATCTACTCATTTTGGTTCACTGGTTCAAAACAAGATATCATTTGTTGTTGTTAACTAAGCAATCTGGTTTGAATGAAAAGGAAGAGGGAGGGAGGGGGTTAGCATGAATAATGAGGACATAATGGTTTTTGAGCAATAACGATGAAAGCTGAGCTTTAATGACAAACTGTAGATTCAGCAGTTAGGACAGTCTGCAACAGAAGGTTGGAGGTGTGCGAGTGGTCAGTGTTACAGTTAATTCAGAGATGCAGCGCATTTATCTGGAGACGTGCTCAGTCACAATATGTGCAATAGCCATAACAAAGGTCACAAGATAATTACCTCTAATATTACGAAAGCGGAAATGAACCTGATCCTATACCCTTGAAGTGTGCCAAGTTACGGGAAGAGGTCCTTAAAATGAAAGCTTCAGGCAATGCCCCATATGAAAGATTCCTCAAGTGGACTTAAGTTTTAAAACTCTACAATTCACTGACTGAAAAAGCTTTTTCATTATAGTATAGCATATTCAAAAATATGTCACCAAATGGCAAAAAGCAGTACTCCTAGCCATATTTTAGAAATTCAATTTTAGAAATTCAGAAATTGAAAACATGTTATACCTTGCAGAAGTATTGAAATATAGCCATCCTATGAAGTAATATAAATCAGTCCACTCAATAGCTAAATATACATGGGGCGTAATAATCAATGACTAATCGAAACAACAGACAAAGTGACATTACTGTAAAGCTGCTCTTGCACTCACCCTCTCCTGTTAAAAGAGGATTGAACTAGAATTCCTCCCCCCCCCACACACACACACACACACACACTTTTTCTCCCCAACTGTATCCAGCCAATTACCCCACTCTTCTGAGCCATCCCGGTTGCTGCTCCACCCCCCTGTCGATCCGGGGAGGGCTGCAGACTATCACATGCCTCCTCCGATACATGTGGAGTCGCCAGCCACTTCTTTTCACCTGACAGTGAGCAGTTTCACCAGGGGGACATAGGGGGATCACGCTATTCCCCCCAGTTCCCCCTCCCCCCCTGAACAGGCGTCCCAACCGACCAGAGGAGGCACTAGTGCAGCGACCAGGACACGTACCCACATCCGTCTTCCCACCCACAGACACGGCCAATTGTGTCTGTAGGGACGCCCGACCAAGCCGGAGGTAACACGGGGATTCGAACTGGCGATCCCCATGTTTGTAGGCAACGGAATAGACCACCACGCTACCCGCACGCCCAAACTAGAATATTTTGGATAGCCCATGACGTACATTCGAAGTTCGAAGATTATTTGTATCCGAAATTATGTACTGTGTACTAGCATGTGAGATTATTCTGCCCATGTAAAAATTTAAAAAAAGTTTTATTTGTATTGCATGCTAGGAACATATAGTCTGGTCAGTTAAGGGCAAATATGGGGTCAAGGCTGCAAAAAGTCATTCACATTTGAGCCAATGTTTTTCTGTTAATTTAGGGTCCAATAAAGAAAAAAATGCAAGGAGCCCAAAATTTTAGGTGGGGGAAGTCTCTGAAATGGCCACGCCCACTTTTTAGGCCTGGAAATCAGTATCTCGGCTCCTGAATGTCGCAGAGAGCTGATCATGGGCTCAAAAGAAGCAGAAGCACCACATTTATATAAGCATTATGAACAAACATATACCCCAAAACCTTTACTTTTTCAGGTATTTACAAAAAACTAATTTTCACTGGTCACATACATGGCCACGCCCACTTTTTAGCCCTGGGACTATATCTCAGGCTCAGCTCTCGGAGGTTGCCCCGAGTTGATATTGGGCTCAAAAGATGTGGAAATAACTATTTATATTAGTGCTCTGAACAAATATACTGTATGCCCTAAAACCTTCACGTTTTGAGCTATTCATGAACATGTTCTTTTTTCCATTGAATTGATCAGCAGCATGCAATCAACTTTAGCCAAATCTGTGCAAGAAGGCTATACAGTTTGTTTGAGTAAAAGTGTTACATCTACTCATGGAGTGCTAGTATTCAAGTTGACTCTTTGTTATAAGAGGAGGAACCCAGTAACCACCAAAGAAACAAAGCAAACCATGTGAGGTCCAAAAAAATCTTTATTTTAACCTCACACATCCCATCAGACTGGATTCAAACACTTGCTGAGGCACTTGCAATAAATGAGACATTTCATCCCTCTGCCAGCACAAGAACATGAGGTACACTTATTAGATCTGCAACTACACACCCCTGTTACTTGAGACAATGTATCTCTTGTGGAAACTGTGCTCCACTTGACGAAGAGTTCCTCTCCTTCGGTAGTCCAACCCCATTCAATGACAGGGGGACAAGGGAGTTGTAGCAGGCTGTTTCCCCACAGCCATCCTGCCTGGAATGTAGCTCTCAACAGATGCTGTAGAAGCGCATCCTGACTTGGGGGTAGGTCTCTCAGCTCATCATTAACTGAGTGCTTGAACAGCTGGAATCTGAGCTCATCTATACTGACACAGTTGTACAGTCCAGTCTTGTTGTACCAGCTCATTACCCAGGGCTCAATAACTTCCATGCTTTCCTTAACTGTCTCGATACTAGGGCAGCAACTTAGTCCTCTCAAAGCAGCAGTGAGTTCTGTGGACTTACTGTGGTTTATCCAGGCTTTGTATTGAGCAGTCTTTGAGTGGCCAAAGAAGGCGCTCACAGAATCACAGCCACTAAAAGAATGGAACACAGGCATGGCATCGGCCACATCTCCACCAAGCTTCTTGTGTGCTTCTGTGATTGAGTAGAATTGGCGTTTGCCAGGAACTGCAAAGTCAACTATAAGTTGGAAGTCATTACATACTGATAGGAACTGTGTAGTGAACCCTAGTAGGATGACTACCACATCGGAGTCGACTGTTCTAACTGTAACTGACTTGATCCCCTTGTTTAGCATGTGCATCACATGGCAAACGATGCGGTTGTCAGCCTCCTCAAGCATATCTATGCTGTCATAAAGCTGGATCTCGAAGCTTTCGCCGAAGTTTGCAAGCACCTTTCTGCCGTAGGTGATGCTGAACTCCTTGTCCCAGTTCCACGCTTGTGCCTTAGCAATCCTGGCGAACATTAGATTCAGGGCTACTTTGTTGTCTACATTAGACAGAAAAGCTTCAAAGAATTGCTTAGATTCTGGCATGGTGTCATTCTCACTGAAAGCCATCTGTGAACTACCTGCTGATCCCGGGTTCTTCCTAGTCGCAGTCTTGATACTCATATTCTGGTAGAGGTCAGCCACAATGTCAATACGATTGGCTTTCTTCTCATGACCGATCCTGGCAATGCTGTTCAACACTTTGATTACAAAGTCTTGGAATGTCATGCCTTTGGTGAGAGACTTTGCCATGATTCGTACTTGCACAGACAAATCTATCACAAGTCCTTCTGAGGATGTAGATTGAACTTGTACACCGATGTCCTTAAGAATTTGAGACGTTTGGCTATGATAAATATCTCCATCCTTTGTTGACAAGGCGTCGGGTAAACCTGAAATTGAAATGAATAGTTAAGCTAAGTGTAACTCTTGGGCTTACTGTCAAATCAATTAACTTGAATGTGAAATTGAATCAATGAATATCACTGTATTAAAAATCTGGTAAGACTTAAGTAACATCTAAAATATTTGAATAACTGACTTTATATCAATTAGTTTCACCTGTGAATTCACCACCAAATAACTTCCTTGTCTCTTCTTCTCTTGATCTGCAGGCCTCCTTCAGCTTTGCAAAGGTTCCTTTGGGTGGCTTGATTGCAGGGCTAGCGAGTTGGACTTGTGCACATGAACTTGGGAGTTTCAGGGCATTTCGTGAGATGGTTGCATTGACATCCTTCTTACTTAATACAATTCGCTCCTGCACAAACTGGTCATGCTGAGTTTTGCCGACTGTAAAGACAAAACTGGAGTCTTTACTTATGACATCTGGGAAGGGAATGGATGAGTTCAACCTCATGAACTGAGCTTCATCGAACGGGTTGGTAAGGATACCCTGGTACACCTTGAGTGTGTGGCTTGAAAATGTTTCCTTGAAGGAATCCAGCATTTCTTTGTGCCCGTGTGATGGATCTTGACCTTCGACCTCATCTAGGTAGCGCTGGATTTCGGGTAGCGCAAGTTCGAGTTTCCTGAAGAACTCTTGATCTTCCCGATTGATGATATCGACATATCCAGTGTCAGACTTGATGACCTTTATGTTATGTTCCTGCTTTTGATCACATGCAATCTTTGAGAATGGGTTGTCTCTGGTGTTTACTGTGAAAGAGCCTGAAAGAAATTCCTTGAACAAGTATGGGTGTCTCCATTTGAGCTCTTTGAGATCCTGAAGAAACACTGATGCCCATCTGGCATAGTGTGTATGATCAAGTGCAAAGAAAAGAGGAATGAGCTGCTCAAGTGCACTGATTATCATGATGAAGTTTGCCTCTCGAAAGGATCTTATGAAGATAAGAACCTTCTTGATTGTGTCAACAACATTGTTCCAGTAGTGAAACATGGGGCTGTTTTCATTGGCCACCCAGTTACTCCAAGTCAAACTGTTGTCCTCTAGACGTTTTGCCTGAAATGCTTCATCTCTCTTCTTGGCCAGCACCACAGCCAGGAGTTGAATACAGTATCTAGCCTTCTTTATGGAATTCACATCGCAGACAGCAGTTGTCAGACCTGTGATATTCAGATTAGCTGAGGTTAAGATGGTATCAAGGCCAGTTCCTTTTATCAACTGCCCAACACAGACAAGAGAAACCTTCTCAAGGTGCAGCCCACCCATGAACGCGAAGTATGAATGAGAAAACTCTTCCCCCATGGCCCACTGTATCATCTTCTTGATGGCATAAAGGGGCTGATCGGATCCACCCACTGCAACCTGGCCTGGGTTAAGATATCTTGTGTATGATACTGCTATTCTCATGACATGGAGCTGAAGACAACTAAGATATTTTCTAAACTCATGATTCGTGTGTGTATTGTGCTTCATGCTTTATAACATAGGCAGCGAATGAGATTCATGTCAAATATAGCTTTTTACAACCTTCAGGAGCTGATACGTGAAACGTGACCAGTAAAAATTAGTTTTCTTAAAATATCTGAAAAAGTAAAGGTTTTGGGGTATATGTTTGTTCATAATGCTTATATAAATGTGGTGCTTCTGCTTCTTTTGAGCCCATGATCAGCTCTCTGCGACATTCAGGAGCCGAGATACTGATTTCCAGGCCTAAAAAGTGGGCGTGGCCATTTCAGAGACTTCCCCCACCTAAAATTTTGGGCTCCTTGCATTTTTTTCTTTATTGGACTCTAAATTAACAGAAAAACATAGGCTCAAATGTGAATGACTTTTTGCAGCCATTTTGCCTTAACTGACTAGACTAATATACAGACCCACCTTAATTAGTTCAGCATGCATATTAACAGTCTAAATCAGGGGTCTCCAACACGTCGCTCGCGAGCTACCGGTAGCTCGCGGCCCCTTTTCAAGTAGCTCACCAAAGGGTTAATGAATCTTTCATAAATTTGAAAACTTTTTTTATTTTTCTATTTCTGATTTTCCCCTTTTTCTCCCAATTTAGTGGCCACACTGTTTCCAAATGAAGACTCTATTTAGACTCTAAATAAAGTCTTCATTTGGAAACAGTGTGTTGGTAATGAGGAAGTACTCTGTATCTGAATGTAACTAATACTTCAAAACAAAACTATTGTAGACAATTCTACGTGACGACAATGATGGTCAGGGAGGAAGAGTTCTTGACATAACTGTCAATAAAGTAAGAGTTATGATTCTTTTTCCTTAGTACAGCAGTCAATGTTGGATCTAAATTATGCTAAAATTTTAGGATATCTTATGGCCATGGAATTGCCTGACACAAGTAAGGGGTTTCTTACCTTTGAAAGTTAGGGGATACAGTTGCCAATTACTCATCTGCCTCCTAATGGTATGTCATCTCTAGAGTCTGCAGAGACTGTCAACTTTTTAACACATTGAAAAAAATGCACCTCATTTTTGGTCATTTCAGTCGCAGTCCTCAAATAATGTTGAGAAATAATTCAGAAACAAATGTTCACCCTGTCAGGTTCCTTTGCTATTAAACAGCTGAAAGCTCAATTTCACTTCGCTCACCAGGTAGCAACTTATCTGCGCATCAATGAAGGGAGGCTGTCAGGAAAACCACCTAAATCTAACCGGAACTAGTGAGGACGGGTGTGAGAGCAATTCTTTTTGGGGGGTGGAGGGGGGGGGGGCGTTTTTCTCCTCTTTCTCCCCAATCCCCAATTGTACTTGGCCAATTACCCTATTTCCCGAGCTGTCCCAGTCGCTGCTCCACCTCCTCTACCAATCTGGGGGGGGGGGGGGGCTGCAGACCACCGCACATCTCCTCTGGTACATGTTGAGTCGCCAGCCGCTCCTTTTCACCTGACAGTGACGCGATTCGCCAGGAGGACATCACACATGGGAGGATCACGTTATTCCCCCTTCTCCCTGAACAGGTGTCCCAATTGACCAGAGGAGGCACTAGTGCAGTGACCAGGACACATACCCACATCCGGCTTCCCACCCGCAGACATGGCCAATTGTGTCTCTAGGGACACCCGACCAAGCCGCAGGTAACACGGCGATTCGAACCGGCGATCCCCATGTTGGTAGGCAATGGAATAGACCGCCACGCCACCCGGATGCCCCCACTGTAAGAGATTTTTGTCTCGCTCCTCATTTAATGTCAGGGTGGAATTAAATAATTGCCACAACAGGTTCAGCTGAAATACATCCGTCCTTGGCTGATTATTTTCAGACAGTGAACGTGCTGATCACCTCAGTTTACAATTTTAGTTCCTTCTCCTGATTTATTATGTGGTCTTACACTCACAGACAGACAACCAGCTCTTCCTTCTGTAGCTAGCCATAACGCCCAATCTGACTGTTATCAGTCTGGCAACAGGTGAAAAGTGGATGTCAAAAGTCAAATTTCACAAACTCAAGCTGACAAATAACATCTCCGACAAGCATGGTTTTGTAAGTTTAACTAATGTATGTTTTTTTTTCTCCACTTGCACACACAAGCTAAATTACTGTCATTTGTATTTTCATATTGTCATATTAATGATATATAATCCAAATCTATAAATGGGTGATAACAGCCTCTTGAACCTACTAGTAGGTTTAGTAGGCCCTGACTAGCCTATATATTTGGGACAGATGTGCGATGATAACTCCTATTCAATAGACTGATAACAGTCAAATCAGGTGCCATAATTTGGTGTTTCCACCTTGTGGCATTTCCACAGAAATAGTCACCTGATTTGCCAAACTGCTGAACATCTGATATCGAGTGTGAACCTGATTTCACAACCTGATGCAACAAGATTGTCTTTAATTATGTGGAACATTAAGGAAATTGTGAATATTTCAGTTGGCTTCATAAGGTCATATGTGTGTATTAGCATTATTATTATTTCACTTAAATGAAGGTTGGTAATTTCATTTTCTTTACTTGGACTACCCCATATGAGCCAATACTGGCTATAGCACTGTAAATCAGATGGAGTAAATACATTTCCTTAAGTATATGCCTGCAATCCATTTGAGTCTCCAAAGTAACATTTTCCTTAGGCCAAACTGGTGTCTTATAAACAACAACAGAAATTCTCCACCTTATGCATCAGTTGGTTAACATAAATCATATAGTCATAAAGACTGGTAGAAGCTGAGGTATGTTGTAGGTGAGGCATATAAAATGAAGGAGTATAGATGCATGGACTTAGCAGCTGAGATTGAACATTGAGGCAAGAATATAGGGTTTACCCTTTGGAAATAGGGTGTCTTGGGTTTGTTGCAACAGAAACTCAACAAAGTAGTACAGAAATTGATAAGACCCAGAGAAGAAAGTACATTTCACTGTTGGATTATACCATGTAATTTATATAGAAACCTGCAAGCATGAGAGTGGAGCTTTTTTTTAACCTATCAAGTGCGCTTGACTGAAAAAGCGCTGATATCATATAATGTCAAATACTCATTATCTTAGGTTTAGATGAAGTAGGACTGGAAAAGCTTGTCTGTTGTATATAATATTGTAAAATAAACAAGTCACCTTTTGAGTAAATCTGTCTTTATGGCTGAAAGCCAACAAATTTTCCTGATTTTTTTATCCTCTCATAACTGCTCAGATAAATGGGCATCATTATACACATGCATTCCTGAATATCACTGATTTTACATTATAATGGCTCATGCCAGACATTTACCTTCTTTTGCTCAAATGTGCGCTACCAAAAGGTAAATACTGTGTTTTTTTTTATATCTTTGATAGAAATAACCATGGATTATTAACCAAGGGGCTGTTTATTAAGAGTCTTACTAAACAATAGACAAACGTATGTATAATGGTTTGAGTGAGACCTGTAATCTCTGCAGTGCCACCTCATTCCAAAATGCAGGGCATGTAAGAAAATGTCCTTTCCTAATGATAGTGAATGCCATCTGGCAGAAACAGTCCTGGGAGACTACGCTTGATCTTTGGGTCTTACTTACCCAGATGCGAGCTTTGTTGACCTTGGCGGGAACTCTCTGCACCCCTCCACTTTTGCTTTTCAACAATGCAGAAGACCATCTTTATGCTGTCTTCACTGCAGCGTAGAAGCCGCGGCTATCCAACTAGCTAAACTCTTTCTTGCAACATGACGACTTTACTCGCTGTTTACTGCGGCTCTTTACACCACCTTACACAGACAGGGGGGCAACTGAAACGAAAACAACACAAACAATCACCATTTTGTTGGTTGCATGCGTTTTTTCAAACGTAAATACATGTAAATAAAACAAAACCCTTTTAATTGCAAATAAATCAAACGCTTTTTCGTGTAAATACGTTTTTAACATTAACTTATAAGTACAACAATTAAATTGTTTACTCACGACATTGCCTCTGTGGCGTTTACAGTGTGGGTTGCCTCGCATTTCCTCAGTGTTGCGACTAAAACTATCGCAAACGCTAGTGTAACGGGGGCAGTCCTATGCTGGTCAGCCTGCTGCATGCCCGTCACTCTCATCAGTAGCTCTGCGTTGTGTTCTAGTTGTGTGGGGCCCCAGGTGTTGTGGGGGGCCCTCAGTCTCTCATCATCATCATCATCATCATCATCATCATCATCATCATCATCATCATCATCAAGGAAGGAGCGGGGACACACAGGACTCTATTTGGCCCACCTTGCCATTTATTTTGGTTTCAAACCCTTCGACAACCGTCCAGTCCTCCAGCGGGAGCGGTGTTTCTTACGGACGTGGGGGTCGAAGTTCAACCACTGCCCGGACTCCACTCGTGTGCGTTGGAAGGAGAAACCGTCCACGGGACTCCGATGTAAGAAAGGATAAACAAGTATTTTATCCCACAGCTTGCAGTATCTTCTTACAGGGATACTCAAGGTTACGTTCTCCTCAACCAGCAAAACTGTCCCACGGTAAGAAACGTGTGTGGCTCGGCTCGATTGCTGCTTGAGACTCCTCCCACAAAACAAAAATGGCCTCTCCCGCGTTCCCTCTTCCGTGTACCCACAAGACCTCTCTCTTAAAGCGACAGTACACGTATATGACGGTCGTTGGAAAACATACATAAAGGTAAATAATGACATAAAATAAAATGTAGTAAACACAAATAACAGCACACAGACAGGATTTGGTGATATTTCATACTCAAACAAAATAAAATAAAAACATTAATTTTAACCTGGTTACATTCACCCCTCCTGAAATTCACCAACATCCTGAAAGCAGGATAAAAAGAGAAAGAGGAAAGGAAAAGCCCATCACTGACTACTGGCACAAGTGAAAAGAAGGACCTAGTCCTCCAGTCAACTTAGGAGCTACCTCGGTTACACGAGGTTCAGAAAATAATGAGGTTGATCAAGTCTCAGTATTCCCCTAGATCAATGTGACGCCTGATACGCCACACCATGCACTTGGCCCAAAACAACCCTGTCTGATGGACACCTAATAACTCACATTAAACTAGTTTGAATGACTCCAACCTCCATCAAAGTTCAAACCCTCACACTCCGTAGAAATGGCATCCGAGCCATAGATTCTATTAACCTGTTCACTGACCTCACCACCCTCCCTGTGCGTGTCCTAACCCGACCATCGCTCTCTACTTGTGTGCGTGAGACAGTGCGAGCTGCAACATCTGTATCGAGTGAGTGTGGTGCTTCTGTGTGCGGTGCATGTGTGTTGTGTGGTGCGTGTGTGTTGGGTGGAGTCGGAGCAGTGGCCCCCACAGGACTGACTACCAGACTAGACGGAATGAACTCTTCCGCTTCTGCCCACTCAGATCTAGGCGAGTCTCTAGGTGATGAGACTGCTAGCCCCACTGCATCCCCTGAGACCGTCAGGCCATCTGCACTGTCCTCCTCATCGGACTCTGCGCAGTCAAGCAACTGACTGGTTGTACTGGACTCCTCACCCGGATCTAACTCAGGAAGGGGCAAGAAGTTGACCTCCAACAAACGGTTCCTGTGCACCACTCTGGTGTGCCCCTCTACATCCTGAATCTTGTAGACGTGGATATTGGGGTTGACACCGACAACCGTGTACACTCCGTTCTCCCATTTGTCAGCCAACTTTCTCTTCCCTCGCTCACTCTGGTTCGCAACCAAAACACGATCCCCGACAGACAGGACAGTGCCCTTGGCATGTCTGTTGTACTGTCGTGCCTGATGCTGCTGCTCAGCCGTGGAGTGCTTCTGAGCGATCTCCATTGCACTCCTTAGACAGGAAAGCAGAGACTGAGCATAAGAGTCATAGTCAACAACGTGAGGATCATGCAAAACCTGCCTGAACATAACATCCACCGGCAGTCTTGGGACACGCCCATACATCAGGAAGAAAGGTGCATAACCCGTGGTCTCGTGAACAGTGGCATTGTACGCGAGCGTGAGAGAATGGATCTGCTGAGGCCACTGTTGCTTCTGCTGAAGCGGAAGGGAACGGAGCATATTCCCCATCGTGCGATTAAACCGCTCTGTCCCGCCATTACCCATAGGATGGTAGGCCGTCGTGTGGGACTTCGCTACACCCGCCAACTTGAGAAGCTCTGCAATCAGGTTGCTCTCAAAGTTTGTGCCCTGGTCAGAATGTATTCTTTCCGGAAACCCGTAAACACAGAATACATGATCCCAGAGTTTCTTGGCGACCTGCTTCGCTGTCTGATTGGTGCAGGGGAACGCGTGAGCAAGCTTAGTGAAGTGGTCAGTAACCACTAAGACATCGACTGACCGCTGCTTACTGTCCTCAGCGGACCAGAAATCCATACACACAAGCTGCATCGGTGCGGAAGTTTTAATGCTCTCCAGGGGCGCGCAAGCAGCTGGCTCTGGGGTCTTCCCAAACACACATCTCCGACAGCATCTGACATATGCTCTAATATCCCTCTCCATGTCAGGCCAATAAAAACGCTGCCTTGCAAGAGAGAGAGTACGGTCCTGGCCCTGATGACCAGCATGATCGTGGATGCCAGACAGTGCCTTGTCTTTCAAACTCAGAGGTAAAACATACTGAGACCTCCTCTGCTTGGACACTGGGTCCTTTATCACCCTGTACAAGACACCATCATTGACTTCCAACTTCTCCCACTGTTTCAACAGCCTGAGGACCTTCTGGTCAGCACCATGCCTCTCACGCCTCGATGGCCGCTTCCGAACAGCGACAAAGGGCAACACCTTGGAGATGCAGGGGTCCTGCTCCTGACTCAACCTGAGCTCCTCGGTGGATAACATTGGCAGTGTATCCTGACCACCCGACAGATGCTGAACGTGCTGGACCAAACTGAGTGCTGTGAATACTGATGCATCAGGCCAGTCACATTTGGCTTGACAAAAAGCCCTGACCTCAGCTGCATCACAAGCAAACCCAGATCGCGCACTACTCAGTGTTTGGGACTGGCAACTGAGTCTGAAAACATCCTGCACAGAGTCCCCCTCAACCCCGTCGGCTTCCTGAACAAGGGCCGGGTAGGGCTCCCTAAGTAGCCTCTGACTGACGGGCTTGGAAAAAGGGTCGCGACTCAATGCATCCGCCACCACGTTTTTCTTCCCTGGCAGGTGTTTGAGATCGAAGGTGTAAGACGCCAACTTAGACACCCAGCGGATCTCACACGCGTCAAGCTTCGGCTTCGTTAGGAGATAAGTCAGCGGATTATTATCTGTCCAAACGGTGAAGCTTTGACCCTTCAGCCAGTGGCTGAACTTTTCACAAACACTCCACTTCAGCGCCATGAACTCCAGTCTATGAGCTGGATACTTCCGCTGTGAGGCACTGAGGGACTTGCTTGCAAAACCAACAGGTCTGGCCTTGGACTCTCCTCGGGGCACTTGAGACAGCACCGCGCCGAGTCCGTCCAAAGACGCATCGACCGACAAAATGAAAGGCACCTCAAAGTCTGGATGGGCAAGCACCACACACTCCAGTAACATCGTCTTCAACAGATCAAATGCTTCCCCACATTCCACCGTCCAGTCTGCGGAGGTAAGCTTACGGAAGCTGCCATGGGGCTTCTTATCCTTAGCCGACCTCCCCCTCCTCTTTTGTCCAGCTGTAAGGGCGAACAGGTGCTTAGCCACGGAGGAGCAGTCCGGGAGGAAATGCTGGTAGTAAAATACCATACCAAGGAAAGATTTGATCCTACGAACAGAAGGCGTGCACCCATCACCTTCCATGAGATCCTGCACTGTCATGTTGGAGATGACCTCTACTTTGGAGGGATCGACAGACACACCTCCGCCATCAACCACGTGGCCCAAAAACCGCACCCGCTTCTGCAGCAGATGACACTTCTTTGGAGCCAGTTTCAAGTTGTTCTCCCTCAACCTCTGAAACACAGTGCGTTGGAAGGAGAAACCGTCCACGGGACTCCGATGTAAGAAAGGATAAACAAGTATTTTATCCCACAGCTTGCAGTATCTTCTTACAGGGATACTCAAGGTTACGTTCTCCTCAACCAGCAAAACTGTCCCACGGTAAGAAACACGTGTGGCTCGGCTCGATTGCTGCTTGAGACTCCTCCCACAAAACAAAAATGGCCTCTCCCGCGTTCCCTCTTCCGTGTACCCACAAGACCTCTCTCTTAAAGCGACAGTACACGTATATGACGGTCGTTGGAAAACATACATAAAAGTAAATAATGACATAAAATAAAATGTAGTAAACACAAATAACAGCACACAGACAGGATTTGGTGATATTTCATACTCAAACAAAATAAAATAAAAACATTAATTTTAACCTGGTTACACTAGACAAATTCAGCCGGCTTCCGCGACATGGCTGACAGGAAGTGATGACTGACACCTATCAAAATAAAAGTCGTGTCAAAAACAAAAGTCCACCCATCATTATGGCTTCCGCGTGTTTCCGCATATAGCCCAAAAACTCTTTTACCAGTTCCATCCGTCTCCAGGTGTTATGGGGATAATAGATTTCTTCCAAACTCTAATTAAAAATAATTGGGGCACTGGACAACTTGAACATTTTAATGATATTGAGTCTATGATTATTGATTGTACCTAGCCAATTACCCCACTCTTTCGATCGCTGCTCCACCCCCTCTTCCCATCCGGGGAGGGCTGCAGACTACCACGTCTCCTCCGATACATGTGGAGTCGCCAGCCGCTCCTTTTCGCCCGACAGTGAGGAGTTTCATCAGGGGGGACATAGTGCGTGGGAGGATCACGCTGTTCCCCCCTGAATAGGCGCCCCAACCGACCAGAGGAGGCGCTAATGCAGCGACCAGGACCAGGACCAGGACACATACGGCCCCACGTCCGGCTTCCCTCCCTAAACCCGACCAAGTAGAGACGCCCGACCAAGCCGGAGACAACACGGGGTTTCGAACCCGAAGATCCCTGTGTTGGTAGGCAACGGAATAGACCGCTACACTACCCGGACTCCCCGAGTCTACAATTATTTTACAAATTATGAAGTTACAGCTGTCATAAATATAACACTATGCTTTAGTTTACTATCGAGAGTTTGAATTGGTAGTCTATGGATGTGACTGACATATGGATTTGGATTTAATATGGATAAGGAAGCAGCGACACATTTCTTGTGGCCAGAGAGGGTATTACACTCTACTGTCACATGAATGACGTATAGTCGTATGCAGTGACTTCAGGGAATGAAGGTCTTGCTTGACCCTTGAATTTATGTCACAGATACTCTGTCGGCTAAACAGAATGTTGAACATTTAAGTCAGTTGTATCCGCCTGTGCCATCCCAGATTGGCAGGATGATGAAGAGCTTTGACAAAACACCACAAATCAATGACCAGTGAGGTCGTAAGGAGGTTCCTCCCTTCACAGGGTTTTCTCCCTTTGAAATGTTGGGATGTTTTGGACCTGTAAAAATAAAGTTCACAGTATTTGTATGTGTGTGTGTGTGTGTGTGTGTGTGTGTGTGTGTGTGTGTGTGTGTGTGTGTGTGTGTGTGTGTGTGTGTGTGTGTATGGGACTTTAAATCACAGATTTAAAGTAAATCACAGATTCACTCCAGGCTCAGGAACGTCAATATCAGTACAAAGATGCAAGATAATCTATACCAAAAAATAAAGTGCTATTACAGTAAGGTGGACTGGGAGTGATGGAGAAGGAACGAGTATATTAGAGGGACAGCTCAGGTTGAACGGTCTGGAGACAAAGCAAGAGAGGCAAGATTGAGATGGCTTGGACATGTGTGGAGGAGAGGTGCTGTGTATTTTGGGAGAAGGATGCTGAATATGGAGCTACCAGGGAAGAGGAAAAGAGGAAGGCCAAAGAGGAGGTTTATGGATGTGGTGAGGGAGGACATACAGGTGGCTGGTGTGACAGAGGAAGATGCAGACAGGAAGAAATGGAAACGGATGATCTGCTGTGGCGCCCACTAACGGGAGCAGCCGAAAGTAGTAGTAGTAGACAATAAGGTGGACTTTGACTCGGTATGTCCATAGTTGAAAGAGATGGTATGGATCAGTCTTATCAATGTCATTCATTTCAGATGGAGGCATTGGAAAGGAGGACCAGTAGCTATGTGTAACAGAGTTGAAAATGACCTCACTCAGATAAAGTGAATTCTCCCAAAATTTGTATTTTAACATGTTATCGTAATCCAATGCTTTTTGATGGTTTGTGTAAACCCCAGATGTTGTACCGCATTCACTAAGGTTAAATATGAGGCTGCGCGACTGTTTGTCTATTTACTTTCACTTTGACACATTTTGGGCCCTTGCGCTATCCGTACCTTAGAGCTAGACCATCTCCGCTGGAGGTAAGCAGGCTTTGGGAGCGCTCCGTGAATAATTTGATATTTTAATAAATGAACATGTTTTTCTTTGCAAACTATGGGTTGCATATAAATGTATATACGTTGTACTAACTAATGCTCTCGAAAAGTAACGATAGAAAGTGATTTGTAAGTGTTTTAACTGAGTTAAAGTGTAATTTTGGCGGCAACCCCGCTGCGCTGTGCGTCATGGAGAGCATTGTTCTTATTGTGGTTTTTATGCTATTCTAGACTTGTATGCAGTCGCGTTGCAGCAGAAATCTCATGGATTGTTGTTTTATTTGTGAATGCAGGTTCTTGGTTTATGTATAATGTAAATGTGCAAGAACTTGGTTATGAATATTGCAAGAGTCAAGAATTTCTATGTTAAAACTATACGATCACTCAGTGCGCTATGCCAGTGCTGTCTGTCCTTTTGTTTGATTTGTTTTGTACTTTTGTTTGCACGAAGATTAATGAGTTGTGCATTTTGATTTCCATGTAAGTTTAGTATACTATGCAACGCATGAGGTTAGCCAGGAGAAACATTGTTTGCTAGCTCATGCACGAGAGAGCTAGACCATCTCCGCTGGAGACTTGAATGCAGTCGCGTTGCAGCAGAAATCTCATGGATTGTTGTTTCATTTGTGAATGCAGGCAATAAAAGCCACTGTTAGGAACCCCTGGTCTGAATCTCTATCACGAACACCTGCACAAGTGAGGGTCGTTACATATGTTCTGGACAAACTGAGCTAGAGATGCTATTCCTTCATCAAGCAGAGATGTTAGTAAGACACTGATCGACTAGGACTGTGAGATACGATCAAAATCCCATATCCCAATATAGGTCATTTCATATCCAGATGACAATACATATCACAACATAGCACATTTTCTATAAAGTCAATGACTAGTTTATATAAAATAACCACAATGAAAGGCTTACTCCTTTTTACATTTTCTCTTTAACATTTTTTATTGATTTTCACAATACATTGTCATGCACATACACATAAATATAGCATATGGAACTACATAACCATAAATACATCATACCTAATCCATATAGGTAGATTAGTACACAGATTGCACATATATCTTTCCATACATATTATTCATAATACACACATACATATAGAGGAAAGAAAAAGGAAAATAACCAGACAGCAAAAAAAAAAAGGAGGGGGAGGAAATTCTCTGCTGCCTCAATCTAACTCATCTTCCTTATTGAGTGGGATTTGTAAGCTCTTGTAATGGTCGAAAAAGGGGGTCCAAATCTTCATAAACTTCTGTATAGAGCCTTGACGGGTGTATCAAATTTTCTCAATTTTCAAAAACTGCATAATGTCTTTAATCTATCTGGAAAAATTAGGTGGTGCTTGTTGCTTCCATGAGAGAACAATGAGATGTCTAGCAAGCAAGGAGGTAAATGCTATGATTACATGTGCTTTACCTTTAAGGGTACGAGTTTCCGGAACAAAACCAAATAGGGCACATATTGGGTTAGGAGGAATGTCTTTTTTAAACATCTTGCTATAGGCATTAAAAATACTGGTCTAAAATGTGTTAAGGTTAGGGCATGACCAGAACATATGTGTGTGGTCTGCTGGTTGACTTTTACAGTGAGGACAGGAAGGGTCTGCATTAGGACACATTTTGGCCAGTCTAGCATTGGTCAAATGTGCTCTCAAAACAACCTTTAGTTGTATTAAGCTGTGTCTTGCATATGGTGAGGATGTACGTGTTAGGCCAAGTGCAGCCTTCCAGTCATCATCCATCATTTCCCCTCCGAGGTCCTCTTCCCAAAGTCTCCTAACAACTTGCAATGAATGAGGGGAGATATTACTTATTCTGTCACATAAAGAATTGATATCAAGCCTTTGCAGTGTGGGGATAAAGAAAGAATGGGATTGATTGTATTGTTTATTGGCAAATTTGGAAAAGAAGTAATGTTTTTCTGAGCAAAGTGTCGGATTTGGCGATATCTGAAAAAGTGCGATTTTGGCAGATCGTACATTTGGGAAAGTTGTGTAAATGAACCGAATTTTCCATCAACGTATAAATTAGAAAGTGACTTGATTCCCTTTGAGAACCAAACTCCAAAGGTAGAATCAGAGAGACAAGGCGGGAAGTTGTAATTATTTTGGATAAGGGAAAGTACTGATGTCCTATGCAACTTAAAATGTCTCCTAAATTGTGACCAATTTCTAACTGAATGGCACACTATTGGGTTGGAAGAAATTTGGCTTGGAGGAGGGGGTGAGGAGACACAAATTAAGGAGCGTAAATGAAATGGGCTGGAAGCGTGTTCCATTTGTACCCAAGCCTCACAGCTGTCTGTCACACATTCCCCCATCCAGGATAATATTTTCTTGATGTTACAAGCCCAATAATAATAAATTAAATTAGGTAGAGCAAGGCCAGCAAGCTTTTTATATCTCTGCAGTGTGCTTCTTTTAATTCTATGTGGTTTACCGTTCCAGATAAATGAAGTTATGACTACTACTACTTTCGGCTGCTCCCGTTAGGGGTCGCCAACAATGGATCATCCGTTTCCATTTCTTCCTGTCCTCTGCATCGTCCTCTGTCACACCAGCCACCTGTATGTCCTCCCTCACCACATCCATAAACTTCCTCTTTGGCCTTCCTCTTTTCCTCTTCCCTGGCAGCTCCATATTCAACATGCTTCTTCCAATATACCCAGCATCTCTCCTCCACACATGTCCAAGCCATCTCAATCTTGCCTCTCTTGCTTTGTCTCCAAACCGTCCAACTTGAGCGGTCCTTCTTATATAATCATTCCTAATCCTGTCCTTTTTCGTCACTCCCAATGAAAATCTTAGCATCTTCAAGTCTGTCACCTCAAGCTCCACCTCCTGTCTTTTCGTCAGTGCCGCTGTCTCCAAACCATATAACATAGCTGGTCTCACAACCATCTTGTAAACCTTCCCTTTAACTCTTACTGGTAACTTTGTGCTTAAATCACTCCCGACACTCTTCTCCAGCCACTCCACCTTGCCTGCACTCTCTTCTTCACCTCTCTCCTGCACTCCCCGTTACTTTGGACAGTTGACCCCAAGTATTTAAACTCATACACCTTCGTCACCTCTACTCCTTGCATTCTCAACATTCCACTGTCCTCCCTCTCATTCACGCATAGGTACTCCATCTTGCTCCTACTGACTTTCATTCCTCATCTCTCCAGTGCATACCTCCACCTCTCCAGGCTCTCCTCAACTTGCACCCTACTCTGGCTACAGATCACAATGTCAAGATAAATGAAGTTATACTCTTCTCTAAGGAATTAAAAAAAGACTTCTTGATCAGAATGGGGATATTTTGGAACAGGTAAGTAAATGTTGGTAATATAACCATTTTAATAAAACTGACTCGTCCATCTAGGGACAGCGGGATCTTCATCCATCCAGCCATAATTTGTTTACATTTTTCAAATAAAATACAAAAATTCTTGGTGAAAAGAGCTGAGAAAGTGCTCGTGATTTAAACCCCACGATAGTTAAAGCCGTTTTTGACTATCTTGAATGGAAAACGTGAGATAGAAATTAGGGTATGTTATAATATTGGCTAAGCCAAGGTTATGCGCTCTTATACTGATGTCACCACCAGAGGGCGATGTTGTGTTGCCCTGAGGTCTATAAAACAGCATGCGCAAAATAAAGAAACCATTCCGGTTACAGCGACGCCGATGAAGTGCACGCGTGATTTTTCTCCGTGAAATGAGTCTCGTTGAGCCGGTATTCCTGTCCTCAGAGATGACAACGTCAACAGGGTAGCTGCCTGATTAAGGGGGAACATTTCACTTTTCTGAAAATTAACTTTGTATCCTGAAACTTTTTCAAACTTAGTCAAAATATCAGTAATGGGAGGAATGGAAGTTAAGGGGTTCAGAATATACAACAGAAGATCATCTGCATACAAAGACAGTTTATAAGTTAAGCCCGCACGTTCCACACCCAAAAAACTCTCTGGACTGTCTAAGAGCGATGGCTAAGGGCTCAGTAGCAACAGTGAAAAGACGGGGCGACAGGGGGCAGCCTTAATGGGTACCCCTGCCGAGTGAGAAATATTTAGATTGTTGTCCATTGGTGATCACACTGGCCAAAGATAGAGCGTAAAGTAGTCGAATCCAAGAGATGAAAGCATCGTCAAATCCGAATTTATTTAGGGTTGAAAACAAATATTGCCATTCAACCCGATCGAACACTTTTTCAGCATCAAGTGATACAACCATTTCAGGGGAGCGGCTCGGAGGGGAGTACATAATATTCAGTAATTTTCTAAAGTTTGAGCTGGAATGCCTATTTAGAATAAAACCCGTTTGGTCTGGAGATACGATCTGAGTCAAAATCTTCTCTAATCTAGCTGCTAGTATTTTAACTATTGCCTAAAGCAAGGTTATCTGTATGTGCTCTTATACTGATGTCACAACTAGTGGACGCTGTTGTGTTGACCTGTGGTCTATAAAAGAGCATGCGCAAAATAAAGAAACTATTCTGGTTACAGCAACACCGATGAAGTGCACGAGTGATTTTTCTCTGTGAAATGAGTCTAATTGAGCCGGTATTCCTGCCCTCAGAGATGACAACGTCAACATTAACTAGTATTTTGTAATCTACATTTAATAAGGAAATCAGACGGTATGAGGCACACTGAAGTGGGTTTTATCCTTTTTTGGCAGAAGTGTTATCAATGCTTGTCATAGGGTTTGTGGAAGGCATCCCACTGACAGAGATCCATTAAACTTGGTTTAAAGCAGGCAGGAGAAATTGGAAGCAAATTGTTTGTAAAATTCAAAGGTGAAGCCATCTGGTCCAGGTGTCTTATTATTTTGTAAGTATTTAACATCTTCTAGAATTTCTGTCTCAGAAATCTCACCAGTGAGTGATTTTGTAGGACCGAGACTGGGGGGGAAGATTAGGTTCTCCAGGAAGGAGACAAAACAAAACAAAAAAAATGTCAAAACACAAAACTGTGGGATTGAACACTATAATAACATAATTGTCGAATTCACCGTAAAAATAACTAAACTTGGAGCATTGTTACTGTTAACCTCCATTTTAATGTACCACTGTAATCATTCTCTTGGCCCTATGTGACGCCGATGGCGATGCTGCTGCTCCCCCGGCGATCGGCAGTGGGCAGATCCGAAGTCGAACGGTCACGGCACCAGTTGTAGCCTCTCGTCTTTGGTCTGCGTGTTGTGCAGCAGCAAATGACTCGTCAGGCTGTAGGGGTTCATGCACGTGTTGTTATTGCGTCCGTCGGTCTGCATCCATTGGAGCAGGGTGTCAGTATCCGTGCGTGCTGACGGAACCCTCATGGAACAGGAGAGACGAGCCTCCTGCGTCCTTTATTCCAATGTGGCCGGAGGAACTCTGAGCGGCCTAGTAGCTCAGAGTGCTATCGAGTTCTCCTCAGCGTTTCGTCGTTGAAAACGCTGTATGATTCCTCTTGGTTAGCTTTGTTAGCTAATGGGTGGCGTTGGACAGTTAGTTTGGATATGATATGTTCTTCCATGGCCTTCAGCAGCTTCTCCATGTCCATTAAGGTTAGTGGTGAATTGCTACCTTCCACAGTGCTAGTTTAGCTAGTTTGTGCTTCATCATCACGGTTAACTTTGTCATTATTCTCCCTTGCCTGTTGCTTGTGCTTTTTTTTTTGGTTTCCCCATCTTTGATAGTCTTCCGCAAAAATGTACACAAGGTAGTAGTGGAAGTAGATTATGTTTCAACAAAATGTAGCCAGGATGTCAACAGAGCTCTCCTGGTTTGTAACCTACTCTGCCATTTGTCAAACCGGAAGTTCCTATTCCTTATTACATTTTGAATGATATACTTGACAAATAAACGGTACTTACTCATATTTGATATTTTTCATATATAACATAGGAGAGCCAATCAGGGAGATTGGGCGCAGGTGCACAGGACAGGAACAGAAAAGCCAATCAGAGAAAGGGGAACAGGTTAAAG
Source organism: Lampris incognitus (assembly GCF_029633865.1). Lineage (NCBI taxonomy): Eukaryota > Metazoa > Chordata > Actinopteri > Lampriformes > Lampridae > Lampris > Lampris incognitus. The sequence goes on from NC_079212.1 coordinate 136,719,135, forward strand.
CAGGGGCAATCAGGTAAATGGGGCAATCAGGGGTAATCAGTTTACTCAGGCAAATGTGGCACAGGTGAACATAAACACCATTCAGGAGATGGGGAACAGGTGAGCCTTGATGGTCCAGACCACACAACCATGACAGAACCCCCCCCGCGCCCCCCAAGGGACGGATTCCAGATGTCCCAAACAAACGAACCAGGAGCACCAAGCAGGGTAGGCTGGAGGGGTCCGAGGAAGGCGACCAAGATGCAGAATTGAGGGGCAGAGCAGCATTTGTGGATGGGCAGGTGGACGACCTGGAGGCCAGCAATGTGGACGGGTCAGCCGCTCAGGAGGTCAGCGACGCAGACAGGACTGCTGCTTGGGAGGCCGACGATGCAGACAGGACCGTCGCTCTGGAGGCTGGCGACGCAGACAGGACAGAGGCGGGATCGGGGCCATCGGAGGCGACAGGATGGCTGCTCGGGGCGGCCGCTCGGGGCACAGGCACTGGAGGTGGCACGACTGCTTGGGGTACAGGCATCAGAGGCAGCGCGACCGCTTGGGGAACAGACTGGTCGTTGGTAGAGGCGGCCGACAGCTCGGGAACAGACTGGTCATCGGCAGAGGCGGCCAACGGCTCAGGAACAGACTGGTCGCCGGCAGAGGCGGCCGACGGCTCGGGAACAGACTGGTCGCCGGCAGAGGCGGCCGACGGCTCGGGAACAGACTGGTCGCCGGCAGAGGCGGCCGACGGCTCGGGAATAGACTGGTCGCCGGCAGAGGCGGCCGACGGCTCGGGAACAGACTGGTCGCCGGCAGAGGCGGCCGACGGCTCAGGAACAGACTGGTCGTCGGCAGAGGCGGCCGACGGCTTGAAAACAGGCTGGACATCGGCTAAGGTAGCCGGACCGCTTGGGAACCAGTAGGGTCACTGTAGTTTGGTGCTGGGCAGCTGACACTCTGGGACGCTGGGCAGCTGACACTCTGGGACGCTGGGCAGCTGACACTCTGGGACGCTGGGCAGCTGACACTCTGGGACGCTGGGCAGCTGACACTCTGGAGTGCTTCGCAGCTGACAGTCTGGGGCGCTGGGCAGCTGAGACTCCGGGACGCTGGGCAGCTGAGACGCTTGGGAAACCTGGGAGGCCAGGATGCTGGGCTTGGGAGGATCAGGAACTGGGTCACTAAAGTTTCACCACCTGAAAAAGGCTGTTTCCTGGGTAAACTCAGGGTCCTTCTTCCAGATGGCAGTGAGGCGCTTAAGGAAGCCTGGCTCCTCATTCAGGATGGTGTCCCTCCACACACCAAAATCCTCCCCAAGTAAACGCCAAGCTGAGCAAACCTGCTGGCTGAGAAGCAGTCACTATGGTCAGAGCTGGACCAGGAGCTGCTGCAATTGACTGGTAAGTGCACTCAATTGGTTAGTCAGCGAGGTCTGAAGCTCCGCTTGACGGGCACTTCTAGCGTGGCAGAGTCTGCTGGGTCCATAGTATGGTCAGATCCCACTGTCATGCCGCGGCCAGGAATTGATGACCCAAATGCACAACTCAGAGACAGACTGGGCTAGAACAATGTTTTTAAAAAACAAATGAACTTACAGACAGCAGGAACAATCGCTACAGACAGCAGGGAAGGCTCGAATAGGACGTGGCGCATCCAGCGACCAAGAGTCAATATGTCCAGTAAGTGTGTGTCTGATGATCCCGACAAGGAGCCAGGGCAACCAGGAAGAATATATAACGAAGGGGAGTCAATCAGGGAGATTGGGCACAGGTGCACAGGACAGGGCAGGGGCAGAGAAAGCCAATCAGAGAAAGAGGAACAGGTGAGTAAAGCAGGGGCATTCAGGTAAATGAGTCAATCAGGGTTACTCAGGCAAATGGGGTGCAGGTGAACAGAAACACCAATCAGGGGATGGAGAACAGGTGAGCCTTGATGTCCCAGACCACACAACCATGACAAAAATATGGTTCCATTGGGGCGTCCGGGTAGCGTAGCGGTCTATTCCATTGCTTACCAACACGGGGATCAACATTCAAATCCCCGTGTTACCTCCGGCTTGGTTGGGTGTCCCTACAGACACGATTGGCTGTGTCTGTGGGTGGGAAGCCAGATGTGGGTAGCGCCTCCTCTGGTCGGTCGGGGTGCCTGTTCAGGGGGAAGGGGGAACTGGGCGGAATATCGTGATCCTCCCATGTGCTACGTCCCCGTGGTGAAACTCCTCACTGTCAGGTAAAAAGAAGCGGCTGGCGACTCCAAATGTATTGGAAGAGGCATGTGGTAGTCTGCAGCCCTCCCCGGGTCGGCAGAGGGGGTGGAGCAGTGACAGGAAAGGCTCAGAAAATAGGGTAAATTGGCCAAGTACAATTGGGTAGAAATAGGGGGGGGGGTTCTGTTGTGAATCAGCAGCCTTTTATAAAAGGCCTTATTATAGGCAGAAATATCAAACAGTTATTTTTTTTCTGAGAAATACTCACTTCTAATCCTAATCCTCATCCAGTAATATTGTGATCAGTACCCAGTTATGCTAATCTTTCATTTCAGGTAGTCACAGACATTGTCTCACCAAAGGCAATAAGAAATAGTTTGCCACTGAGCACTACTGTGACTATCCAGTGAGTATAACTCAATAACGTACACAAAAATGCCTGCCTTGTGACATGGACTACCAAATTGATCCCATGTTTTTTATCCATGGTTGTATTTACATACTTTATATTAGCTCTGATGGTTCTCAGGTAATGTTTCTAGACCTCAAAGCAGCAAGAATGACAAAATATGGTTCTATTGTGAGTCAGTAGCCTTTTATATATTGCTTATAAGTGGAAATATATGTATCTCTGTGTGTGTGTTTTGTGAAATATTCACTTCTGATAATATTGTAGTTAATTTGGATCTATGTTAATAATCCAATTTAGGTAATAATTAACATTGGTCAAAAACCAAGTATTGGTTTGCCACTAAGTGCTGTGATTGTGATGATCCAGTGAGCTGTATGTGATAATATGTCAATTACAAATTGCTGATTAGAGTAGAAATCAGCAAAATAGCCACTCTTCCATGTTGCGTGTTGTTCTGCCTGCTGCAAGTACACTGTAGAGTACACTGTGTTTTGGAAAATTCCCTCTCTACGGAATGGACGTCCAAATGTGAACTGTGGCACCATAGTTTATGATCGATATGACAATCCCCAGTCAATTAGGTATCTTGAGAGAAAGAAAAGAAAACACGAGAGTCAGCGGAACCCATGACATCACAGAAACCGGAAATGTTCCAAGTTATAGCTTGTACTTGCAGAGCTGTGATAACAAAGAAGCCCTTTGCTTGTTTGTTTCAGACCACACCATCAGTGCAGCACCTAAGAAACTCACAGACCAAGATTCCTTTATATTAGCAGGCGGATTTGAAGATGGCCAGGATAGTCAACCGCACAGGTGTCCACTGCATGCCTGAGTTGTACAGCACACAAGAGGAAGCGGACACCAGAATGACGCTGCATGCAATTCACCTCCCTGACAGATATCCGAACATCATCCTGAAAAGTGATGATAGAGATGCACTTTTGTTGCTCATTAACCATGTCAGTCGCGGACTGCTTGGAACAGCTTCCATGCTCATGCACGCCGGTCATGGTGACAGACAAAGGTTCATCCCAGTATCCAGAATTTAAAAGAAATTGGGAACGGCTGTGTGTGAGAGTCTTCCAGCATGCCATGCATTGACTGGATGTGATACAACGAGCAGCATGTTCGAAATAGACAAAATAAATGCTTTCAACAAACTTGAGGAGCACATAAATGAGCTGCAGGGTCTGAGAAACTTTGGCTTGTCTGACTGTCATTCAGAGGCCTTGCCAGCTGCAGGACAATATGCTCTTCATCTCTATGGCCTGAAAAAGAAGGCAAAAGGCCAGCTCTGTGCCGGTCTTGATGAGCTTCGTTGCATTCTTGCATCAACAACAGACATGCCTGTCTCACATCTGCCTCCCACTGAAGATGCTTTTGAACAGCATGTCCTACAGGCAATGTGCCAAACTGGTATGTGGCGCCACAGTCACGTCCCCAAAACCCTTGTGTGGAATCCAGTGGGGAAAGGTTGGATATGTAAAGATGGCACATCACTGTGGCCTGTCCTTTTTTCTTTTCTTTTTTTTTTAAAAAGAGCCTGCACCAAAAGCAGTAAGAGATGTCACCCATCTCTACAGCAATGATAAGGACTGCAGTCACACGGCCAAGTGCCAGCGTCTGTCTGTGGGATAGCACTGCACAGACTATTACCCCTGCATTTACATGGACCGTCCCAGTGGCTGTGATTGATTCACCCCACGAAGAACAATGAAAAAAATATGACAAATAAACCAAATTATCTCCCCAGATTTTGTTTCATAGTTTATACACATGAGAAGTTAATGCCCTTAGTTTAACTTTTCTTCAGATAGTGACAACACATTTACATTCAAAGTTGCACATTTGCACATTGTGGTTTTGGTAATAATAATAATAATAACAATAATAATAATGAAAGCCAACACGTTTTTACCTGAACAACATAACTCAGCACATAAGTTGGAAATAGGAGAAAAAATATTATTTTGTGATGAATGAATGATTCCACTAATGCAAGCAAACTAATTGTTCTTTGGAAATGTGTCCGTCTGATGTTTCCACCTACTTTATATCGCGGATTCACTATAAAACCATATTTGGACATTGTGGTTGCTTGAAGGTTGATGTGAGGTCTAGAGACACTACCTGAGAACCATCAGTGCTCGTATGAAGTATGTAAATACAGCCAGTGGTTAAAAAAATGGGATCAACTCAGTAATCTCTGTCACAAGACAGACATGTTTGAGTACTTTTTTTGCGTTATATTCACTGGATAGTCACAATAACAGGGCTCAGTGGCAATATATTACTTCTTGTTTTTGATGAGCCAGTGTCTGTGACTGCCTGATATGAATTATGATCATAACTGGGTACTGATTACAATGGTGTTTCTCAGAAAAAAATGAACTGTTTGATATTTCTGCCTATAATAAGGCCTTATATAAAAGGCTGCTGTGGACAATCACTGCAGATATGCAAATACAACCAGCAGGTGGAGAGTGACGAGATTAGTTTGGTGCTCCTTCTTTCAGGGCTGGCGTTTGTTTGTTTTGTTTTTTGTGTGGGTTTTTTTTTTTGTCGCCACTTTTTTGCCCATGTGGCGAATCGCGTCATCGGTGACTTTAATGACTTTTGCAGTAAAAAAAGGAAAATTATGTCATTATGTACGTTCATGAGTGGGACTGTCAAAGTTAGGAGAAAAAAAAACATGTTTTGTTCTAGAGGTAAAACACAGTTTTGTGGGTCTGGCTCCTGCTCTGCTACGCCTGACATCGTTTGAGGAACATACACGGCCTGAACATACACGTATTCCTCCGTGCATTCCGCTTACAGTTGGCAAAACTACATTACCCAGAATGCTCCGCGCGTCCCTGCTCCACACGGAAGGTGAGTGTAAGTCGCAGCTACTCGTGTCCGTAGTGCGAGCGGTCGGGTTTTGTGTGCCTTTGCTGTTATAGTGAAACGCGGTCGCTGCAGCGAGTCTTTAATGGTGTAGTTTAACTGCGTTGACCGCGCGTTGTTTTTAACATTGACGTGCTTCTCAGCTTTTGGTCCGTTGCTTTGGATACACGTGGACGCGAATAGCAAACCGACAGACCCTTGCACAGCGTGTCGTGGGGGTCGGTGATTTCACGTCAAGTTGTGCACGACAACGCGCTCCCACCACTCCCGCCACTGCGGACGCGCTCCCACCACTGCGGACGCGCTCCCACCACTGCGGACACGAAATACTGGAAACGCTCCGCCGACGTCACGGAGGCTCTTGCGCTTACCTATAATTCATCCGGCTCAAGATATCCGGTCACTTTGGGCTTCATTTGGTTATCTGGCGATAGACAGGACATAAAGCAGCTCTCTTACATCTTAGTGAGTTATTATGCCATTATAGGACGTCCAGCAAGGTTTCCTTTGACTAATGTGCTCTGAGGGAACTCGAGATATTAACGTCGCAGAGCTGAGCCGGACTCGGTCCTGCGGAGGATGCGTGACAGTTTGGCATGAGTGATGTGTGTGCACAGTGCACCATATACACAATGACTTTACTTTTAGACATTTGACGCTAAAAGCTTCCGGCTAGTAAGAGGGCAGAATAAATCTGTACACAGGGAAGCGTTATGACTTGAGCTGAATCGATGTAGATGACAAACACAAAAGCGAGAGCGACGCTAAATCATACGCAGTTGTCCTTATACGAGTCAATGGGTTGTAGACCAGGTGTAGTTTTAACGCACGAGAGACCAAAACACCCTTGTTGTTGTCATGATAGATGTGTTATGCCACCATAGTTCCTGAAAAATGTCAAATATGATTTTGATGTGTGTGAGGGGGTAAAGGTTAGAACTAGTGTGGTAATTATGATGAAACAAAAGTACATTCATTGCTACAAAACTACAAAATAATGGGGATGGATGATTATTAAAACTGTGTCAAATGGAAACGTTGAGGACGTTCATGTATGGCAATGCATGGCTGGGATGAATCAAGTTCTATTTATTTATTTATTTTTAGTGTAAGGGTCCATTTAAATATTGCCAACAGTGTGTAGTCAGGAGTAGTAAGGTCAGGCAAATGAGGTCCAGAATAAAAATGTAGGAGAGGTTTCACATCCTAAGAGTGTGAACATTAATGGTGGTCTTGTGCACCAAGTGTCTGTGTACACTTGGCATGAGGCGCTGGGAGGGCGTAGCGCATTGGTTTGTCTGATGAGTTCGAGTTAGAAGGATGATATTTTCTGTCCGTTTCCTAGGATGGTTGTGTGTAAGTTCAAGTCCAACATATGTCCAAAGTTTCAATAATGCACCTTCAATTTTGGCCAACAGTTTTTGTTTTGTTTTGACACTTTCTTGACGTCTGATCATCCAGAGGAAGAGGGGTGGGATGGGATGGTGTAGTGATTTCTTATTGTTTATATTATCAAATGAAAAAATTACGTCACTTATATTATTGATTTAGATTTAAGATGACATGAATCTCATGTGTAGGACTGGAGTCAAGTGCTTTTCAAACACCACTGCAGTGGATAGAGTCCTCCTTCTAGAGGGGACCACCTGTATAACTGGGGAAAAAAAAGAAATAATTAAGCAAAAATAGTCTTTCCACATCAACACAGATGTGATCTCAGCTCCTCTAAGCTCCAAGTGAACCTACTCAGAACTGGAGGCACAGACTTGTTCTGTTTTTACAGGTTAACATTTTGTCACTGCTTCATCAGGGTGCCCACACCATAGTCTATAAAACCTGGAAATGTCTAGACTTGATTTCCGCTCACGGAGAGCACCCGCAAAATGATGAAATTGATCGACTGTCCCGGGGATATTGTTGCAGTCTTGGAAATTAGGTTGCAAAGTCGTACTTTTACCTGCTGAGGTTGCATATTTTTAGCATTGTTTTCAGCTGAGATCATATATTTTTAGCCGCTGAGATGTCACGTCAGTGAAATTTAAGTTTTGGGGTTGCGTTCGCGGTTTCTTGCTGCGGTGTGAAATGTAGCAGCGCTGCACCTGCATGAACGTACCCCCAAGTTCAGAGTCATTGTTCCCAACTCGGTGGGAAATATAATGTTACAAATGGAGCTATTTCAGTAGGAGTCACTGATCAAATAGTAACTGTTTGAAGAATTGTGTGTGTATGCATGCGTGTGTGTGTGTCAGTCAGCGGTCGTGACTTCCTCTGATGGTTAATACAAATGCTGTCATGTATATCTAAGCAAATGATTCTCTAACAAGAGTGGGTATCTTGTTAGTACTATTTTTGTTCTCTTCAAAGTCATAATATCAGCATATATATATATATATATATATATATATATAGAGAGAGAGAGAGAGCGAGAGAGAGAGCATTTTTGTTCCTCCAGAAACCACCACTGGTGTTGGGGTAAGAATGCTCAACAAATGAGGAGCAGAATATTAAGATTATTATATATGGGCGGCACGGTGGTTAGCACGGTCGCCTCACAGCAAGAAGGTCCTGGGTTCGAGCCCCGGGGTAGTTCAACCTTGGGGGTCATCCCAAGGTTGTCCTTTGTGTAGCGTTTGCATGTTCTCCCCGTGTCTATGTGGGTTTCCTCCAGGGGCTCCGGTTTCCTCCCACAGTCCAAAGACATGTAGGTCAGGTGACTCGGACGTACTAAATTGTCCCTGGTGTGAATGTGTGAATGTGTGTGTGTGTGTGTGTGTGTGTGTGTGTGTGTGTGTGTGTGTGTGTGTGTGTTTGTGTGCCCTGTGATGGACTGGCGGTCTGTCCAGGGTGTCTCCCCGCCTGCTGCCCAGTTACTGCTGGGATAGGCTCCAGCATCCCCGTGACCCTGAGAGCAGGGTAAGCAGTTTGGATAATGGATGGCTATATACATACGTACATACATACATACACATATATATATGTATGTGTATATATATATATATATATTTTGCATATGATATCAGGGCTTGCATTAAACGTCTCATCAGAACTCTTTTCCTGCAGCATGTCTAGATGTTATGTAATGTTAACGTGTCATGGCGCCGTCAGTGGCTCCATCCAGGAAGTGGGTTATTTTTACACGAGGCATTAGCTGCTCACATCATTAGCTCAGTGATCTCTCTTTCTCGCGCTCCCGCTCTCTCTGATTGCTTGGCGTTTCTTGCGTCATGACCTCAGAGGTTTGCAAACAGGGATGCATAATGGAAGAACGTGGTATCAATTATGCACCATTTATTCATGCAACAGCAATACCTCGCACAGTTGATTTGATTCTCTTCACTTCATCTATAATTCAATAGACCTGCGTCCATTTCCCAATGCGACGTATTTTACCAGCTGGTCCGACGTGCAGACACACTTTGTTACTGTGCCCTGTGTCATCGCATTGGCCCCAGCACTAATAGCTTTACCCATTTCACGTTCGGCAAAGCATGCTGTAGACGGAGCGTACTGGAGGGCCTCTTCTTGTACGTCCAACATTTTGTGCAACCAATTTTAATTTTTTCGTCAAAATATTTCAGTCGTCTCACAATTGCAGGGAGTTGAATCAGTTCATCTGGCCACAACGTTTAGTGAGAGAAACGTTTTGTCACTCGTCTAAGTGACCTCTTCAGTCTCAACTGACTGCAGGTATCCCCACCCTGATAAACTCTACAGTGGCATCACCACCGAAACCAACGACCAGTGTCATATGCAAATTACTGTGACCATTAACTAGAGTGTCGATGGCCATGTGTACTGTTCGCAGAGAATTGGGGAATGGTTGCAAATCACAGCATTGTAAGATGGCGACAGATGTACTCTTACCCCCCCCCCCCCCGCGGTTCAGGGATGGCCGCACCCTCTACACATAGATGGCTGGCACATTGGATACCCGCAGTCAGTTGAGACTGAAGAGGTCACTTAGATGAGTGGTGAAAGGTTTCTCCCAGTAAACGTTGGGTACAGATGAACTGGTTCAACTTTCTGTGACTTCCTCACCTGGATTAGTGAGCACGCATGAAGACGTTAGTCTTATTAAAAAAGAAAATAAAAATAACAAGATCATTTCAGTGGAAATCGTGGCCGGAAAAGTGAGCATGAAGCAGAGCAATAAAACATCAGTGAGGTGTATGTGTATATATATATGTGTGTGTGTGTGTGTGTGCGCGCGCACGTGCACGTGTGCATGGGTGGGTGCTTGTGCACGCGTGTGTGCATGCGCGCTGTCAGTCGCCGAGTTGGCGAATTTGGAAAGAGAAGCCGCCTAACGATTTTCGCTGCAAGGTCTTAAGGTCAGCATTGAGGAGTGGAGAACGGGGTCGGTTAGAGCCCTAGTAGAATATCAATTCTCTTTTTATTCATTTAATCCTTTTGCATTTACATGAAGCCTCACATCCACCCTGGTCTCGGCCCCCACAGGTAAAAGGAGTGAGTGCAGGGGAGCCTCTGAACAGTTCATTTTGTCTCGGCAGCAAGCCACTCGAGAGCTAAAAAGTCGTCCTTAAGACAGGTAGCCGTTATGCGGCCGCTGCACTAGAAACCGAGTTTGAACTGAAGAAATATTCTGCTCAGTTACAAACTTCTGGAGTAGCGCTGAAGGGCACGCATTATGCCTCCCAGTCAATTGCGGACGAGTATTGGCTTCGTGTTTGCAGGAGGATTATAAAAAAGCAATGAGGTCGAGTCATTTGTGACCTTTCGGATCACTCAGACGCAATCAAAAGGCTGTCATTGCAATAATGGCATTGAGGCCTTTTGGAAAATAAGATGCTTTTTTTCTTTCCTTGGTGCCCCTCAGCTGTGTCTATCCTGTTAGCATTGCTGCGGCAGCTCACGTCTCTTGGCGGGAGCTTAGTGTACGTCAGCGTCGATGCCCGGCCGACGGAAAAGCCACGGTCCCCAATCCATAGTGTCTAGTGGATGGCAGTCATTTACCCCCACTCAGTAGTCTGTGCTGTTAATCCATCTGAAAACAAAGGCCCCTGCTCTCAATCACATTAACTAGTCTGCTTCTCCCGAGTCTCTTTCACTATCGATCCATTTCCAGTACGGCCAGGGAAAAACATATATCGCTGCGGGCTCGTGGACTACAGTAGTACTGTTAACCAAATAAGATAATGGCCAGTATTGGATTTCGGAGAAGAGGCGGGTGGGAGAACTAAAAAAAGAAGACAATATGGAGGAAAGAAGTACACACATAAGACAGAGACGTGGAGGGAAAATAAACTAGATTAGAGAAGAAAGGAATGAGCCACAAGCAAGCGGGGATGTAATCATCTCGGAGAAAAAGGGGGCGCTAAAAAAGCAGTCAGATTGTCAGATGTCTAGCCCGGGGCTATGAGGGGAATCGCCGGCCGAGCTTTTAAACCAGGTATGAATGAGCAGAATTCTGACGGTACGTCTCCGCCTTTGTCTTACAGAGCTCCTCTTTTGTTTCCCGGCTGAGCTAAGCAGACGGGTCCGCCGCCTGTTCGGTACGAGATCAACCCTCAAATCTCCGATTCCCGCCGGAAAATGGATGCCCTAAATCCTTGAGTCATTGTTTGTAGGACGAGGCCAGCATGCCGATAGGGACGCAGGTTAGATGTTTTCAGAAGATTTTGAGTTGAGATTGCATTGGCACAGCAAACATCACCTGGGTGCAGGACCTTATCCTGGATGATGGAGAACTGCCCGATGTACAGTGTTATGTGGTATTGCGCACCGATCATTAAAAATAAAAATAAAATAAAAGATATACGCCCCCATTTGACCTTAAGTCATAGATTATAGCAGCCTATCGTTACATTTATACACACGGTGCAGTTCAAATTCATGGCTCTCTGTGATTCATTTTTAAGTACATTTAATTCCAGTGACTATTTTCTTTTTTTTACTGGGATATTACACTTGCTGTAATTCCAGAAAGTACTCCTTTACTTATACTTACATAGATTGTTTTAGAATTTCTGCTTTTACTTAAGTAAATATGTGACCAAAAAATTTTTTTTCCCCCCATTTCATATAAAGATTCTTTTAAACAATGCTGTTTAAAAGAGTGCTAGTTTGGGGCATCCGGGTGGCGTGGCGGTCTATTCCATTGCTTACCAACACGGGGATCGCCGGGTCGAATCCCCGTGTTACCTCTGGCTTGGTCAGGCGTCTCTACAAACAGAATTGGCTGTGTCTGTAGGGTGGGAAGCCGGATGTGGGTATGTGTCCTGGTCCACTGCACTAACGCCTCATCTGGTCAGTCCGGGCTCCAGTTCGGGGGGAGGGAATAGCGTGATCCTCCCACGTGCTATGTCGCCCTGGTGAAACTCCTCACTGTCAAGTGAAAAGAAGCGGCTGGCGACTCCACATGTATCGGAGGAGGCATGTGGTAGTCTGCAGCCCTCCCCGGATCAGCAGAGGGGGTGGAGCAGCAGCGACCGGGACGGCTCGGAAGAGTGGGGTAATTGGCCGGATACAACTGGGGAGAAAAAAGGGAGAGGAAAAAAAAACAAAACACGGATGACAGTGGCCTTCAGTTTAGATAAAAACATAACATAAAAAATTGTCCCTTCCTCGGACCAGAAGTGCCGAGGCTTTGTTCGGCATCCTGGCAGTCATCTGATATCCACAATTTCCTCCTGATGTGCAGCTTCACAAACTGAAAGAAACCAGACTAGAACATTCACGTGTATGAAATGATGGATAGATTGGACAGAAATCTAGGGGTCTTAAGTGGGATTGCAATACGTCGATTAAAGCCTTTCCCCCCCAATTTTGGGAATCAGATAAAGGCATTCACAGGATCGTTTCAGTTATTGCAGTATTACCATAATTGGGGTAAGATCATGATATAAGTGTGCTTTTAAATGCACCCAATTGCATTAGAACAAGTCTTCACGGAGACCCATGACGACAGCGGAGGCTTGTCAGAACTCAGCTGGAGATGTCCGAAGGTGTCTGTGGTAGTTTTGAAGTCTCTAAGCCCCCTCGTCCACTCTTCCTTGGGGTATATCATAGTAAATGCCTGGTTTTCATTTCCCTGGGTTGAACATCACGTGCATAGTGGGTGCACTTTTTGACAAAGTTTATTAGTTTTTTTCTTGTTGTAAATGAGATGCTGGCTAAAAATATATGTTTTTCCAAAACCAATATTGAAACATTTGCAGCCAGTGCCGGCGCTGCGTGGCTCCCCAGTGTTACTAATTTAGATTAGAACTGATACAGATGTCAACTTTACATGTAAGAAAATGTCTAGACAGCTATTTATGAAGTTTTTCAATTTAATAACCCTGGACATAAGTCCGCCCTTGTCTCTCTCTTCAGGTCTGACTAAAAATAGTTTTGTTTTTTTTCTTCCTTCCGTTACATCATCTTTCAAAGACTGTTCTTGTAGATTTATGGAGGAACTTATTGCATGCGATGTGATCTATTATCACGTCTTTGCCTTTTCTCTCACAGCTGGTGGATGTGCATGCTACATTGAGCAAAGATGGGAAATATTAGCTCCGGAAAACGCCACATTTCTTCATATATCATCAAGATTTCATAACTGGAGGCCATAAATGCAGTGGAGCCTGTCCAACTGCATTTATTAGCATATAGTTGTTACTTGGACTAGAGCACAAGGAAAGCGAGGGAAAACTCTGTTAATTTTAATTGGATTACGATCATTGGGGATTACATTTAGAAATGCGGGGAAGAATTTTTAATGTGTAATTCTATTGACTGAATGGAGAGCAGTGATGTTTGTCTTTCAGTCAGATGTTCTAAAAGAGGTGGTATTGATAAAGAATGGGTGTACTGTTATAAAATACGACTTTCGTGTAACAGACTCGTGGGCAGCACGGTGGCGCAGCGGTTAGCGCGGTCACCTCACAGCAAGAAGGTCCTGGGTTTGAGCCCCGGGGTAGTCCAACCTTGGGGGTCATCCTGGGTCGTCCTCTGTGTGGAGTTTGCATGTTCTCCCCGTGTCTGCGTGGGTTTCCTCCGGGGGCTCCGGTTTCCTCCTACAGTCCAAAGACATGTAGGTCAGGTGAATCGGCCATACTAAATTGTCCCTAGGTGTGAATGTGTGTGTATGTCGGCCCTGTGATGGACTGGCGGCCTGTCTGGGTGTCTCCCCGCTTGCCGCCCAATGACTGCTGGGATAGGCTCCAGCATCTCCGCGACCCTGAGAGCAGGATAAGCGGTTTGGATGATGGATGGATGGTGTAACAGACTTCATTAGAGCCAACACATGCTGCTTTCCAAGTACTAAAATCTGATCTAAAGTGAAACATACAGGCAAACTCTGAGACTGAGCTTTTGCAATGTATATTAACATGCTTGCAATTTGATTAGTAAGATGTTATTATTATTATTATTTGATTATTTTCTTTCTCATAATGGCCAGGTTAGAAAAGTTAAACAATTGGTCTATATCACCACATCTTGCTTGATGAAGGTTATGACAAAGTCGGATGTAATATTTGTTGTGTTTTCGGGGGGAAATATGCAAATACATTACACAAACATTTCAATAATTTTACTGAAGTAGGGGCGGCACGATGGCGCAGTGGGTAGCGCAGTCGCCTCACAGCAAGAAGGTCCTGGGTTCAAACCCCGGTGGTTGTCCAACCTTGGGGGTCGTCCCAGGTCGTCTTCTATGTGGAGTTTGCATGTTCTCCCCGTGTCTGCGTGGGTTCCTCCGGGGGCTCCGGTTTCCTCCCACAATCCAAAGACATGCAGGTCAGGTGACTCGGACGTACTAAATTGCCTCTAGGTGTGACCATGTCAGCCCTGTGATGGTCTGGTGGCCTGTCCAGGGTGTCTCCCCGCTTGCCGCCCAATAACTGCTGGGATAGGCTCCAGCATCCTGTGACCCTTAGTAGGATAAGCGGTTTGGATAATGGATGGATTTTACTGAAGTTACATTCGTAAAAGGAAATGAATTAAGGGAAATTATTTTATCTGCTTTAATGTATGGATTTCACTGCTTGAATTACAAACGTGTCTACTGGTCACAAATAAGTTGCCTGAGAAAAAACAAGGACAACATTATGGATCAAAAAGTAACCATCTTGTGGGAGCAGTGTTTATTTAATGGTGTGTAACATGTTAACGTTACATTAGAGTTGATTAGGCATCATTTTGGCGTCATGTTGCCATACGTTCATTTGAAGTTGCCGTGTATTTGCGTAAACTGGAGCAGCTCGATGCTTGAAATGTGACATGTCTGCTGGGTGTTTTGACAGTGGAAGAACTAGGACGTATTTAGATGACAGGAATTATGTAGAGATCCTTGTGACTGTGCACTGTCATAACGCCGTTGTGATGGCAGTGGATGAATGGGACACTAATGGACCTCTAGTTACAATATTTGCATACATAAGTTGCACTGTTTTTTTTATTTAATGGACTTTGTTCCAACCCTAACGACAATCATAACCACCCAGTGTGCACTAGACCCGATTTCAATGTAGCGGCTACATGTTAGCGTTCATGTAGCTCAGAGTACTGTCTATTCTAATCTAAATCAGCAGCACTGGGGAGCAACACAGTGCTGGTATTATCTTGAAATAAACTTATTTTGTGTAAATAAATGCGCTCTGTGCATAATGTGCACACGATGTTCAACTAATGGAAATGAAAACTAGGCATTTATGCAATGATAAACTTCAATGAAGAGTGGATGAGGGGAAAAGGGCATCCGCGTAGCGTAGCGGTCTATTCCGTTGCCTACCAACACGGGGCTCGCTGGATCGCATCCCCGTGTTGCCCCCGGCTTGGTCGGGTGTCCCCACAGACACAATTGGCTGTGTCTGCGGGTGGGAAGCCGGATGTGGGTATGTGTCCTGGTCGCTGCACTAGTGCCTCCTCTGGTCGGTCGGAGTGCCTGTTCTGGGGGAGGGGGAACTGGGGGAATAGTGCGATGCTCCCACGTGCTACATCCTCCTGGCGAAACTCCTCACTGTCGGGTGAAAAATAGCGGCTGGCGACTCCACATGTATCGGAGGAGGCACGTGGTAGTCTGCAGCCCTCCCCGGATTGGAAGAGGAGGTGGTGTAGTGACCGGGTCAGCTTGGGAGAGTGGGGTAATTGGCTGGGGTACAATTGGGGAGAACAAAGGGGGGAAAAGAAAAGAGTGGATGAGGGGGCTTAAATACCTAAAAACTACTGCATGCCGGGTATCTTCAACTGAGTATAACCAAACTGTTGGTTGCTCTTTAAGGGTAACTGACATTTTGTATATAAACCCTTTCCACTAGTTGTATCGATTGTCCGGGCAGCGGATCCGAGATGAGAGTGCAGAAGAAGTTGGGATGTAGTGTTTTTGAACTGAAGGGTTTCCACGTGGCCTACAGATGTGAGGCCAGGATGTTCTGCTAAATCCTGACTGACAGTGGAGTTAACCGAACACTCATTGGTCTGGCTAGCGCTCTGGTAGACATTCCTGCATTCAGCAGCAAAATTGCACACTCCAAGACTGGCATCGTGTTGTGTAAATAACTTCACTGTTTAGAAAGACCCTGTGGTTCACCTGGTAGGTGGCTGGATTCTTTCGACAAAGAATAATTAGGGATGTAAACTCTTTATGCACAAGATGAAAAATGTGTGTGAGGAAAACTTGTGAGAATTTTATTTCTGATTGAGAACAACAATAGGGGATGAAATTTGACATGTTGCATTTCAAGGCTTCAGTAATGTGGTTTGTAATGCAGCCACAGAGTTCTATTTTGTATTTATTTATTTCTTTTGTCCTTTTTGAATTGTCCTTGGTGCAAGAAAGCGAAGAATTTAATGAGGATAGCAGATACTGAGATTTGGTCGAGCTGTAATGAATGTCCTCAGTCTAGGAGTCTCAAACTAAAGCAGATTTTGAAAAGAATAAATATAATTATAAATTAATGTGGTTGAAAAATGCTAAATATACTTTTTGATACTGCCAGTCTACCCCAAAATGTTTCTGCCACATATTTTTTTGTTGTTGGAGGAAATGCTTCTCATTCCCTCACAGACAAACTCAATGCAAAGAAAATGTTATAAAAAATAATATAAAAAAGCCCATGCTTGTGACCCAGTCATTTCACCACGTTAAATCTCTAAATCTATATGTGATCAATATTGTCCCATATTCTTTTATAGTTTATAGGCTTATTCACTACTTCTGTGAAGGCAACTACACTTTTGATATTCTATCTTATATAATGTGAGAGGTGCACATAGAAATGTCATACGCCGATATGGCATCATTCATCGGATTCAAGTACTGATGAAGGTCAGCCAGCTATCAGAGCCTCACCGGAGTTGCGTTGGAACAAATCCAGAAACCATACCGCTGCGTCTTGCAACATCAGTCAAAGCTGTCAGACTGTTGAGACTCCCAAAATGATCCTCCCAACTCTTGGACCATAGACTATTGCATTTTGGGTTGAAGGATTTGTAAATTAGAAATCCTGCCATCGCCCTTACGAATGCCTGGCAGCAGTGAAATGTTAGCTCTTAATTTTAGGGATGTTAAGGCAAGGCTGTGTGGAAGGCACCTTAATTTCACAATATGTTAATAATGCATTACATTAACTCCAGCACTGTGGCCTTAAATGCGTGAATATCCTTAGTTACAAACATTACCTCTGGAAAAGTCTAGATGATCGGTATTAGGGTCCTTTTACTCAAGACGGAGTTTAAGTTGGTTATGTGTCCGTAATTTAAAGAAAATGAAACAATACGTGCTTTTCAATTAGGCCATGTAAACATTGCATGCATGAGCATATGCACTCTGTGCAGATGTGGAGATGCAATGCCTTGGTGCTGAGAGGATTCCTAAAGTGCACTTAATGTCGCTAGTGACATAATTCTACCGAGCAGCAACTGGCAGCTCTTCTAATATGATTTATTTTCTACAAGCAAAAAAAAAATCAAGACGCTTTTATTCTAATTTATCACATTAGTTGTTCCATAAATAAATAACAAATGAATAAATCATAAATAAAAGTACAGGCGTCACTTGAATCAACTTGATATTCTCATGTCAGACATAAAGTCATCTTTATTTAAACGTAGAAAAGGGTTCTGACTCTCCTTTTAATGGAGAGAGCAAGACGTCCTTGGACTCTCGTATTAAAGGAATTGCTGGTGGTCATTTTAATTTGAAATTTCTATGTGGTGATTATTCAGTTTTGACCCAGTCTGGATCTATTGTGCTCAAATTAGATGCAGATTACTGAAACGATAGTAGACCTTGCCTTTGGTGTGAGATGAGCTGTTTTACATGTTCTCCATGTTAACTCATCTAAATACAGTGGTGATTAAAGTGGGGCAAGCGATCGTTCCCCTCCACGCCTTTGCTACCTTGCCATCCTCCCACCACCACTCTCTGTCCCCCATCATTCCAACTATTAAGAGTTCGAAGGCAGCATGCCGGCTACTGGGTGACACTGACATTTGTTCTCAGGTCACTGGTGGACCAGACCACATTGGCATAACAAAGCCTGTGACATGCCAGCATCTTGGCAATTTAAGTCCTGCTGTTCTCAGTCAGTCTCAATTTGAATTTAGCTCAGTGAATAACATTGTGGTCTCCAACCACAACAACTGCGATTTGAGTCCTGGAGTGGAAGAAATGTTTTCGCTCCTAATTTGGTCCAGTATAAATGCTATTGACAGATGCTTATGCTTTCATCAACTGTGAACCCTTTCCACCTTCTCTTCTTTTACGTCATTCAACATCTACCTCAAAATTTCCCATTAGCAACACAGATTTAAATCCCACTCTGACACCACAAATGTTGTTGAGACAAACAGCTCTATGAATAGAATGAGGAGAGGCGGCTTGAGTGACCCGAGTTCAAATCCTAACAGTAACAAACTATTTTCTCAGAGTTTGTCAGGCCAGAAGTCAGGTGAAAGGCCCTCCACCGTTAACTAAATGTATAATTGCCGCATATGACGCAGGGCCCATTTCACCCATCTCTACCTTCACATATATCTCATGACTTGCACACTCCCATCTAGAGGAACACGCACGTGAGAATGCTTTTCATTGACTACAGCTCAGCGTTCAGCACCATTGTGCCCTCAAAGCTTGTCAACAAGTTCAGGGACCTGGAACTCATCACCTACTTCTGCAACTGGATCCTGGCCTTTCTGACAGGCAGGCCCCAGGTGGTGAGGATGGGGAGCATCACCTCCTCATTGATCCTTAACATCAGTGCCCAGCAGGGCTGTGTGCTAAGCCCACTCTTGTGCTTCCTGCTTAATCCCTGAAATGTGGCATGGCCCCACAGACCCTTACTAACTTTTACTGATGCACCATTGAGCGCATCCTGACTGGATGCGTCACAGCCTGATATGGCAGCTGTTGTGCCCTTGATCGCACAGCTCTGCAGAGGGTAGTGAACATGGCAGAGTACATCATAGGCAGTGATCTACGCACCATGCAGGACATTTATTCCTGAAGGTGCCTGAAGAAGGCCCACAAAATAAACAGCCAGCCCGGACACAAATTGTTCTCTCTACTTCCATCTGGCAAGAGGTATTGGAACATCAAGTCTCAGACCAACAGGTTTCAAGACAGCTTCTACCTTCAAGCACAAGACACTTTTCATTATCGCTACTGTTACCAACTGCACAATCTGATATTTGCATAAGATAACTGTTTACTGCTTACAGTTTAGATTACTGTTATCTGTTTCATTGTGGTTGCTGTCACCGACTGCAGCCTGTCCAACGAAGTAGATCCAAAGCCTGCACTGACTGTTTTTGCACTTGTATCCTGTTCTTTCACTTTGATTTCTCTTAAGTTCTTTTATCAGTACTTTTATTTCCCACTTGTGTTTTCAGCCAGCAAAAAAAAGAAGCATTCAATTATGAGAACAATTGTAAACTTACTTTTCATATATGACAAATAAACTTGAACCTTTTCACCTGTTATGGTGAGTGATGCTTTGAGAGAGAATACTCCCTCCCTGCCTGCTGCAGTTAAAGGTTTTCCAGCCTGTTAGAGAAGGGGGCCATAGCAGGTGTTCCCATAGAATGAGGGAATCAGGTATTTTATTCTCGCTATTTCCTGGTGCCAAGTAAACAGGCAGGATGCGTCCTATTCTGGATTTGAGGGAACTTGACACCAGCATAGCCAGCCGTCCATTTTGTATGTTTAACGACTCAGACACTACTGCAGATCATACAGAAAGCAGATTTTTGCATGAACACGCAGGAGATTTCTCCGCTTTGCCTTCATGGGACAGGCTTACGAGTGCACAAGGGTCCTCTTTGGTTACTCCCTTGCCCCATGCACATTCACCCTTTGCATGGCAGCAGGATGGGAGCTATTGCTGTGCAAAGACGCAAGAATCCTAGGCTACCTCGATGGCTTAATGCAGCGTTTCCCAACCCAGTCCTCAAGGAACCCCTATCCTGCAGATTTTCCTTGTAACCCTGCATAGGTAGCCCTGCTTGTACTTACTCAACCAGTCATCTCACAGCACTTAATTATGCAAGGTGTGCAACATCTGACATAATTCATTGCTGATTGGTTGAATAACTACAAACAGGTACCTATTCAGGGTTGCAAAGAACATCTGCATGATAGGGGTCCCTTGAGTACTGGGATGGGAAACACTGGCTTAATGCTCCTCACCAGGTTGGAAAGGCAGGCTATGGAACAGACATGAATCCTTTTGACAAGGCTGTCCACACCTGGTCGTGCTATCAACTGGGAAAAGAGCTCTCCTTTTCCTAGTCACTCAGTGGTCTTTCTGGATCTGCAGTTGGACATAGGCCATGGGGGCTTGGTTGTTGCAAGAGTCCCTGCTCACAGCAATTCATCATTGTCACCCAGGAAACGAGCTGTCAGCACTGTCAGTGATGAGCTAACTTGGTGTGATGGCAGCAGCCTTCCAAGTAATCCTTCTGGGTCTGTTGCGCATGTGTCCACTACAGAGGTGATTCATACACAAACAAATTGACTTGTCACGTCACAAGAGGTGAGTGCTGGTTATTCCCCAACCTCTAGCGCCGACTGAGGGGGACCCACACACTCTGATTTAGTGTTGCTCACCACCATCTCTGACACACAGTTCCTCAGTCTCACAAACTGGTCTGCAGGTGAGGTAGTCGGTAATCCAGGACACCAGGGGGGTATCTACCTGCATTGCCCTGAGCTTTTCCCCCAGCCATAATGGCTGAATGGTATTGAAGGCATTGGAGAAATCAAAGAACATAATAATAATATAATGATGGATGACATTTACGTATATAGCGCTTTATCTTGACACCCAAAGTGCTTCACAATGAAGGAGGAGACTCAGCTCAACCACCACCAATGTGTAGCACCCACCTGGGTGATGCACGGCAGCCATTTTGTACCAGAACACTCGCTAGAGATCAGCTTGAGGTGGGGAGGGAGGAGTCATTGAGCAGATTACACGGGGGGGGGGTGATTATAGGTGGCCAGATGGAGAAAGCCAAGCTGGAATTTTTCCAGGACACCAGGGGGGACCCCCTACTCTTTGCGATGAGTGCCATAGGATCTTTAATGACCACAGTGAGTCAGGGCCTCAGTTTTAACGTCTCATCCAAATGACGGCCTCTCCTACAGCCAAGGCTCAGCGTTTTCGGTTTTTACCACTTTTCACCGAAAAATACCCAGTTTTTTTAAAAGCAGCAGATCGGTTTAAACTGATTTTCACCTGGATTTTATGTTTCCACGGATCCAAAAGTTGTTCGTGTGAGGTTATGTAACACTGTCCTCTTGTGGCGAAATTCTGCATGCTGGATGGCTTGGAAAAATAAAAACTGAAAATGCTGAGCCTTGCCTACAGCACAGTGTCCCCATCACTGCACCGGGATTTTTTTTTTTTCTCACTAGGACCAGAGGGAAGCCTGCTCCCTACTGGCCCACCAACACCACTTCCGGCAGCAACTCATTTTTCCTGGGAAGTCTCCCATCCAAGTACTAGCCAAGCCCACACCTGCTTAGCTTCTGTTAGAACCAGGGTACATGTTAGTATGGCTACTGGCGAACAAGACCCTCAAGTGTTTCCAGCCTTGCCCAAGTCGGGTTAAGCAAGTTGCCTTAAAGAGTAACAAAACATTAATCATAGGGTAGAAAAGTAGTGTTGCACAGGCCTCTTCAGGTTGAAACTTTCAACAAGGTTGATGTAATTGTAAAGATATTCCACAGGTGACAATAGAAAAAATCCTTCTATTACGTGCATGAAAAGGTCACAATAGCTATCTTACCTAGGTAGCCAGAGTTGTCTTCATTTTCTGCCATGTTTCTTTTAGTTGAACCTCTGAAATCTCCAAGTTGTTGCTCATGTTTAAGGCTAGTTTATATAATTATTGTCAATGGGGATTGTTACATTTGATTTAAACTCACTGGCCACTTTATTAGGTACACCCATCCAACTGCTCGTTAACGCAAATTTCTAATCAGCCAATCACATGGCAGCAACTCAATGCATTTAGGCATGTAGACATGGTCAAGACGATCTGCTGCAGCTCAAACCGAGCATCAGAATGGGGAAGAAAGGTGATTTAAGTGACTTTGAACGTGGCATGGTTGTTGGTGCCAGACGGGCTGGTCTGAGTATTTCAGAAACTGCTGATCTACTGGGATTTTCACGCACAACCATCTCTAGGGTTTACAGAGAATGGTCCGAAAAAGAGAAAATATCCAGTGAGCGGCAGTTCTGTGGGCGAAAATGCCTTGTTGATGCCAGAGGTCAAAGGAGAATGGCCAGACTGGTTCGAGCTGATAGAAAGGCAACAGTAACTCAAATAACCACTCATTACAACCAAGGTATGCAGAAGAGCATCTCTGAACGCACAACACGTCGAACCTTGAGGCAGATGGGCTACAGCAGCAGAAGACCACACCGGGTGCCACTCCTGTCAGCTAAGAACAGGAAACTGAGGCTACAATTCGCACAGGCTCACCAAAATTGGACAATAGAAGATTGGAAAAACGTTGCCTGGTCTGATGAGTCTCGATTTCTGCTGCGACATTCGGATGGTAGGGTCAGAATTTGGCGTCAACAACATGAAAGCATGAATCCATCCTGCCTTGTATCAACGGTTCAGGCTGGTGGTGGTGGTGTAATGGTGTGGGGGATATTTTCTTGGCACACTTTGGGCCCCTTAGTACCAATTGAGCATCGTGTCAACGCCACAGCCTACCTGAGTATTGTTGCTGACCATGTCCATCCCTTTATGACCACAGTGTTCCCATCTTCTGATGGCTACTTCCAGCAGGATCACGCGCCATGTCATAAAGCTCGAATCATCTCAGACTGGTTTCTTGAACATGACAATGAGTTCACTGTACTCAAATGGCCTTCACAGTCACCAGATCTCAATCCAATAGAGCACCTTTGGGATGTGGTGGACCGGGAGATTCGCATCATGGATGTGCAGCCGACAAATCTGCAGCAACTGCGTGATGCTATCATGTCAATATGGACCAAACTCTCTGAGGAATGTTTCCAGTACCTTGTTGAATCTATGCCACGAAGGATTAAGGCAGTTCTGAAGGCAAAAGGGGGTCCAACCCGGTACTAGCAAGGTGTACCTAATAAAGAGGCCAGTGAGTGTATATGTTACAGCCGCATTTATTTTATACTTTGAGCTGTCAGTGACCTGTCATTGTTGCGCCCATTGCCAAGACTTATATTTTTAGGTTAACTTAATTCAATGAACTTTGACCCCATCACTGGATCGGTTGTCATGGGAACGTTAAAGAATGTCCTTATTCCAAACACCACATCTTCACCTAGTTTAATAATGGTGAATCATGGGGGGGAGGGGTCACGTGGCCTTGGACCAAAATGACAGCTTCCCGATTAGCTCCTTGCAAGCGTACACGATTCTCATCCCTCATAAAACTATGCAACAGTTCAGAACATAGTGACATCAAATATGCCAGATCAATCTACCGCAAAACAGGGTGCTATGCCCCCAAAAAGACGTTAAGCGGGTACAAAATCAACTTCCACAACTCTTCCTATTTCAGAGATTAGCACCATAGCTAGCATACTACTACTATACTACTACTACTACTAGTACTACAATTTTTGGCTGCTCCTGTCAGGGGTCACCACAGCGGATTATCCGTTTCCATCTCTTCCTGTCCTCTGCATCTTCCTCTGTCACACCAGCCACCTGCATGTCCTCCCTCACCACATCCATAAACCTCCTCTTTGGCCTTCCTCTTTTCTAGCCTGGCAGTGCCATATTCCAGATCCTTCTCCCAATATACCCAGCATCTCTCCTCAACACGTCCAAACCATCTCAATCTCGCCTCTCTTGCTTCGTCTCCAAACTCTCCAACCTGAGCTTTCCCTCTAATATTATAATATGGTATGTATGCGAGCATACATAAATGTGGTATGTATTGTAAACTACTAATAAGACACGTTAGCCCCTAGCTAACGGGTCTGACCCTTTAGCCGAGCGGTTAGTGATGTCGCCTTGTGGTGCAGTATACCTCGTATCGAATCCCGCACCGGGCAAGAAAATAACCGGTTACATTGGTGGCAGCGGTGGGATCCGGAAGCGTGCAGATCCTCAGAAGTCTCTTCGAAGCGCGGGAATAACAAAGCGCGAGGGCGCGCTTCCGGGAGAGGGTGACGACTGTAAACTACCAATAAGACACGTTAGCCCCAAGCTAACGGGTCCGACCCTTTAGTTGAGCGGTTAGTGATGTCGCCTTGTGGTGCAGTACACCTCGTATCGAATCCCACACCGGGCAAGAAAATAACCAGTTACAGTATGCTAGCTAAAAAAATGCGTTTGGAGTTTGGGTCAAAATTGGACCACACCGATAGCAGTTTAAAGGCCGTGACTCACCAGGCCGATGTCGAGCCGTCGGTGAGCGTCTGTGGTGCTAGTTTTTGTGGTGTGTCCCGCACCGTTGGCACTATTCGGAGCCCTGTCGGCAGCTTTTCAGCCGATTCAACATCGGCGGCGAAGCTCGTCGGTGAGAGAGAGAGCACTCTGATTGGCTGTTCATCCCAGCGAATCAGTGCACGAAAAGAGAAACGGAAATTACGTAAGCAAGCAATCGACGAAGTCAAGAGGCCGCACACAGAAGGCTTCAGTCAAGCAATCAAGTTGCATTTGATAAAGCGTTTTTCTAGCTGCAACAGCCACTCAAAGCGCTTTACCATTAATTCACACACACCCCTTCTTCGTCTTCATCTCACCTGAACATTTCAAGAAGCTAATATTTTCACAACGACATGGAGATCTGTAATGAAGAAACTGAAGACCAGCTGATCAGCATGATTCAGGAGGGGCCCGCTCTGTACGACATTACAGAAAAGCGTTATGCCAAACCGAGTGGTGAAAACAGAACTCTGGCGTGAGAGCGAAAATAAACTTGTTATATCAGGTAAGATTTTCTTTTTGGCCATCGAGCTCTTTAGAAACGGGTCGTAATTGTTTGTGTTATCGTTCGCTAGCGCACGGCGAATATAATTTCTTCGTTCTGTTCCCCGCCTGCCGCGCAGTGGCTGCTGGGAGAGGCTCCAGCATCCTCGCGACCCGGAGAGCAGGATAAGCTGTTTGGGTAATGGATGGATGTTTACCAAAACAGGGTTAGTCTGACTCGTTTACAGTTGATTCGGTCCCATAAAGCAAATGTAACGTAGTTCAAGCTCAGTTATTATGGCAGTTTATGCTGGGAACTCTGTTGAATTAGTGTTATCCGCAGACCTGGGTACTTGATAGAAATTGTAATGTGCACAGAGGTGGGATATGTTGGTTAACGTGCCCAGGACTGAGGTTATGCAGACTAGCTGCTCCTCAAAGAATTCTGGATCAGCATCTCCAAGTTATCACATCAGTTGGGGAAAGGGTGTGTTCAGAGTGCATTTAATTTGGGAAATACCTAGGGGGTGAGCTGCTCAGCAATATTTCTGGATATTATTTTTCTTTTTTGTTTTTGGATTTTGATATACTTTATTGATCCCCATAGGGAAATTACACTCTGCATTTAACCCATCCTAGCTGTGTAGCTAGGAGCAGTGGGCAGCTGCCGTGCAGCACCCTGGGGCCAACTCCAGTTCGTCTTGGAATGCCTCGGTCAAGGGCACAGAGAGGAGTATTAACCCTAACATGCATGTCTTTTTTGATGGTGGGGGAAACCGAAGCGCCCGGAGAAAACCCACCGTAGACATGGGGAGAACATGCAAACTCCACACAGAGGACAACCTGGGATGATCCCCAAGGTTGGACAACCCCGGAGTTCGAACCCAGGACCTTTTTGCTGTGAAGCGACAGTGCTAACCACTGTGCCACCATGCCTGTAAATGTGTCTGTAAGCTTATGTGTTGGAACATTTAGTTTTGGCAGATCTACAACTTTTTCTCTTCTTACTATACAAAGTAGCATAATCCATGGATAAAACAAATGGAGTTAAAACATTTTTTTTAATTAAGATTACTAGTTGGAACATATGGGGACTAATAAAATTGGCAAAAGTGAAACAAGTTACCAATGGAATAAAATATCCCAAATCTAAAATAGTTTTATTTATTTATTTACAGGAGACCAATTTGATTGCAACCGATATTAGTGCTTGGAAACAAAGATGGCCAGGACAAGTAATTTACACCTCTTATAGGCATACCAGAGGGGTGGTCATCCTTGTACATAGGTCAATACTATTTCAAATCACAAAAATTATTCCAGACCCATATGGCAGATATATTGTTGTTCAGGGTAACATATCATTACATAAAGTGAACTTGGTCAACATTTACGTATGCCCCTAATGAAGATAACCCATCATCTTTTGAGAAGCTTTTGATAGAGGTGTCCACCTTGGAGGGTCATTATATTATAGGCGGAGATCTTAACTGCACCTTAGATCTAGTGATGGAAGTGACTGATGAAAGTGGATAATTCCCATGTTAAAATTAGAAAAACACTAATGGAGTACATAAAAGATCTAAGACTTGTTGATAAATGGAGAGCACGAAATCTTAACATAAGAGAATATTCTTGCCATTCTAGCACACACAAGACGTATTCATGCATTGATCACTTTTTTTTATATCTTTGGAACTACTGTCCAATATTAAGAACTGTGAGTATGACAGTAGTACTGTAATAAGTGATCATGCAGCTATATCAATGGATGTATATTTGACTAAACTTAAAGTCCTCCTCGCTGGAGGTTTCAAGTGCTTTGGCTGCAGGACCTGGAATTTTTTTTTAATTCATTGAGACTAGGCAAGGCAAATTTATTTGTATAGCACATTTCAGCCTGAAGGCAATTCAAGGTGCTTTACATAAAACATAAAAGGTATTAGAAAAGCAACATAAGGCAATAAAATGACGTTTAAAAACAAATAAAGAGAGTAAAAGTTACAGTGCAGTGTAAGATGATCATCAAAAACTTCAAATTTTGTTTAATAAAAGGCAGCAGCAAACAGGCAGGTCTTCAGCCTTGATTTAAAAGAACAGAGTTGCAGCAGGCCTGCAGTTTTCTGGGAGTTTGTTCCAGATATGTGGTACATAAAAACTGAAAGCTGCCTCTCCATGTTTAGTTTTAACTGTGGGGAGAGAAAACAGACCTGTCCCAGACAATCTTAGCGGTCTGGATGGTTCATAGTGTAGCAGTAGATCAGAAATATATTTTTGGCCCTAACCTGTTCAGTGCTTTATAAACCAAGAGCAGAGTTTTAAAATCAATTCTTTGATGGACAGGAAGCCAGTTGCGACCTCAGAATTGGAGCGATGTGATCCACTTTTTTGGTCTTAGTAAGGACTCAAGCAGAAGCGTTCTGAATCAGCTGCAGCTGTTTGATTGATTTTTTTTTTTAAGAAAGACCTGTAAAGACACCATTGCAGTACTCAAGTCGACTGAAGATAAATTCATGGACAAGTTCTTCCAAATCCTGCTGAGACATAAATCCTTTATTTCTTGATATATTCTTCAGATGATAGTAGGCGGACTTTATTATTGTCTAAATGTGGCTGTTTAAATTCAGGTCTGAGTCCATGACTACACCGAGAATTCTGGCTTGGTTCATGGTTTTTAACATTATGAATTGTAGCGCAGCACTGACTTTAATCATTCTTCCTTGGCTCCAGTTCTTAATTGAAGAAACTTCTGAGACATCCAATCATTGGTTTGTTCAATGCACTTACTCAGTGCTTCTATGGGATTATAGTCCCCAGGTGATATGGTTATGTAAATCTGCATGTTATCTGCATAATTATGGTAACATTTTGTTGTTTTCCATAATCTGAACTAGTGGGAGCATATAGATGTTAAACAGAAGTGGCCCTAGAATGGAGCCTTGGGGAATGCCACATGTCATTTTTGTATGCTCAGATTTGTAATTATCTATAGACACAAAGTAGGTCCTGTCTTTTAAGTAGCATTCAAACCAGTTTAGTGCTGTACCAGAAAGTCCCACCCAGATTTCCAACCAGTCTAGTAATATGTTGAAGTTGACTGTGTCAAATGCAGCACTGAGATCCAATAGTACTAGAACTGAGATTCTCCCATTGTCTGTGTTTAAGCAGATATCATTGAAGACCTTAACAGGAGCAGTCTCAGTGCTCTGGTGTGGTCGAAATCCTGACTGGAAGAAATCAAAACTGTTGTTTTGTTCCAAAAAGTTGTCGAGGTGCTGGAAAAGAGCTTTTTCAATTATTTAGCTTAGAAATGTGAGGTTTGATATGGGCCTATAATTATTCATTAGTGGATTGTCTAGATTATTCTTTTTTAAGAGTAGCTTAATGACTGCATTTTTCAGGGCCTTTTGGAAGAGACCTGTGAGAAGAAATGCGTTGACAATTTTTAGAAGATCTGAGACCATGCAATTAGAAACATGTTTGAAAAAGCCCGTTGGCAGAATATATTAAGGCAGCAGGAGGAGGATTTCAGAAGTTCTATAATGTCCTCCAAGTTTTTATGGTTGATGGGATCAAGTTCAGTCATGATATTTAAATTGATTTTAGTTGGACACAGGGACAACACATGCCTCAGTGTGTGTGATCAGTGTCTCTGTACATAACTAGTACAGAGGCACTGACTGCCTGTCTAATTTTCTGAATTTTGTCATTGAAGAAGGAGGCAAATTCATAGCAGGCCCTGGTAGATAGAAATTCAGAGGCCACTGGCACAGGATGATTTGTTAGCCTGCGACAGTAGCAAACAAGGCACGTATTGTTTTTGGCAGTGATGTCTGAGGAGTAGGGCCACCTTGCATTTCAGTTGCAAATTATAAATATGCAATCTCTCTTTATATATGTCATAATGAAGAGTAAGATTTGTTTTTCACCACCTGATTTCAGCTTTATGACACTTTTTTTTTTTTTAGCGATTATTTTTCGCCAGTTTCCACTTTTTTTGACAATGACAGGAAGGGCAGGGGAGAGAGAGGGGATGATATGCAACAAAGGTACTGGGCTGGATTAGAACCCAGGCCGCTGTGGTAAGGACTCAGCCTTACGTGGTACGTGCTCTACCAGGTGAGCCACAGGGGCTATTCTGACCAGCGTGGCACATCTCCATGGAGATCTGTTCATACCAGAGACCATCTTCACCTTTAGCCAGTGCAGTGGCATTGGATAACATCTGTAATTTTTGAATTACAATTATCTTCAAGCTCTTTGACTGAGACCCGAGAGAGGATGGGTGTGGAAGAGAAAGCCTGAATAAATATTTAACTGGTGCTTTCAGTGATACACTTATGTGATTACCTCTGAGCATTTGTGGGCATGGATGTAGTACTCACTAAGAAAACACAGGAATGATTGGAGAAGGCGACATCAGTCACCACAACCTTAGAAATGTTTAGACTTGATTGATTGATTGATTGACCCTTGGAGATAATTAAGTCCATAGTGTGCCCCTTGTTATATGTGGGCTCCATCACATCCTTCTCTATACTTCTCCATCAACATTCTCAAAGCAATCATTGCGCCTGTAGTGCTTTCGTGACATGAAACCATTCTGCTGCTCGCTAATCATCACCTCTCCTCTTAAGTTTTAACCAAGCTTCCACTACTCTTTCCCATATCTTCATGCCGTGGCTGATCAACTATATACCTCTGTAGTTACTACAGATCTGCACATCACCCTTATTCTTGAATCAATCCATAGTTAACAGGAACACAACACAGTTCTTTAGTAAAGAAGAAGAATGTAATCGTAAATTATATATACAGATTACTGGGATCAAATATTGAAATATTTAAGGACTGGATAGAAGAAACGTATTCAGAATCAACACAAAAGAACATGTTCATATGTGGGGATTTCAATATAGACCTGTTAAATCCAAATAAGCACATTAAGACAGAAGAGTTCGTTAATACAATATATAGTTTGGTTTTATATCCTAAAATCACTAGACCTAGCAGAATCACACCACACTGTGCCACCTTAATAGACAGTATATTCACAAACATTACAGAAGGCACCACTGAGAGCAGGGTTTTAATAAATGACATCAGTGACCATCTACCAGTTTTTACAGTCTATGACAGAGGTCTTCGACGTTTTTCAGGCCAAGGACCCCTTGGCTAATAGAGACAACGGCGAAGGGACCCCCTATTACATGTTGTGTAAAATTGTGTTGCTTATTAAACTGTCAACAATAATTTGTAGGATGGCCTATAGTGCCATGTATAAAAGTAATTTATAATGGTGTATATACAATGCTAAGCCATTAAAATAATAATTATTGACAGATTCATACATTCATAGAATGTTTTGTAATTCTTTTTGACACATCCGTGGATTCATCCAATTGTAATGCAAAAGCCTCTGCCAACTTCTCTACTAGTTGCACCCTCACATCAGATGCCAAGTCATCAATACGGTGAGCAATGGTTGTGTTCGACAACGGAATCCTTTTCAGTTTATTAACGTACTCATCATTCCCAAACATTGTTTTGCACATATCACTTGCTGCAGGCAATATTAAATCCTCTGCAATATGTATGGCTTGTTGTTCTGAATGATCCGAAGAGCAACTTGATGAGGCTTTCAAAGCTAGCTCACCAGCTTTAGCTGATTCCCATCAATGTCTGTTGGCCTTTGAGAGATTTGAGACGGGCCTGAAAGTATTCTACTTGTTTTTCTATCAAGTGAATATGGGTTGTCTCCAAGTGGCTCTGCAGCTTTCATGGCTTCATACTTTCGTTTGACAGCACGGCAGAGCAGATGACACACACTGGTAATTCAACGCTCTCAGTCTCTTTAAAGGTAAATCCAAACTTGAGATAATTCTCTGAATATTTTCGGGTCTTCTCTTGTTTGTGCTTAGCAGCAGTTGTAGCATGACTGTTAGCAAGTGCATTAGCCTCATCCTCTGAACTTTCGCCAGTGGTTCGTGATGAAGTGCAGGGTCTGTCAGAGTTTCTTGGTCGAGAAGTTACAAAGCGATCCATTGTAGATCACATTAACATAAGAATGGCTGTATACTTAGGCTATTAATGCGTACATATTTGGCTAATATGGCATGCAATTTTTCCAGTGTTTTATTGGCACCGCACATATAGAGTGGTTTAGCATAGGATAGCTAGCTGGTGCTCGGCTTTCAGGGTGATCACATTATTGCACGAGGATTCATGGGTATCTTCAGTGTTGTAATTTTTTTAACGAATAGGAAGATTTATCTTTGCTTATTATAGGTTGTATTTATGTTAATGTGTATTTTCGGACATATTTTTGAGAGAAAAAAATGTTTGGGATCAAATAATTTGGCGGACCCCCTACAGTAATTCTGAGGACCCCCTAGGGGTCGCGGACCCCCTGTTGAAGAGCTCTGCTCTGTGACTGTAATTTTAGGAAGAACAAAGTTCCCAGCAACATGTATATAACAATAAGAGCAGAGGAATCAATGAATGCTTTCAAA
This sequence comes from Lampris incognitus, assembly GCF_029633865.1. Taxonomy (NCBI): domain Eukaryota; kingdom Metazoa; phylum Chordata; class Actinopteri; order Lampriformes; family Lampridae; genus Lampris; species Lampris incognitus. The sequence goes on from NC_079212.1 coordinate 136,750,492, forward strand.
AATGAATTACTAACACATAACTGGAATATAGTATAACAAAGAAAAAGACACTGACAAAGCTTACGATTCATTCCTAAACATATTTCAATCCTTATATGATAGAAATTGCCCAATAGAACAATTCAACAGTAAACAGAAATAAAGATAGTCCATTGATCACAAAGGGACTACGTAACACTTGTCATTAAAAAAATAAGCTCTATAAAGAATTCATAAAGTGCTGAACCGTTGAAGCAGAAATAAAATACAAAAAATGTAAAAGCAAGCTAACTAACATTATGAGGATATGCAAGAAGGAACTATAATAAAGAATTAGAGAATAATGAAAACAACATCAAAGGTATATGGAATGTGTTGAATAGTATTATTAGAAATGGATATAGTAGATGCCTAAGCTGCCCTCAATATTTTACAGATAATAAGACTATAAATAACAAGGAAGACATGATCAATGGATTCAACAGATTCTTTGTAAATGTTGGCGCAAAACTGGCAGAAAAAAATGAATGACACACAATCACAGAGGGGAATGATAGTGATTATGAGGGCAGAAGTCAAAGTTCCATTTTTCTTAGAGAGCAGTAGAACAAATGCGAGAACAAAAAGTATACTGACAGGAATGATATTGATATGACAATAGTTAAGAAAGTAAGTGAATGTATTGCAAAATCACTAACCCACATCTATAACATGTCCTTTCAATCTTGTAAAGTTCCAAGCAAAATGAAAATTGCACAAGTCATACCCCTATATAAAACCGAAGATAGACACCAATTTACAAACTACAGACCGATTTCATTACTGTCACAATTCTCCAAAATATTGGAAAAACTATTTGCTGTTAGACTAGACAAATTCATTGAGAAGCACAATCTGCTGACCGATAGCCAGTATGGGTTTCCACCAAACAGATCCCATTGCACCCATTGAATTAATTGAAGAAATAACTTATTGCATAGACCAAAAAAAAGTTTGCTGTATGAATATTTATAGATCTAAAAAAAAAAGCTTTTGACACTATTGATCACAGTAGATTAATAGCCAAATTGGAAAGGTATGTATCAGAGGGGTAGTGCAGAATTGGCTAAGAAGCTATTTAACAGGCAGCAGTTTGTAAAGATAGGCGAACATAAATTGTCATGTTACTTGTGGTGTACCCCAGGGGTAAGTTTTAGGTCCAAAACTGTTCATTCTGTACTTGGTGATATATACAAGATATCAAAAATATTTAAATTTGTTTTATATATTGAAATTTGACACAAATATATTTTGTTCTGGTGAGCATTTACAGCATCTTTTGAAGGTGACCACAATAGAAATGGAAAAATTAAAACAGTGATTTGACAAAAACAAATTATCCTTAAATCTGGACAAAACAAAGTTTATGTTGTTTGAAAATGATAAAATAAACACGAAAGTAAAATTAGTGATTGACAATGTCCAACTAGAACGAGTATATGAAAATACATTTCTAGGTGTAATACAAGACCACAACATTTGCTGGAAACCTCTCATAACATATGTGTGAGCAAAGCTGGCAAGGAGCATTGCAGTCATGGGAAAAGCAAGACACATTCTGGATCATAAATCATTGCACACTCAGTATTGTTCATTTATTTTACCATATCTGATCTACTGTGTGGAGCTATGGGGTCACAACTACAATACCAACCTACAACCATTATATATACTACAAAAAAGAGCCATAAGGATAGTTATTAATGTAGGATATCATGAACACACCAACAAGCTATTTTTAAAGTCAAGTACCTTGAAGTTCAGGGATTTAGTAGAATTTAACACAGCACAAATAATGTTCAAAGCAAGAAACAATCTGCTACTGAGTAATATACAAAACATATTCTCAGATTGACGAGAATAAAATTTGCGAGAGAAATCAAACTTCAAGAAATTGTGTTCGTACAACTTTGAAGAGCATGGGCATTTCAATCTGTGGTGTAAAATTGTGGAACAGTCTGAGCATGGAAGTCAAACAAAGTACAAACATTACACAGCTCAAGAAAAAGTACAAAGGACTGATTATCAAGAGATATAGGGATGATGAAACGTTGCGCTAACTAAGATTTATCTGTCTCTAAACATTTCTTATTACATTTTTTTCATTCTTCTTTCTCTGGCACCGAGTGGATATTTGGACTGTATGTAGCATTGAGATCTGTTTATTCATGGTACATGACATTACAATGTGTTTTTCTTTTTTCTCTTTCTCTTTTGTTTTGATGTTTTTCCTTTTTTTCTCCTATTGTTCACAGTAGTTGAGTTTGTATTGTGCAGCACAACTTACATCGAATTTGAACTACACAGTACGGTGGGAATTGAGTTTGAAATGTGTAGTAGCTGAATTAACTTAAGAATAGATGGGAAGGGGTAGGAAAAAATAAGTTTATACTTCCTCCTACTGCTTTTCCAACATGTAACAAATAATCTGATGCATACGGAGATTTGTTCACTGAGTTTGATGTGTGGATTTGTTGATTACTTCCGATTGGCAATGGATTATCTGTATGTTATATCCTGCTTATTTACATGTTCAAAATAAATCATCATTCGTTCATTCAGTTATGTGGAAAATATAAAATTCCTAGGAACCTTTTTTTAAAATACAACTAAGGAGTTTCATATTATCAGAATACAACTTACCATCATTGTTGATTATGGAAAAAATTGTACTTGAAAATATAGACAACAGAGACCATATATCAAGATTTCATAATTTGTTTTAAAATTTGTTGGTGACATTCTGAACTCTTGGAGAACAGATACACATGAAAATATTGGTATAGCAGATTTAGAAATGTCTCATTTGAAAGCACGAAAACAGACTATAAATAGAAGTCTTAAATTATTGCAATATACGTAAATGGCTAACAAGAACATACATAACCCCTGTTAAACTCAATAAAATATCTCCTAACATCCCAGATTCTTGTGTGAAATGTTCCGAGGAGAAGGAAAGTCTATCACACTGTGTTCGGGAATGCTCACAGATTCAGTTATTTTTGGAAAAAAAAAACATAACAAAACAACAACATACGATGTATTTCACAGACTGTCACTAAGAATGTCCTGGGCTCTGCCAAACGTTGCATACTTGGAATTTACCCAGAAGATCTTTCAGTAATAAGGGAACAAACACTAGTAATAAAACTATAAAATAAAACTAGTAATTGACGTTGAAGTTCTTCAGGCCAGAGAAGTGATTGGATTATACTGGAGGCGTACAACTCCTCCATCAGTAAATAGGTGGATAAAAGAACTGTCAACTTATCTTGGTCTGGAGAAACTCACATATGTTATTATAGGGAAATGGAGGACTTAGCTCATATTTGGACGCCTTTCATGGACTTTTTGGAAAACGCAAATACAGACACTACCTGAAGTGGAGGATGGTAATAAAAGGATATAGGTACCGTATATCATTGTGTAGTGTTAATACTTCCAAATGTAAACTTTGCCTTTTTTTTCTTTTTAATGTCTACTTTATTTTGTTTTATTTATTAATTTTGTGTCACTGTAAATGTTTTCAGTTATTCAATGTATGTTCATTCTATAGTATTAAAACCTCAATAAATATACTGGAGAAAAAAACAGTGGCGAATCATACATTTGTCGAAAAAAAAAAACACCTTTACAATTTTCCTTTATGAACCCATATGCTGCAGACCAGGCAGACTACAAAGATTCAAGATTTTGCCCACAAATGCACAAAAAAGCACATTTATCACCTGGTTCTCCACTTCCTTGACTTGAGAGTAAACAGTTAAAATTTAGCGCCGATCTTTTATGTATAACCATTCATTTGTACTTTTTATTCGTGACAGCACCCAAAATATAAGTCGAGCAGTAATGGACTGTTGGTGAGATTGTGGAGACTTTGATTTTGATAGCCCCGGCGTCACAGGTTTCTTGATTGTGCACAGACAGGTAAATGGGCAGGAACAAAACTGAATTTGCTGGCTGAGAACCAAATTTTTTTTGAGTTGCAAACCACTCAAATAAGGTTCGGGAGCTGGCACCAGCACTGGCATCAAATCAGTCGGAAAGGGGTATAAGTGAGCCCAGGATTTGGGAAATAGAAAGTCTTCGACAGCCCATCATCATGAACAGCAAGTCTCTGCTCACAAGGTGACTCTGGAGAGGTAGTAAATGGGCTTATCATATCATCATCCAATGAGAAAGAGACTAAGGGAGAGAAAAGATCAATTGAGCCTCAAGAGTATTTTGTCTTAAATTGAATGGGAAATCAAAAATTATACATTGAGAAGTAGTTGGTAATCACATAGCAAATGAACATTACACCATATTACAAATTAGGAGTTCATTTGCAGGCCTGTAATTGAATTGAACTGAATTCCTTTCTTCTTTTTGAGCACTCATTGCTGTTTTTTCTTCCATTCTTTTCATTCTGTTCCTGGCTTTTTTAAATTAAAGTTTGACCATTTTATTGGTATTTGTTTACCTTTATAGTGATACGCCACTATATTAAGGTATGCCTAGATTTCTTAGATAACAAACAAAAACATCAGTATTCAAGGTAAGCTTGGGAGTCTTTCACTCGTTTTTTTGAACCAATTAATGTTTTAAACAAATTCTCTAAGGTTACTTTCATCTGGCATGTACTGTAGAACTTTGGCACAATAAAATACAAGATTATGAAATCTGAATTAAAGAAACATAAAGGTAAGTGGGCGTAAATATTTCATGTTCCTTGGTGCTGAATCAAATCTAATTTTAATTCTTTATGAGAGTCATTGTGAATGTAAATTTCAAACATAGCAGCATAGCACAACCTTGTTCATGCATGTCAGTTTTTGTAGTTGTGGACTGCAACGATTTTCTGAGATTATTTTTGGATGGAATTTCTGTTTAACATAGCTGATGATAGAGTGGAGTGATAGAAAAGAGGATGGATTGAATGCAACTGTTGGTCAAAGTCCTTAAATCAAAATTAGAATAACAGGGGGCGTCTGGATAGTGTAGCGGTCTATTCCGTTGCTTGCCAACATGGGGATCGCTGGTTCAAATCCCCGTGTTACCTCTGGCTTGGTTGAGCGTCCCTACGGACACAGTTGGCCGTGTCTGCGGGTGGGAAGCCAGATGTGGGTATGTGTCCTGGTCACTGCACTAGCGCCTCTTCTGGTCGGCCGGGGCGCCTGTTCAGGGGGAGGGGGAACTGGGGGGAATAGTGTGATCATCCCCCTGGCGAAACTCTTCACTGTCCGGTGAAAAGAAGCGGCTGGCGACTCCACATGTATTGGAGAAAGCGTGTGGTTGTCTGCAGCCCTCCCCGGATCGGCAGAGGGGGTGGAGCAGTGATCGGGATGGCTCAGAAGAGTGGGGCAATTGGCCAGATAAAATTGGGGGGGGGAAATCCACAATTTTTTTTTTTTTACAATAACAGGGCTTCATTGGAGTGTCAATCACTTGTCTTGCTAGCAGCAGGACAATAGCACAGTTTATCTTGGTGACAGTGGTACAAAAAATATTTACATATGGCATAGTAACAGTAACCTTAACCTAATTTTCAATCAGCATACTATGGACATTTACAAGCGTTGTCAACAGAGACTTAAAGCCATCCATAAACTAAATCACCTTTCTGCCTAAAAAGGCTTTCCACTAGATTTTGGGAACATGGTTGCTGGGATTCGCTCCCATTCAGCCACAAAAGCATTAATGAAGCTGGGTACTTATGTTGGGCAAGAAGGCTTGGCTTGCAGTCAATGTTTCAGTTCCTCCCAAAGTTGTTGGATGGGGTTGAGGGTAGGGCTCTGTGCAGGCCAGTCAAGTTCTTCCACACCTTGGACCCTACTACAGTTTGCCTACAGGGCCAACAGATCAACTGATGACGCTATCACCCTCACCCTACACACTGCCCTCTCCCACCTGGAACAGAGGAACACACGTGAGAATGCTATTCATCGACTACAGTTCAGCGTTCAACGTCATTGTGCCCTCTAAGTTGGACACCAAGCTCAGAGACCTAGGACTCAACACTGCTCTGTGTAGCTGGATCTTGTCTTGCTGCGGGGCAGACCACATAAAGTGAGAATGGGCACTGCCACCTCCTCCACACTGACTCTCAGCACTGATACCCTCCAGGGCTGTGTGCTTAGCCCCCTCCTATACTCCCTGTTTGAGCATGGCTGCGTGGCCACACACAGCTCCAACACCATCATTGTTTGCTGATGACACCACATTATAGGTCTGATCACAGACGACGAGACAGCCTACAGAGATGAGGTGGGAGCCCTGACAGTATGGTTGAACAATGTCCATCTCAACATCAGCAAAACTAGGGAGCTGATAGTGGGCTTCAGAAAGCTGCAGGGGGGAGGGCATACCCCCATCCACATCAGCGAGTGGAGAGAGTCAGCAGCTTCAGGTTCCTTGGGGTGAACATAAGTTAGGACCTGACCTGGTCACACCATACTGGGATCGTTGTCAAGGCGGCAAGATGACAACGCTTTCTTCGAAGGCTTCGGAAGTTCAGCATGGATTCCAAGATACTCTGCAACTTCTACAGATGCACCATCGACAGTATCCTGACTGGTTGCATCACTGCCAGGTATGGCAGCTGCACCGACCTTGACCGCAACACTCTACAGAGGCTGGTGAAAACAGCGAAGCACATCACCAAGACTGAGCTACCAGCCATACCGAACCTCTTCACCCAGAGATGCAGGAAGAAAGCCCAGTAGATAATTGAGGGCTGCAGCCAACCCAGCCATAAACCGTTCCCTCTGTTGCCGTCTGGCAAACGGTACCAGAGCATCCTGGCCTGAACCAACAGGCTTAAGAACAGCTTTTCCCCACAAACCACAAGACTCTTGAACACACACACACACACAGACACACACACACACACACACACACACACACACACACACACCTTTCTCTCTCTGCCCCTTTCTCTCTTCCGCAAAATGCACACACCTCACTTTATTCTGCATACTACTCCTGCACTATGTACAGATGCATTAAACATGTTTATTACAAGTACATACTACCTGTTCAATTTGAGACTTTAATGTTTGATTTTAGTTTAAATTTAAGTTTATTTTTCTCCAGCCTGTCATCACTGAATTTTTGGCTTATTTTTTTAAAGTTATTTTTGGTTTTAGTTTTAATTTCTCATGCTGGACTGTAAATACTGTACTTTTATAATTGTTTTTCCTGTTAATTTTTAGATAATTTTAGTTTAAACTTAATCTGTCATGTTCTTTAGCTTTTTTTTGAGGTTGACCTGATGCCTAAGCATCTCATTGCCAGCCATGCCTGCTATACTGTAATGTTGTGCATTTGACTAACAAAAGAACTTGAGCTTACTATGGCATCAAGATTGCCCTTCACTGGAACTAAGTGGCCGAGTCCAAACCATGAAAAACAGCCCTGGACCATTATACCTCCTCCACCAAACAATAAAACTGGCACTATGCATTCAAGTAGGTAGTGTTCTCCTGGCACCTGCCAAACCCAGATTGATCTGTCAGACTGCCAGATAGTGAAATGTGATTCATCACTCCAGAAAATACATTTCCACCGCTCCAGAGTCCAATGGTGGTGTGCTTTAAACCACTCCAGCTGTCGCTTAGCATTGCGCAGGGTGAGCTTAGGCTTGTGTGCGGCTGCCTGGCCATGGAAACCCATTTCATGACGCTCCTGATGAACAGTTCTTGTGCTAATGTTGCTTCCAGAGGCAGTTTGGAACTCAGTAGTGAACGTTTCAACGAAGGGCAGCCGATTTGTATGCACTACGCACTTCAGCACTAGGCGGTCCCATTCTGTGGTCTTATGTGGCCTACCGCTTCATGGCTGGGCTGTTGTTGTTCTGAGACGTTTCCACTTCATAATAACAGCACTTACATTTGACCACAGCAGATCTAGCAGGGCAGAAATTTGACCAACTGACTTGCTGGAAAGTTGGCATCCTATGACAGAATCACGTTGAATGTCACTGAGCTCTTAAGTATGACCCACTCTACTGCCATTGTTTGTCTATGGAGAATGCATGGTTGTGTGCTTTATTTTATGCACCTGTTAGCAATGGGTGTGGCTGAAATAGCCGAACCCACTAATTAGAAGGGTGTCCACATATACGTTTGGCCATGTAGTGTACTTGCTAATGCACCGTTTCACAAGCATAATGCAAAATGTCATAAATAACACATAGTTTTAGGAAACCAAATCACAAATAATTTTAGAGAGTTTTTTAAAAAAAAAATTAAAGTTATTATTATAAAACTCATGGAGATGAAATTTGATTGTTTTAGATGTGCTGCAGGCATTCTATTTGGTGCTAATTGTATACCATAAGTAGAAAAATTAGAAGGCGCTACCTACACCCAATGTGGTTTCTGATTAATTTTTACTGTTTTTGTTCATGGTTTATACAAAGGTGAGAAGAGATTTAATGAACAGGCGGGGTTGCATTTTTCAAAATATGTTAACTCATCTTTTCGTGCATGCAGCTGATTATGTAAAAAGCCACTTCCCTTTGGCAAAGTACTAACAAACGTGTACGTGGTTAAGGATTGATGTTATAGTCCTGTACATAGTAAAAAATATATATGTGGCAAGCTGTGTGATGAATAATGGTGTCATTGATGCCACTTTAGGGATGTGCTGGAATATTTAACTGTGTACCTGCAGATAAATTATGTATGTGTAATTATTATCTTGTTAATGTATACCATTATAGTTGGTGTAGGTAGAGCCAGGAACCATGTATTTCATGAGAACTGTCAACCGTCTTTGGTGTGTGTGTGTGTGTGGGGGGGGGGTTCTTCTGATTCTTCACCCTGTCAAAAATAAGGCAGTAACATGGTAGAACAAGGCTTCCCCACTGATCTCATTTTGAATCAATGTGTCTAGTGTCCCAACCTAGGACCCACGTGTGTTATCCCAGTGTGACAGGAATGTGTTATTACTCCTCCATGGCCTACAGTAATTAAACTTGTCTTGTTATTTTCTATTCCCTCTGCCCCCAGACCTCATATCACTCTCTCCCTCCGTGCCATCATCCCACTGTAATTACCCATCTACGAGGCTGAGGGAAGCGAGAAGGTTGAAGGTATGTGTATTTACCGCATCAAACTGACAATAAAATTGTTAATAATTCATATTCCTCCACCTTGTCGGTGATTCAGGTTAGTTTATTACAGACGGTTAAACAGCAGGGTTCTTTTACCACTTTTTTCCCTCCATTTTCACGTTTTCTTTCAACGTACACTTGATGGAGCTACAGAGACTTGTGGTATTCATAAAGGCAGGACTGTTGATGCCCCCATGTTGAGAGGCTCGGATGTGTAGATAATGATGTTTGCCATCGCATAGTGCACTTGCACCACTAGGTTTTGGATATCAACTGTAAGCAGTTCTTAATTGATTATGAATGAATTTGGTATCTAATGACTGACTTCAGTCTAATATTGTTTTGTGATTGTAATGTCATGTCAGCTGTTCTGTGTAACATTCTAATGTCCACAGTCTTTGGACATTAGAATGTTAAAAACAGCATAATTTTAAGCCCCCACTGTGGAAAAATAACAACTCAGAATTTGGTCAAGGAAACGAAAGAAAAGTGTTCATAACATTATTGAAATAAACTAATGCTGTAAGTCAATTTACACATGATTGCAGTATCTTCGTCTTCTTTTTCTTCTTCTTCTCTTTCTGACTGCTCCCGTTAGGGATCATCACAGCGGATCATCCATTTCCATCTCTTTCTGTCCTCTGCCTCTTCCTCTGTCATGCTAATTACATGCATGTGCTCCCTTACCATATCCATAAACCTCCTCTTTGGCCTTCCTCTTTTCCTCTTGCCTGGCAGCTCCATATTCAGCAACCAGCATCTCTCCTCCACACATGTCCAGCCATCTCAATCTTGCCTCTCTTGCTTTGTCTCCAAACCATCCAACCTGAGCTGTCCCTCTAATATACTCGTTCCTAATCCTGTCCTTCTTCGTCGTCACTCCCAGTGAAAATCTTAGCATCTACAACTCTGCCACCTCCAGTTCTGCCTCCTGTCTTTTTGTCAGTGCCACCATCTCTAAACCGTACAACATAGCTGGTCTCACTATCATCTTGTAAACCTTCCCTTTAACTCTTGTTTTTAATCCTTCCGTCGCAAATCACTCCTGACACTATTCTCCACCCACTCCACCCTGCCTGCTCTCTCTTCCTCACCTCCCTTCTGCACTCCCCGTTACTTTGAACAGTTGACCCCAAGTATTTAAATTCATCCACCTTTGTCACCTATATTCCTTGCATCCTCACCATTCCATTGTCCTCCCTGTCATTCGCGCATATGTATTCCATCTTGCTCCTGTTGACTTCTATTCCTTTTCTCACCAGTACATATCTCCAATTCTCCAGGCTCTCCTCAACCTGCTCCCTACTCTCATTACAGATCACAATGTCATCGGCAAAAATAATAGTCTATGGACACTCTTGCCTGATCTTGTCCGTCAGCTTGTCCATCACCATTGCAAACAATAAAGGGCTCAGAGCCAATCATTGATGTAATCCCATCTCCACCTTGAACCCATCTGTCACTCTTACTGCACACCTCACCACTGTCACACTTCCCTCATACATAGCCTTCGCCACTGCTACACATACTTCTCTGCTACTCCCAACTTTCTCATGCAATACCACCCCTCCTCTCTAGGCACCGTGTCATATGCTTTCTCTAAATCCACAACAACACAACGTAACTCCTTCTGGCCTTCTCTATACTTCTCCATCAACATTCTCAAAGCAAACATTGCATCTCTAGTGCCCTTTAATGACATGAAACCATACTGCTTCTTGCTAATCATCACCTCCCCTCATAACCTAGCTTCTATTACTCTTTTCCACAGCTTCATGCTGTAGCTGATCAACTTTATACCACTATAGTTACTACAGCTCTGCACATCACCCTTCTTCTTCAAACTCGGTACCAATATACTTCTTCTGCACTCCTCAGTCATCCTCTCACTTTCCAAGATTGTGTTAAACAATCTAGTTCAAAACGCCTCTGCCATCTCTACTAAACATCACCATGCTTTCACATCTGGACCAGCTGTCTTTCCACTCTTCATACTCTTCATAGCTGCCCTCACTTCATCCTTGCTAATCCACTGCACTTCCTGATTCACTAGCCCCACATCATCCAACCTTCTCTCTTGCTCTCTCTCTCATTTTCTTCATTCATTTGCCCCTCAAAGTACTCCTTACACCTTCTCAACACACTCTCCTCGCTTGTCAGCACCTTTCTATCTCCATCCTTGATCACCTTAACCTGCTGCACAGCCTTTCCAGTTTGCTCCCACTTTTCAGCCAATTGGTACAAGTCCTTTTCTCCTTCTTTAGCTTTCAACCTCTCATACAGCTCGCCATATGCCTTTTCCTTTGCCTTTGCCTTTGCCAGCTCTTTCTTTGCCTTACACCACATCTCCTTGTACTCCTGTCTGCTTTCTTCATCTCTGACTATCCCACTTCTTCTTTGCCAACTTCTTCCTCAAAATACTTCCTGTGCTTCCTCATTCCAACCACCAAGTCTCCTTGTCTTTCTTCCTCAGTCTAGATAACACACCAAGTACATTCCTAGCTGTCTGTCTCACTATTTCTGCAGTGCTTGTCCAGCCATCCAGCAACTCTTCACTACCACCCAGTGCCTGTCTAAACTCCTCCCTGAATTCCACACAACAGTCTTCCTTCTTCAATGTCCACTATTTGATCTTTGGCTCTGCCTTCACTCTCTTCCTCTTCTTGATCTCCAAAGTCATCCTACAGACCACCATCCGATGCTCCCTAGCTACATTCTACCCTGTCACCACCTTGCAGTCGCCAGTCGTTTTCAGACTGCGCCTCTTGCATAAGATATAGTCCATCTGTGTGCATTTTCCTCCACTCTTATACGTCACCCTGTGTTCCTCCCTCTTTTTGAAATATTTATTTACGACAGCCATTTCTATCCTTCTCACAAAATCCACCACCATCTATCCTTCCACATTCCTTTCCTTGACACCATACCTCCTCATCATGTCCTCATCACCTGTTTCCTTCACCAACATGCCCATTGAAGTCCGCTCCAATCACCACTCTCTCCTCCTTGGGTACACTCTCCACCACTTCATCCAACTCACTCCAGAGTTCTTCTTTCTCTTCTATCTCACACCCAACTTGTGGGGCATATGTGCTGATAACATTCATCATCCCACCTTTGATTTCCAGCTTCATACTCATCACTCTGTCCGACACACTCTATTCACCTCCAACACACTCTTTGACATACTCTTCCTTCAGAATTACCCCTACCCCACTTCTCCTCCCACTCGCACCAAGATAGAAGAATTTGAACCCCCCTCCGATGTTCCTGGCCTTATTCCCCTTCCACCTGGTTTCTTGCACACAGTGTATCTACCTTCCTTCTCTCCATCATATCATCCAGCTCTCTCTCTAGTCATAGTGCCAACATTCAATGTTCCAACTCTCACCTCCACACTCCTGCCCTTCCTCCTCTTCCACTGCCTCTGGGCATGGCTTCCCCTTCTCCTTTTCCCAACAGTAGCATAGTTTCCACCAGCACCTTGCTGGTCAACAGTACCAGTGGCGATCACTGGTAACCCGGGCCTCAACTGACCCAGAATGGAAATCCGAGTTATGATCTGCATATTTGATTTGGCAAAGGTTTTACACCGGATGCCCTCCCTGACGCAACCCTCCCCATTCATCCAGGCTTGGGACCGGCACTAAGAATGCACTGGTTTGTGCCATCTCTAGTTGCTGGGTTATGATTAGAGTATAAATTCCAAAAATAACCAGATTTTTTTCTGGCCTTTCTAGAACATCACAATGCATTTTTCTGCGTTTTTATATAATCAAAATTGCGAGGTTTGGAGGACAAAAATCCTGCTGGTATAAAACTCCACTTGTTTAAAATAATTTTGGCCCTTTTGGACAGTAAAAAATTGCACAAAATCATAGCTGTATTGAAATGGATGTGATGGCAGTTTCACAATAAAAGTGTAGGCGTCAATCAAAAATGGATGTCCTTAGAAGAAAAACAGTTTTGAAACTGTTTTGTGGTTTGTTTTTTTAAAATATATTAATCATTGTTTTTTTTTAACTAGTCTTCTGTGTGTGTGTGTGTGTGTGTGTGTGTGTGTGTGTGTGTGTGTGTGTGTGTGTGTGTGTGTGTGTGTGTTTGTGAAATCCAAAGATGTCATCTTACTTCATCTTTAGAGGAAAATAAGATGCAGTTGTAAATTTGGTACAATATGTGAGAGTCATGTTAAAAAGTCTATTTGTGCTCCGCTCCCCCCTGCGTTCCAGTCGGCTATAGATGTGTCATAAAGGACACTTTGCTGTTTCCAACAAGTTACATTTACCAACCTCTGGCATTGAATGGTATCTATTGTTGAAGTGATATGCTGCAGTGCAATTTGCATGAATTACTCTCATTTGACTTTGTGTGCGCCCTGTGTTAACTCTGATTTAACAAAGACCCCGTATCTTGGTAACGGCTTGAAATGAGGTTGGTCTCTCTTGTATCCTACGCAACCCCTACACCTCCTGTCTCCCCCGCCCAGCAGATATGGTAGGAAGGGTCTCAAGACATACATGACAAGGACAATGATAATGTGTCCGTTACAGGAGAATGATTATTTCAGATCTTAGCTTTCTTAGCTTCCTCTAGACTGTAGTACAGCCACATAAACGTGGGTGGTTTTGTTTTTCATGGATAACATTCGAGCTCCACTAGTGCTAGTACCATACGCAGTTTGCATTTTAGGTACAACAACATACAAATGGATTACATGTGTATGTCCAGCGTTGAATATGGCAAGCTAGAGTATGATATTTAAAGTCCAGATTTCTGTAAAACAGAGAAAAGTAATCTCACCCCTCCTCCAGTTCAACCCCAGAGAGCCGGTAGGGGAAATCTGTTTACCATTTCAATAAGGGGGCAAATGAGCGTGGAGAGTGAATGGCTTTAGAGTGGTGACAAGATTTGTCAAAAAGTGGTTACATTCCCTCTCAAAGCACATGATTGATATCCTTCTATATGCAGTTTATTCATATCCTATTGTTATGAATTATTATGGGATGGCTATCAAAGGCGAATTGTAATGGCAGCCGTGCTTCATGGCGAAGCTAATTGTGTCGAGGAAGCCGTATCATAGAATAATGAGTCGCTTAACTTCAACACATTGCTCAGTGTCCAAGTATTTTATTTTTTAATTTTTGTTATCTTGGAAAACACTCTGCATTGTACCATTCATGACTTTGTCTCTTCTGCCATTGTAATTACAGTTCTGCTTCATCATGTTTTAACTAAAAAGTGCTCTTTGATCAGCCTCCATAGCTGTGATTGGACAGTCCATTTTCCGGACAGGCCCCCATGTGAAATGTTGTCAGTAAGAAGGTGGCCACACTTATTCTGGACCAAAAAATCATTTTGATTTCGTAACTAGATATTGTCTGGAGGTATTACAAGAATATCTCCAGACAAGATTTCTCATGTCATAGACATGTCGGCCCTGTGATGGACTGGCGGCCTGTCCAGGGTGTCTCCCTGCCTGCCGCCCAGTGACTGCTGGGATAGGCTCCAGCATCCCCGTGACCCTGATCAGGATAAGCGGCTTGGATAAAGGATGGATGTATGTCATAAGACAAAAGCAAATTAACGCAAACCTGAGTAGTGGTAACGATGGTTAGACCAGGACAAAGTTCATACACTTTAATTAATGACATGAAAAAAACATCCAAGATTTTCTGCTATTCGCTTTTCCATTATTCTCTTTTCCACCTTTTTAGGGAACAATGTCGTCAGCAGAATCCTCAGAAATATTTTCAAGCCATGTGTTCTTCCCTTGTTTTTTTAAATTGCCGCATGATAATGGCGGTTTCACTAGTTTGAATCGTACATTATGATGCTAAATGAAATGGAAACTTTTTAACCAATCCGGAATTCTTGACAACCTCATGACAGGTAATTTCTACATTCATAGGGCCATTATGTCAAATGGATGCCCCAAAGAAAGACAGGGCTTTTATCAGCTTCCTCTCATTATGAAACCACTTTTCCTACCCTCAAAGGCCCAGTTATAAAAATCAAAGTGCTCGGAGGCATTATGTAAAACTGGTAAATGTCTTAAAGGTGTTTAAGTGTACTTACTTAAATCACCACTTTTAAAGTTAAGAGAAGGATTACTCTCAAAGATTCAAATTGGTGGGTCGTGCATTTATGGCAGCTATGTTCACTTAATTGTGGGTTTTAAATCTCAGTCTATTGCTGGCAGAAAGTCACACAGTTTGTATACTTTTCTGTGATTTCAGAGATTTTGACTTTTTTATACACACGTCTGACCCTTATTTCTTATGGGTTATAGATTCAATAAAGGATGGATGTACAATAAATGGTAATGAGATTATGTGTTGATTTTACCTGCTCTCATTTGGACACCTCTTCATTGCAGGAATATCTTTTATAGTCAATGAAATTAAACTGGCAGCATTATTTTACTCCTCCATAGTTCTTTAATGGACAACAACTATTGCTATATGGCTGACATGACAGTATTCAGAATCAGAAATACTTTATTCATCCCCGAGGGGAAATTGTTGGACCAGAAAGAATAATTGCAATACGTTTATAGGATTTGCTCCTTCTAACATGATCTATCCAAAGAGCGAGAGGGGGGCACTTTAATTCGTCAGAATTAAAAGTCATGAGTTATACACTGTATTTCTCCTCACACATCCATTGACTGTATACATTTCCCATTTCCTGATGCATTTACTGTATACGTGTTGGTGAGTGGGGGTGCTTATATGAGCGAGTGCAGACAGGATTGTTTGCTGTACATGAAATTAGCTGAGCCAGGCCAGCCTTGATAGTCAAGTCAAGTCAGTTTTATTTGTATAGCCCAACATCACAAATTACACATTTGCCTCCCGGGGCTTTACAGCAACACAATATAGCCTGTCCTTAGACCCTCGCATCGGATCAGGAACAACTCCCTAAAATAACCTTTAACAGGGAGAAAAAATAGGAAGAGGAGAGCAACCGAGGAGGGATCTCTCTCCCAGACTTTCTCCTGGGTGAGTCATCAGCTCTGGCCTCTTCTGGGCATTAGACTCTTCACACTGGTTAACACTGAGTCAGAAAATTGAAGTTGAGATTACCTTGTCTAGTTTCAGTGCCACCAGCGTGCACACATTTCCATGCATAACAACATTATGTTGAGTTTCTTTTTTTTTTTTTTTTTTGTCATTGCAAAAGCAGTGTGCACTCACCACAAAAAGATAAGGCAAGATGCCTTTGGAGTAAGTGACAAGATCTGTGATGGTTTTTCTCCTTCATTTTTCACTTTTCCGTGACTCCTCTCTCAGCAGTATTTTAGCAGTCATGGGAAGATTCTAGCACAAGGCCGGATGAACAGATTCTATTGAGAGGTTTCTACTGAGAAGGGGCAAACAGATACAAGTCACACAAATATTATCTGTCACATATGTCTACGAGTGGGATGCAGTCACAATAGATGTTTGTTAAAAAGAGGGGACCATATTCAAATGCTGTCTGTCAATGGGGAAACAAGATAATGAGGGATGACAGTGGAAGGGAAGAATTGCATCGATTGGTTACTGGACTGGATCCGGCGAGACATTAGATCCAAGGCTAAATTCAACATGCCATTTCATATGCCTCTCGTGTTACATGTAAATTTAATGGTGGTGAGTGTCACTTGGAAGGTTTGCTTGGTTACAAGCAATACATAATTTACAGATGCTCTGGTTGAATTCGCGACAATGCACCTGTGTCCCACTGGGGCCGAGAAGCTTATGGGTTCTTCAGAACTGACTCAAAAAAAAAAAGCTCTACACCCTAAAAAGAGCTCTTTACTTGAAATGTCCAGCAGATGAAAATATGTGAAAATGTGTCAGGCAATTTTAGGAAAACTGCCTTCTCCGTCGTGCAAGTTAATTTTTGGGGAATGTTTTGAACATTGCGATTCTGTGCGCCTTCATTGCCCACAAAAGGCGATAACAAATTCATAGATTTTTAACATTTATATGTTGAGTCATCAGGGAACACAAACTCCCAGTAGCATTTTTCAGAAAGGGAAATGACATTCAAAACAGCTTTCAGCCCCCCCCCCGAATGTTATGTAATATTTTAAATGTTCCTTTTGAAAGTATTTTGCAATGGCAAATTTATGCATCCATGCACCAGTGCTTAAATGAGCATATTTGCAGAAACTGAAATATTTAAAAGGCGTTCTCATGGGTGAGGTATACTTTCAGGTTGTTTGAAAAGCTCTCAATCACAAGTACACATCCAGTGCATCTCTTGCACACTCACATTTCTCATTTTCTATGAACTTGTTTGTTTTTTTACAGCCTTAATTGCATGTTTGCATATTCTAAATTTTTTTTTTTTTAAAAAGCCATTGAAAATTTCTATTTTCAAGTTTCCTGTTGGCTTCTGTCAATTCGTGAACAAATACCGATTGTAGGTAAAGACAAAAGTTGAATTCTAAATTAATTGTTTTTATTTAACAGTGTTTGTATTTTTGTGACACCCATGTTTCTTGTACTCCCCTACCTTTTACATTTTACACTTGACTGTCCATCATGTCTTTCTTCTGTCACTCTTTCCCTGCCTTCCTCTCGCTTCAGCTTTGACACGTACCGCTGCCTTCAGACTGTCCGGTAGGGGAGAGGCGGCATCTCTTGAAATCACGTCGATGCTTGTGTTTTTCATTCTTGACCATATTGTTTACTACCTCAATATGGGCCACGCTCTGTGTGTGACTGTCAGCGTACCTGCAGAACTATGCAGATGGACAGAGAGAAGCAGGCATGCGTCCCTATGCCATCTGCCCATTACCTCTGTGGACATCCTCTGGCTCTGTGGTAGTGATTCTGTGGGAACTGCATCACATCACACACTTACATTGCCTGATACATATAGGACCGAATTGTCAACTTTTTACACTCCATTTCCATCTTCGTCCTCCACTCTAACTGATATCCGTGGAGGAGGGGGATTCGATTTCCCCTAACCAATCACCAGAGGCCAACGTATCTGAATCTAATGTCATTTTATGATGCGTAGCCATGCCAACATACTGGTTTTACCGGCGTTTTGAGAGTGGGGTGGAAGCGAAGTAAAAATGATCTACGATATCGGGCAATATTGAGAAGACATGCTATCTATGTAAAATAAATCTGTTAAACAGGGGGGGTCATATCACATTCAAGAATATTATTCAGCAGCCCAAACGTGAAAGAGAAGCCATCAAATGAACTTTTCCGAGATGTCGGGGGTAATTCCCCCATATAGACCTGAGCTGTGTCCCAATTCAGGGGCTGCATCCTTCAAAGGACAAAGACATGTCCTTCATAGACCACGAAGGCCGAACTGAGCTTTGTTAAATGAGACGGTCTGGTCTACGGAGGATTTCCTATTTGCATCACCAGCTGTTCTTACCCTTACCCTTGCATCAGGAAGTGCCGCTCCTGTCGCCTGGCAACCTTGACAGGTGCAGTTGACAAACGGCAGTGGAACTGGAGCCAGAAATTTTAATTTAGTTGTTTTTTTGTTTTACTATTTAACAGAGAATGAGCAGAGAATGAAGTCACACTCCCTCTATCTGTGTTGTAATCCGAGTTTCTCCGTTCTCTATTTTGGAAGTCGGTCCGGCCGTGCGTGCATGTTAGTGCATATGAGGTAGTTAGTGTTAGCAGGATGGCTAGCAAGCTAATAATAACATTACATGAATTTAGGTCACTCGGCAGTTTGAAGAAATAGCTCCTTACCAAGTTGAGTATGTTAACAATGTTAACAGAATAACTATGCTGTAAAAATCAATATTCCAACCAATGAAATAATAGCAAAGAACATACTGAAATATAGGGAGGATGCAGAAACTTGCTGCCCCAAATGTATAGCCAGGATATGAAGGGTGTGGATCCACAGGATAACTTCAAATTACTTTAAGTGGCCATATCATGCTCATTCTGACTCTATATTATTATTTTGGAGCTCCACTAGCATAGCTTTGTATGATTCACAGTAAAAAAAAAAACAAAACAAAACACAAAAAACCTTTATTTATATTATGCTTGCCCTTTTGCAGCACCTCAGTTCATCCTCTGTCTGAAACATGCTGTTTGGGCTATTTTCTCTTTAAGGCCCCCCTCCCTAAAAACAAACTTTCTTCTGATTGGCTAACTTCCGGAAGCCTGCTGAGGGGGAAGCGCCCAGAGCTTGTGAGCACTGCCTCATCCTCTTTGCTGGTGTTGTGTTGAACTCTGTTTCCCCATCGATATCTGTTTCCCCTTAGCCAGAGTTTGATACAACACCAGGACGCTTTAGTAACCTTAACCTAACCTCGGACTAACCCTAACCTTAATCTAACTTCAAACTAACCCTAAACTTAACCTAATCATAACCAATAGTTAACCTGTCCCCATGCAATTGCTTTCATCTGGCTAGGGTAAATAGATCTCTGGACTGCTCCGTTGGCATGTGGACACTGCTTGGCTTCCTGTGCATCATGTTCTTCATAAAGTTTATGTCCATTATAATTCTGTTATCCTCTTTCAATGTTGTATTATGTAAATTGCGTGAACACAACATCCATTGCATGCTGTCCGTCTTGGGAGAGAGATCCCTCCTCTGATGCTCTCCCTGAGGTTTCTTCCTATTTTTTCTCCCTTTTAAAGGGTTTTTTTAGGGAGTTGTTCCTTATCCAATGAGAGGGTCTAAGGACAGGATGTTGTGTTGCTGTTAAGCCCACTGAGGCAAATTTGTAATTTGTGATATTGGGCTATACAAATTGAATTGATTTGATTTGATCTTGACGGGGAAACAGAGTTCGATACATCACTAGTATAGGAGGTTCCGTAAGCAAACTATAAACTTACTAAGTAGCATCATTTCTTGCCCCCCCCCCCAATTGTATCCAGCCAATTATCCCACTCTTCCGAGCCATCCCAATCGCTGCGCCACCCCCTCTGCCGATCTGGGGAGGGCTGCAGATTACCACATGCTTCCTCCGATACATGTGGAGTCGCCAGCCACTTCTTTTCACCTGACAGTGAGAAGTTTCACTAGGGCGACCTCGTGTGTGGGAGAATCAGGCTATTCCCCCCAGTTCCCCCTCCTGGCCGAACAGGTGCCCCGACCGACCAGAGGAGGCGCTAGTGCAGCAACCAGGACACATACTCACATCTGGTTTCACACCACAGACATGGCAAATTGTGTCTGTCGGGACACCCGACCAAGCCGGAGGTAATACGAGGATTTGAATTGGTAATCCCCGTGTTGGTAGTCAACAGAATAGACTGACACACCACCCGAACACCCAATTTATTGCTCTTGATTGGAAATTGCAACTTCTCAAATCCATCCATACATGTTCAAGCCCGACTATGATCCGGAATATGAGAGTGGACATTCCGAACATCCGCAGCAACAAAGATTACAGCAGGACATCTCTGGTTAATACTACTACTACAATTACTACTTTCGGCTGCTCCTGTTAGGGGTTACCACAGCGGATCATCTATTTCCATCTCTTCCTGTCTTCTGCATCTTCTTCCATCATGCCAGCCACCTGCAGGTCCTCCCTCACCACATCCATAAACTTCCTCTTTTGCCTTCCTATTTTCCTCTTGCCTGGCAGCTCCATCTTCAACATCCTTCCCCCAATATACCCATATAATCATGTTACATGATTTTTTTTTAATAGGGTGTGACAAACAACTTGCATATCAGGATGGAATGTGTTTTTTTGCTGACACCAGACAAAGGGAGCAGCCTCCTCTATCTGCAGGTGCAGGCCACTCCCCCCTTCTGCCATGGGAAGGCCACATACCAACCATCTCCACTCTGTTAGGAAAGGCACGAAAAGTGGAGTTAACCAAGGTTGTCATGGAAAAACAGCCTTGAACCTCACCACTGTCACACTGCCCTCATACGTATCCTGCACCACTCTTACATACTTCTCTGCCACTCCTGTCTTCCTCATACGATACCACACCTCCTCTCTCGGCACTCTTTCATATGCTTTCTCTAAATCCACATAGACACAATGTAACTCCTGACCTTCTCTATACTTCTTCATCAGCAAACTTTGCATCTGTAGAGATCTTTCATGGCATGAAACCATACTGCTGCTCGCTAATCATCACCTCTCCTCTTAACCTAGCTTCCATTACTCTTTTCCATATCATCATGCGGTGGCTGATCAACTTCATACCACTTTAGTAACTACAGCTCTGCGCATCACCCTTATTCTTGAACCTCTTCCTTGGGTACAGTCTCCACCAATTCCTCCAACTCACTCCAGAATTATTCTTTCTTCTCCATCTCACACCCAACTTACGGGACATTTGCGCTGGTAACATTCATCATCACACCTTTGATTTCCAGCTTCATACTCATCACTCTCTCTGACACTCTGTTCCCCTCCAACACGCTCTTGACATACTCTTCCTTCAGAATTACCCCTACCCCAGTTCTCCTCCCATCTGCACCCATGGTAGAAGAGTTTGAACCCGCCTCTGTTGCTCCTGACCTTACTCCCCTTCCTCCTGATCTCTTGCACACACACCATATCTACCTTTCTTCTCTCCATCATATCAGCTAGCTCTCTTCCTTTACCAGTCATAGTGCCAACATGCATAGTTCTGACTCTACCTCCAGACTCCTACCCTTCCTCTTCTCCCGCTGCCTCTGGACATCAGGAATCAGGAACACTTTGTCATGAAACGAAATGTCATTTCCCCCAGCCCACAGCAGTGCAACGTGCAACACAAAGACAAAAACACATATCCAAAAACTACAAGAACACACATATCCAAACTAACATATATTCAAACTAACAACCATATATCCAAGCTTAAAAATAAATAAAAAAAAATCACTCTCCAAGGGAACGAACGCCAGCCAGGATGACTGTTGGAACTGCCAATCTGCATGGGCTAGCAGTTAGCTTAGCCTGCCCCTCTTCCATGTCCTGTCAGACCGCCCTTGGTGTTTTCTCTTCAGGCGCCGCTCCAGGAAGGGGCCGTGGTCCTTGGGCCCACCGGACGCAGCAGATCAGGCTCCCTCAGCTGATCTAATGCCAGCTCTCCCAGCCAGACACCCTTGACACACTTCCCCATTACATGCCTTCCCCCTCTCCTTCTCCCAACATCAGTATAGTTTCCACCGGCACTCTTGTGGCCAACAGTACCATTGGCAGTCATCAGGCCTCGACTGATTTGGTATGGAAATCAGATTCATGATCCATATATTTGATATGGCAAAAGGTTTTATGCTGGATGCTCTTTCTAACACTACTACTACTTTTGGCTGCTCCCGTTAGGGGTCGCCACAGCGGATCATCCGTTTCCATTTCTTCCTGTCTTCTGCGTCTTCCTCTGTCACACCAGCCACCTGCATGTCTTCCCTCACCACATCCATAAACCTCCTCTTTGGCCTTCCTCTTCTCCTCTTCCCTGGCAGCTCCATATTCAGCATCCTTCTCCCAATATACTCGGCATCTCTCCTCCACACATGTCCAAGCCATCTCAATCTTGCCTCTCTTGCTTTGTCTCCAAACCGTCCAACCTGAGCGGTCCCTCTAATATAATCGTTCCTAATCCTGTCCTTCTTCGTTACTCCCAGTGAAAATCTTAGCATCTTCAACTCTGCCACCTCCAGCTCCGCCTCCTGTCTTTTCGTCAGTGCCACTGTCTCCAAACCATATAACATAGCTGGTCTCACAACCATCTTGTAAACTTTCCCTTTAACTCTTGCTGATACCCTTCTGTCGCAAATCACTCCTGACACACTTCTCCACCCACTCCAACCTGCCTGCACTCTCTTTTTCACCTCTCTACTGCACTCCCCGTTACTTTGGACAGTTGACCCCAAGTATTTAAACTCAAATGCCTTTGTCACCTCCACTCCTTGCATCCTGACCATTCCACTGTCCTCTCTCTCATTCACGCATAGGTATTCCGTCTTGCTCCTACTGACTTTCATTCCTCTTCTCTCCAGTGCATACCTCCACCTCTCCAGGCTCTCCTCAACCTGCACCCTACTCTCGCTACAGATCACAATGTCATCCGCGAACATCATCGTCCATGGAGACTCCTGCCTGATCTTGTCCGTCAACCTGTCCATCACCATTGCAAACAAGAAACGGCTCAGAGCCGATCCTTGATGTAATCCCACCTCCACCTTGAACCCATCTGTCATTCCAACCGCACACCTCACCATTGTCACACTTCCCTCATACGTATCCTGCACCACTCCTACATACTTCTCTGCAACTCCTGACTTCCTCATACAATACCACACCTCCTCTCTCGGCACTCTGTCATAAGCTTTCTCTAAATCTACAAAGACACAATGCAACTCTTTCTGGCCTTCTCTATACTTCTCAATCAACATTCTCAAAGCAAACATCGCATCTGTGGTGCTCTTTCGTGGCATGAAACCATACTGCTGCTCGCTGATCGTCACCTCTCCTCTTAACCTAGCTTCTATTACTCTTTCCCAAATCTTCATGCTGTGGCTGATCAACTTTATACCTCTGTAGTTGTTACAGTTCTGCACATCGCCCTTGTTCTTGAAAATCGGTACCAGTATGCTTCTTCTCCACTCCTCAGGCATCCTCTCACTTTCCAGGATTGTGTTAAACAATCTAGTTAAAAACTCCACTGCCATCTCTCCTAAACATCTCCATGCCTCCACAGGTATGTCATCAGGACCAACTGCCTTTCCATTCTTCATCCTCTTCATAGCTGTCCTCACTTCCTCCTTGCTAATCCGCTGAACTTCCTGATTCACTATCCCTACATCATCCAACCTTCTCTCTCTCTCATGTTCTTCATTCATCAGCCCCTCAAAGTATTCCTTCCACCTTCTTAGCACACTCTCCTCACTTGTCAGCACATTTCCATCTCTATCCTTGATCGCCTTAACTTGCTGCACATCCTTTGCAGCTTGGTCCCTCTGTCTAGCCAATCGGTACAAGTCCTTTTCTCCTTCCTTAGTGTCTAATCTGTCATACAACTCACCATACGCCTTTTCCTTTGCCTTTGCCACCTCTCTCTTTGCTTTACGCTGCATCTCCTTGTACTCCTGTCTACTTTCTTCATCTCTCTGACTATCCCACTTCTTCTTTGCCAACCTTTTCCTCTGTATAATTGGCTGTACTTCCTCATTCCACCACCAAGTCTCCTTGTCTTCCTTCCTCTGTCCTGATGACACACCAAGTACCTTCCTAGCTGTCTCCCTAACTATTTCTGCAGTGGTTTTCCAGCCATCTGGCAACTCTTCACTACCACCCAGTGCCTGTCTTAACTCCTGCCTGAACTCCACACAACAGTCTTCCTTCTTCAACTTCCACCATTTGATCTTCGGCTGTCTTCACTCGCTTCCTCTTCTTGGTCTCCAAAGTCATCCTACAGACCACCATCCGATGCTGCCTAACTACGCTCTCCCCTGTCACCACCTTGCAGTCTCCAATCCCTTTTAGATGGCGCCTTCTACATAAGATATAGTCCACCTGTGTGCACTTTCCTCCACTCTTGTACGTCTCCCTGTGTTCCTCCCTCTTCTTGAAATATGTATTCACCACAGCCATTTCCATCCTTTTCGCAAAATCGACCACCATCTGTCCTTCCACATTTCTCTTCTTGACTCCATACCTTCCCATCACCTCCTCATCACCTCTGTTCCCTTCACCAACATGTCCATTGGAGTCCGCTCCAATCACCACTCTCTCCTCCTTGGGTACCCTCTCCACCATGTCGTCCAACTCATTCCAGAATTCTTCTTTTTCATCCATCTCACACCCAACTTGCGGGGCATATGCGCTGATAACATTCAGCAATAAACCTTCAATTTCCAGCTTCATACTCATCACTCTGTCTGACACTCTCTTCACCTCCAGCACGCTCTTGACATACTCTTCCTTCAGAATTACCCCTACCCCATTTCTCCTCCCATTCACACCATGGTAGAAGAGTTTGAACCCACCTCCGATACTCCTGGCCTTACTCCCCTTCCACCTGGTCTCTTGCACACACAGTATGCCTACCTTTCTTCTTTCCATCATGTCAGCCAGCTCTCTCCCTTTACCAGTCATAGTGCCAACATTCAAAGTTCCAACTCTCACCTCCACATGCCTACCCTTCCTCCTCTCTAGCTGCCTCTGGACATGCTTTCCCCCTCTCCTTCTCCTTCGCCCAACAGTAGCATAGTTTCCACCGACACCCTGCTGGTTAACAGTACCGGTGGCGGTCGTTGGTAACCCGGGCCTCGACCGATCCGGTATGTAAGTCTTATTTATGATCCGCATATTTGATTTGGCAAAGATTTTACGCCGGATGCCCTTCCTGACGCAACCCTCCCCATTTGTCCGGGCTTGGGACCGGCACTAAGGATGCACTGGCTTGTGCATCCTCAGTGGCTGGGTTATGCTCTTTCTAACACAACCATCCCCATTTATCCGGGCTTGGGACCGGCACTAAGAATGCACTGGCTAGTGCATCCTCAGTGTATGGCTTAGGAAGTCTCTGGTAAATATTACACTCATTACCTGCTTATTTTGTAACATAACGCTGGATTTAGTTTTTTCAATCACAAGCTGTATATACATTTTTTTTCTATACGTACCCCTATTATTCAGTGTACGTGTGGGAAATATGCTAAAATGCTGACTGAAGTGGAAAACGTCTTCTCTCAGGAAATAACAAAGGTTACATAGCTGGTAAAATTTTTTTTTTTTTTTTGCTGTTGCCAAACGACTCTATAGTATCTCCCTGCATCATTGGTTATTTGTATGCTGGAGTACATTAGATAGATAGATAGATAGATGGATAGATAGTTGACTATATTAATCCCAGAGGGGAAATTAAAATGTCATTGCAGACAGATGCATTAAAATACAAATGACAAATGACAACAGATAAGACCAATGAATAATAGAAAAAGAAAGTTCTCATAAAGGCAAGTTAGTCAACGCACCATCTACATCCATCTACAGGCCAGTGGCCACTCTTTCAAGGATGAAGATATGATTGCGTGGGAGGATCATGCTATTCCCCCCAGTTCCACCTCCCCCCCAAACAGGTGCCCCAACCGACCAGAGGAGGTGCTAGTGCAGCGAGCAGGACACATAGTCACATCCAGTAGGGACGCCTGACCAAGCTGGAGGTAACACGGCGATTCGATCTGGCGATCCCCATGTTGGTGGGAAACGGATGAGACCGCCACACTACCCGGACGCCCCCGGATGTGCACATCCTTGATAGGGAGGAACACTGGTTTGAACACAGAGTCAAAGAGGCCATCTATGTGAAGAGGGAACAACCTTCCCTGAAGGGGGGCTGGGAGTACATCTCCTGCCATCTTGCATCCCAATTCTCTGTGAATAGTACACATGGCCATTGTAACGCTAGTTAATGGTCATGGCAATTTACATATGAAACGGATCGTTAGTTCACTCGTTATGCAACTGTGCAGTTTGTAAGGGTGGGGATATCTGCAGTCAGTTGAGACTGAATGTCACTTAGATGAGTGATGAAACATGTCCCCTAATAAACATTGTGCCCAGATAAACTGATTCAACTTTCTGTAATTTCCTTACCTGGATTATTGGGCATACATCAATACATTTTAGGGAGACTTATTGATATCTCCATTTATACATTCCATTAAGCACTACCCATGTCAAATTATCAGCTATAGAAATAATAATAATAATACTACTACAAAACTTTATTTATAAAGCACCTTTCAAAACACAGTGACTAAGTGCTTTACAATAAAAATAGAACACATTTAAAACAAGCGATTAAAATGAACTAAAAGCCATAAAAAAACAAACATATTTTAAAACACAAAGGGAGTAAAATGCAAAGTTAAAAATAATAAGCATGAAATTAAAAAACAAATAAAATCAGGTAAAATAAGCAGGCAGCTCAGGATAAGCGTTCCGATAAAAGTATGTTTTAATGTGGAAGTAAAAGACTTCAATTTTTCTCCTAACGTTTCTAAGTGGTGTTATTGTTTGCACTGCTGTCACAAAGACAAGCCACTGTCGCAAACGCAATCAGTTTCGGTTTTCCTCAGAGCCTAGCAACTCCCAACAACACAGGACACGTGCATTTGTTTACACACTTCGGTGAAGAAGCATGTTCACCGAAGACCCAACGTGAAATTGTCATAATTTTATAGTGAAGTTGGGACAATGGATCATAGATGTTCTTTTCTGGATGTTAGCAACATGGCTAATGCTGGCTAATGCTAACAGCTAGAAACAAACAAAGTTGTTTCTTTTGTTCCCTATATCATAGCACTGAGCTAAGAGCCACAAGGAATCCGGGACCAGCCAAGATCCTGGATTCCTTGTACCTCCTGGTTTGTTTTCTGGCTAGCGGTAGCATTAGCAAAAAGGCAAACCGATAGCAGCCTGGCTACTGTTCAGAGGAAGAAACAATCATAAGAATCCCAATTTGAACTAGAAACCCCAATCTTATTGCTATCATAAAGGCAGAGTAAAGCAACTGGGAGTATTAATAAGTAGGCAGGTTCTGTTAATTACCAAGTAGAAATAATGTCAACTGAAAGTTGGTTTGGAATACTCTGAAGTCCCGATCTTAGGTTCACTCTTGTTTTATCTCGTCTTCTGTCATTCTCCCTTTTCACCTTATTGGCCTCCTCCGTCAACTGGGCTCTTTTTCTTTTGCCAGATAGAATTTCCACAGTTACTTTGGTTGTCCCACTGTCTACCATTTTTACCCCTCCCCAATTGTACATAGCCAGTTATCCCACTCTTACCCACATCCTGCGGACAATTGTGTCTGCAGGGATGCCTGACCAAGCCGGAGGTAACACGGGGATTTGAACCGGAGATCCCATGTTGGCAGACAACAGAATAGACTGCTACACTACTCGGACGCCCCCCACCGTCTACCATTTTTCTCCCCAATTGTACTTGGCCAATTACCCTACTCGTCACATCCGGCTTCCCACTCGCAGACATGGCCAATTGTGTCTGTAGAGACGCCCAACCAAGGCGGAGGTAACACAGGGATGTTAACCGCTGACTCCCATGTTGGTAGGCAACGGAATAGACTGCTATGCTACCCGGGCGCCCCCCACCGTCTACTATTGCCTGGCCTGCTTTTGGGTGGGTGACACACTTCCTGTGCTGTAAATCGATTTGCTAGGAAAAATTGTGCCTGGTGGTAGACATAGTTGCATAGAGAAAGCGAGGCTTAGAAAGAACCAATCTAAATGCCGATGGTGTCATTATTTTATATCCGTTACACTGTGCAATCAACATTTACTTAATAATGATAAGCAGAAAGTTGCCTACTTCCTAAGAGACTTAAAAGAAGAGCCTTGTTTCAGAGTCTTGGGGCCCTAATGGCAAAGGCTCTGCCCCATTTAGTTTTCAGCCTGGACTCAGGAAGAGACACAAGACCTCTGCCTGAGGATCTCAGACTACACAAAAGTTCATAAGGGATTTAAAGATCTAAACTATAATCTGGAGCCAGGTCATGAAGAGCCTTAAAGGTAATCAAAAAATCAATCCTAAAATGAACAGCAAGCCAAGGTAAAGAGCCTAAAACAGGTTTGATGTGGTCATGCCTCTTTGTTCTGGTTAAAAGCCTGTCAGTTGAGTTATGTATTGTCTGTAGTCATTTCAGAGTTTTTTGATTAAGACAAGAGAAACGACTGGTACAGTAATCAAGGCGTGAGGCGATAAAAGCATGTATAACAGTTTCTGCATCTCAAAAATGTGAAATAGATCTTATTTTTGCAATATTTCCGAGGTGGTAAACATGATTGGATAAGCTTTGTGATATGTTGCTCAAAACATAAATTGCTATCAAACAAGACAGCATTTGTTTCGTGATATGCTGGGACCCAATATCAAGGATTTCTGTTTTATTAGAATCAATCAGGCAATCCTGTAGAGAACTCAGCATACTGAGGTTAGTGGGCTTAACAGGGAGGTACAACTGTGTGTCATCCGCATAACATGAAAAGAAATACCATGTCTACAGATGACATCACCAAAGGAAGCATATATAGGGGGAACAAGGCACACCATACTTGATACGGGAAAATGATGACAAGACGTTATTAACAGAGACACAAAACTTCCTATTCGACAAATATGATGAGAACCAGAATCATAATTGTTGCCAAGTAGTTCAAGAACATACAAAGAATTTGACTTGGTATGTTGGTGCAAGAGGGAAAAAAATAACAGCAAAAACCAGTCTAATGTGGTACCAGATATGCCCACCCAGTGCCTCAGACTATCTTAAAGAATGGCATGATTAATTGTGTTGAAGGTTGCACTTAATTCAAGCAACACAAGAATTGAACACATGCCTGTGTTAACATTCATGAAAAGGTCATTAGTGACTTTGAGAAGGACTCCCTCAGTGCTGTGATACCGACGGGAAGCTGATTGAAACTTTTCAAAGATACGATTGTTTTCCACAGCAGCAGGAAGCTGCTCAGAATTTTTTTTTTCAAGAATCTTAGAAACCAAAGGGAGTTTAGAAATTGGACAATCATTATCTAGGAGGGTAGGATCAAGCCCGGGTTTGTTTGTTTGTTAGTTTGTTTAGGTTGGACAAAAGCAGTTTTAAAGTAATCTGGGACACAACCAGTACACAACAAGCTGTTCAAAATAGAAAGCAAATGGCACTCAGTACATTCCATTACTTAAAATGAAAACTTAGTTGGAATTATGTCAAGAGGGCTGGAAGATATTCTGATATGAGGCATTATTTCTAGACATTCAGGCAGAGTAATCAGGGAAAAGTAGCTCAAAGTATCCCAGTGCTGGTGGTCAACATCTAAAAAGGTAGGATTGGGGGTAATAGGACTGTTGAAGTTTTCACAGTGAGTAACTCTACCTAACTCCACTGCACAGGAGATAATAATTGTATTTCTGAGTAAAACACTCAAAAAGTCTCTTGTCATTTTTCCATACAGAATGGCACACCAGCTAGGGTATTACTTTTCCATACTTTCCATCTTTCACATGTTAAGATTCCATTTTGCCTTGAGGTTGAAGAGAAGGTTGGATGTCAAGGCACATGCCACTGCAAGTGGGTGCCAATTTAATCAGTGCGTCAAAGGACCAGTTGATATGTAGGTTATAATGGGCTAAAAAGGAATAGCTGAGAACCAGCACGGACTTGGGTGAACAGATGAAGTTGAACTGTATGGTCTCTTGGTGATGTTATTCCACGCAGAGGGACGATTGCATGACATGATACTCAAGGATGGCAAACAATTTTTGACGTGCGAGTTAAAAAAATGTGAACTTGTCTAAATTCTGCAGAAGTATGGTACAAAAGTGCCAATATGCAAGTGTTCTGGAGCTCACTATTGGCTGTGATACAATATCAGTATCAGCATTTTGACAGATAAGGTCAGGCAAAACTTGAGTTATTCACGAGATTACATCTAGAAAAATGAAAACATGGCCTCCATGCTTCAGTTTGATGTGCTTGAAATCATCAGCAATGAAAAAAACCTGAGGTGAATTATATACTTCACATGAACGAATTTGGCCCTGTGATGGCCTGGCGGCCTGTCCAGGGTGTCTCCCCGCCTGCTGCCCAATGACTGCTGGGATAGGCTCCAGCATCCCTGCGACCCTGAGAGCAGGATAAGCGGTTTGGATAGTGGATGGATGGATGGATGGACATGAACAAATAACAGCTAATAAGTTAGTTTTTCACTTACTTATAGAATGGATTAGATGGTGATTAATTCTTGCAAATTATATCTGAATGTAAAATGTAGCAAGCCAAAAATACATGAGCTATACTCTGTAAGAATTATGTAATTTGCACTTTTTAAATATGTTCATTTACTGTAAATTCACGGTTTTTAATATTTTCAGCCATAATTTCTAGATAATGCCTCTGTTTTTTTTCATTTTTTGTTTTACTCCCATCGTTCATATGACCAGGTGAAGAAGCCATTTCTATCACCGAATCACCCTTTTATGAAAACTCTCCCATTATTTTGTTGTATGTTTTTGCCGGGGAGGTTAGGAAATAGTTACGAACTTACCCCTGGACCATATTTGGGTCAATAGCTGATGTTCTGATGTATCTTAATGCTGTAGAGATTCAAATCTGGTGATTCAGAGAGCCTGCTGCACCTGTTACTGCTGGTAAAGATTGGGAAAACCCGTAATATGGTTTATGGGGAGAACACATTGGAGCGCTACAACTGAGAAGGCTGTAGAGGGCTTCATCTGTCTTGTTGCTGGTTTCAGACACAGACTGCAATTTTACATTCAGCTGAACTCATTCTGGAGACCGTAAGAGGAAGTAAGCCGAAATAAATAAGAAAGGTAGATGTTGGACAATGCTGTAATGAGCTTGACTTGGATACGTCGGCGACATTGGACAATGTTTCAGTTTCTATGAGTTTCAAAAGTATATAATTTTGGCATATGCAAAGTTGCATGAAATGACTAATGCTAGTAGACAAATTCTGTGAAATATCTTAGCAACACACTTAATGTCCGCAGAAGGCTTTAGGTAGAACATCAGGGGTAAAAAGCTTTATGAATTTCTTTGGCACTACTTTAAAATGGGAACTGTTGACTACTCTGACATAATTTGATTAATGGAGCTAATGAGACTCAGAATACCTACTACGTGATGTAGAAAAATAAAAAGTTGCAGAGTTCATTTATTTTATCTATGTCTTTGACTCTGCCCTCTATTATTCCTGTATTTGAACATGTTCAATGACAGTAAATGCATTGGATCCTCATTTCTGAATATTTGGATTCAAATATGTAGACATCTTCATGCAAATAGATCCCAAAAATTCTTTATCTGACAACACATACTCATTTTTTTCCTCATGTTTAATGTTTTTAAAGTGCTGCTTAAAGTAGTGGCGTAAATCACTTTAGTTTGTGCATTAAAATGAATTTCAAGTTGCCGTCCAGCACACTTAAGTTATTTTCAGGGATGGAAAGTGAAGATCTGAAACCATTAACCATTTCCATGGACTGGAAATTTCTCCCATTACTTCCCAGGCAGGAAGTGATCCCATGGATCTCTCGTCTTTGCTAATAGTGGCTGAGTGGCTGTCGACCCTGATGACCATTAATGAATAAACGTCACCTATTGGGTCATACTCATCCTCTCTCAGTCATGATCTGCCTTTAAGTGTCCTCCAAAACGTATCACAATGCCAATAGGTGGTGGGGAACCCGTTTACTCATGGTGAAAAGGAAATTCTTGTGAAATAGCTTGAAATGGAGGGCCTGATAGTTAATTTTTAAAGTATAGAACTGGTGGTAATGGATGTCTTGCAAACAGAGACACAGCCACACACAAAGACCCAGTTCTCATTCTAACTCAAAATATAAACATGGAGAAGAGGCAGATAAGAGAAAATGAAGTGGGGGGGGGGGGCAGAGGGAAGACGGAGGTAGAAGAAAAAACTATTTTCGTCAGTATGCTCAGTAGCAACCAAAAATTCTGGCTCATACTAGAATTGGCCAGTAGGGGGAAGAGTACAGCTCAGGATTGGACACCTGAAGTCTTCTCTCTTTCCTCTTTCCATCTCTTTTGAATTATAACGTCCTCCCTCTCGCTCCCTCCCTCTTTCTCTCTTTCCCCACACACGCATTTCCTATACACAACACACAAGGCTGTCTTGCAAGAATGGTAGTGATTCTTTATTGTACCACAAAGTCTCGGACATTGGCAGCAGATACTTTGAGAGTTTTGTGAATAAGTCCATTTGGGTACAAGTGATTGAAGATCTTGGACAAAGAACTGTCAGTCTTCATTCCATCGGGCTGTGTCCTTGAGATATTTGCTTGTGCTGCAAGCAAAAAGAAAGGAAAAAAAAGACACTATTGAATGCAGAAATACACTTTCATACAACATGCCCACACTCTGCAGACACACACAAACTATATGGGTACGTCATCGAAGGAATGTTGAATATCCGGTTGTGTCAGTGTCAGTGTGGATGGGGATTAGATTTTTGTGGGGGAAATTTACCTGCAAATTATTTATTTGGGTCGAAATTGCAATTCTTTAACCCACTATAGATTATGAGCACAAGCATTAACAAAATTAGAGCTTTAATGGAAAAAACCTATTTAATCTAGATTTTTAAAGCAGTCCAGTTTTCTGGTTTAAATTATAAACATTATCAATCAAATAAGAAAATTAAAATGTGATAAAACAAATGACTTTTTTTAGTTTGCAACATCTAAGTAATAATTGCAGTGTTATTCTATAAAACTATTGCATTTGAGTTTTCCTGCTGCTGCCATGCATAGTTGGTGACAATTTGGAATGGTTAATTAAATATCCATTTACGATGTCATTTTAAAAGGCTCACCTTGTTACAAAGTTATCAAAATTCAAATATACATTGATAGAGCAGCTTCCCCGTTAAAATGTTACTTTCATGGCTCTGTCGCTATTTCCCAAATGTAGTAAATCTGATGTTTAGGACCTCCCCGAGGGCTGCAGGTTTTCTGTTGTGTTTCCTGTTTTTTTACATTCACCTGTTCTTCTTCGGGTCTAATAACTGCTTGGTTAATTAATTGCATTGATCACAGTGATTACAGCGATCATTCTGCAAATATGTCTGTTATCACTCCCCCTGAAATGGATTTTACTCAGGAGTGTCACAAATTTGCATTATGCTTGAACGAAACAGAGCAACAAATCATGTGACATGGGCACATATGCATTGCCTGTAAATGTGTGCGGTTGGTTGTGAAGGTAACCACTGTAGAATGCATGACTTTGTATTTCTAAGTGAAGGTGCAAACCAGCGCTGATGGGTTTGTATATCTTGACTTTAACTGGGTTGTAATTGGTGTGAGGAAGGCAAAGTTTGGCATCTAAATGTAGCTGTAAGTTTGAAGTGAGGAAAAAAAAAGCTGTTGCAAAAAAGCAGGTATGGCAGACCAAGCTGCTAGAAGACCATTCACCACAACTGCTGCTGCAGGATCAGCAACTAGAACACGAGTTCATCTGTGCTCCGGCTCACTGACGGGGCAGGTGTAAATACTATACGTCAGAACTGACAACGCTGTCGCTGTTTCATTGTGAAATTGGCGCTTCCAGTTTTATAATCGCGACTCTCTAATTTATAATCCGCCCCCTCTAAGACACTTTATTCTCCAGTCAATAGTCAATACCCTTAAATTAGCCTGCAGGTGTAAAATGACCTAATAAAATGTCCAACAAGTGGGAGCAAGACTGTGGGAAGATGAGTGATCTCCTGCCGTCAAATTGAAACTAGCCAATACCACATCAACGTACACATTCTTCCTAAAATACCCACCCCATGACTGACGGTCAGTCAAACCAATCTCCCGTCCCTCACGAAATCCCATCTGACCATTCCGTTTCATTCGGATATACGCCAAATTGCGGAGGTTCGAGGTGATCCAAATGCCATTTTATGGGCCTTTTAAGCAAGCTTATATGTTTCACCTTAGCGTTGCTGAACAGGTATGCAGTGATTAAACCCTTCACTCAGAACCAGACTGCAGAACCGGGGCGCAGCTTACTAAAATTGAATGCACTCCTCATTAATTGGAGGGTACAGTTTGTTGGTTTGTGGCCACTGATTACTAAAACAATTATTGTATTTATCAGAATGAGGGAAAAAAGCATTGTTTGTAAATGCAAAAAATATTTTTTGTGTGAATGGTAAATTAAGTGCATGTAAAAGAGGTTAAAGTAAAGAAAAAATATTTTTATTCTATAGTTAGTTTTCAGTATATATATACATATATATAACTATTATGTATTATATATAATTATATATTACTATTATACACATTTATTATTATATGTATTATACTATATGATATATATATCCATCCATCCATCCATTATCCAAACCGCTTATCCTGCTCTCAGAGTCACAGGGATGCTGGAGCCTATCTCAGCAGTCATTGGGCGGCAGGTGGGGAGACACCCTGGACAGGCCGCCAGTCCATCACAGGGCCCACACACACACACACACACACACCTAGGGACAATGTAGTATGGCCGATTCACCTGATCACTTGGTTTTATATATATATATATATCTATATTGTGGCGGACACTAGGGGCTATGCCTCTCACCCAGCAGGACTGTGAGCTGGGGGCGTGGTTTACGTTCCCGGGCTCGCCGGTGCAGGGTTGTTCCTGCTGCAGTTGGTTTTTGGAGTTGAGGAATAAACATCAAACTCGCCTTGGTCTCCTGTTTTTTTCCTCATTCCTGCCACAATATATTATATATATATATATATATATATAAAACGTTTATTTCCGAAACCGTCAATGGTGTTGTGAGTGCTCGACTAATGAGGAGCAGAATATATATATATACACTCACCGGCCACTTTATTAGGCACACCCGTCCAACTGCTTGTTAACGCAAATTTCTAATCAGCCAATCACATGGCAGCAACTCAATGCATTTAGGCATGTAGACATGGTCAAGACGATCTGCTGCAGTTCAAACCGAGCATCAGAATGGGGGAGAAAGGTGATTTAAGTGACTTTGAACGTGGCATGGTTGTTGGTGCCAGACGGGCTGGTCTGAGTATTCCAGAAACTGCTGATCTACTGGGATTTTCACGCACAACCATCTCTAGGGTTTTCAGAGAATGGTCCGAAAAAGAGAAAATATCCAGTGAGCGGCAGTTCTGTGGTCGAAAATGCCTTGTTGATGCCAGAGGTCAGAGGAGAATGGCCAGACTGGTTCGAGCTTATAGAAAGGCTACAGTAATTCAAATAACCACTCATTACAACCGAGGTATGCAGAAGAGCATCTCTGAACGCACAACACGTAGAACCTTGAGGCAGATGGGCTACAGCAGCAGAAGACCACACCGGGTGCCACTCCTGTCAGCTAAGAACAGGAAACTGAGGCTACAATTCGCACAGGCTCACCAAAATTGGACAATAGAAGATTGGAAAAACGTTGCCTGGTCTGATGAGTCTCGATTTCTGCTGCGACATTCGGATGGTAGGGTCAGAATTTGGCGTCAACAACATGAAAGCATGGATCCATCCTGTCTTGTATCAACGGTTCAGGCTGGTGGTGGTGGTGTAATGGTGTGGGGGATATTTTCTTGGCACACTTTGGGCCCCTTAGTACCAATTGAGCATCGTGTCAACGCCACAGCCTACCTGAGTATTGTTGTTGACCATGTCCATCCCTTTATGACCACAGTGTTCCCATCTTCTGATGGCTACTTCCAGCAGGATAACGCGCCATGTCATAAAGCTCGAATCATCTCAGACTGGTTTCTTGAACATGACAATGAGTTCACTGTACTCAAATGGCCTCCACAGTCACCAGATCTCAATCCAATAGAGCACCTTTGGGATGTGGTGGACCGGGAGATTCGCATCATGGATGTGCAGCCGACAAATCTGCAGCAACTACGTGATGCTATCATGTCAATATGGACCAAACTCTCTGAGGAATGTTTCCAGTACCTTGTTGAATCTATGCCACGAACGATTAAGGCAGTTCTGAAGGCAAAAGGGAGTCCAACCCGGTACTAGCAAGGTGTACCTAATAAAGTGGCCAGTGAGTGTGTATATATATATATATATATATATATATATATATATATATATATATATATATATATATATATATATATATGTATATATATATATTGTGGCAGGAATGAGGAAAAACACAGGAGACCAAGGCGAGTTTGATGTTTATTCCTCAACTCCAAAAAACCAACCTTGTGCCAAACGTCGCAATGGACGAACCGTTAGCTGCACTTAACTGTTGGCCGCCGCCTTCGGCCGACCTGTCTGTCTTAGCAGGAGGGAGTAGGCTCTTTTGCGAGCCTGAGTCCACCAGAAACCGTCTTCTTGACATCGTGTCCTTAATGAAGAGCAGCTCACTACGTCCGCCAGTGCCCACAGCTGCTACTGAGCGCTGGCCCTGGAGTTTCCCGCCGCCTCAAACGTGCACGGAGGGACGCAGCACCTCGCTTTGCCGCCGAACCGCTGGTGGAAGAAACAGAGGCCTCTCCCGCGCCGTCTCCGGGCAGTCACTTCAGCCACCACTGCCGGGTCCGCGTCCTCCGACGTCGGCTGCAGAGGCTCCGACGCCACAATATATATATATATATATATATATATATATATATATATATATATATATATAATATGACAGCTGATGATTGCTTATGGCATGAAACAGGCTTGTACTGTGTTATAAAGAATTTATTTGACCCAGTGGATTATTTTGCTCCTTATTTGTTGAGCACTTTCCCTACCGTTGAGTGTTTCTTTTAACAATATATGTATATAATTATATTATAGGTAGGAGAAATAAAAAAGCGGCGTCTTTCATGTCTTGCCTGTGGAATCGGACTGAAAGATAATGAGTCATGAAGAGCTTTCATGATTCATTGCCATTGTTACTTTGCAAAGTTTATCTTTTCCACACAGCACTTTTATTTTCTCTTACTCCTGCTCTCAAAATCACAAGTGCAAGAAGCCCCCCCACTGACACCCCCCCCCACCCACACACACACACACACACACACACTGAGCTGACAGGCATATCCAGCATTTGCCCTCTCTCTCTCTCTCACTGTATTTGCCTTGCATAAGCACGAGCTTCAGCAAATTGAAGCTGCTCATAAGTTTAAGGGTTACAAGGAACATATCATTCAGAGATTAACTCTGTTTAAAAGTGTAACTAATTACTTTGCGCATCACAAACTGCGCCACACACCAGCGTACCAATGAATATCATTAGATTAGAGCCTAGGTTAACAGAGATGTGTGCACCCTTATCACAGCCTTGCAGATGATAAAGAACACACACACACACACACACGGGAAAATACAATCTCTCACTCTCTCTTTCTCCTTGTCATTCCAAATTCAATTGGCACACACAGACACGTACTTTTCCAGAGTAAGAAAGAAAAAACGGAGCGGGAGAAAGGGGAGTTGGCATCGGATAGCATGGACGGAAAGAATTGACGGATGAAAAAGAGTTCACTTACAAAACCAATAAAGTAGCAGGATGAAGTAACACAGAGGAGAGAAATTACATTTCTGTCCCAACGAATGGCCCGCCGCTCTTCATGCCTGTGCTGTCATGTCCTCCTCCTCCTAATCCTCCCCTGTTTGCAACGGCCATTACTCATGCATATTCATAACTAGTGTCAAATTCCCCCCTTCATCGATAGATTGAATTATGTGGTCGTTTTGCAAAGCAGTGATAAGATTTATTTCGTGGCGCCATAGCATCTCCAGTTTTGCTTCCCTGTTTGAGGACTGCAGTGTAAAGTGTGCTATGTTATAATTCTTTCTGCTGTGTACAGTAAAACATCCACTGGCTGTGGAAAATAATGTACTCCCGCAGGACAATAAACTATCTAAATTAAACCGGACTTATCTACCCTATCCTCTTCAGGCCCATCTGTCTGCGAGCACAGATATGTGTTCAGCGCAGGGGAAACAACAGACACAGTTTGTGGATGTCATGTGGAACAAACAAAACGGCAGTATAACTAGGAGTTAACCAAATAGCAAAAAATGTGATGTTCTCGAAGTAGGATCTTAAATCATTTATGTACTGACCAATAGGATGTGTCTGGCTGAAGGATGGAATGTGTGAAAGTGCGAGTGCTTTTATAGTAAAGCGGAACATACTGCAGTCATCCCGGTCAGTGCGAGCCCATAAGAGTCCTCAGGCTTAGACTCCTATGCTCCTAATCCTACCTCGGCACACGAGTGAGAAAAATATTACTACAGCCATTCCGGCTCGGATGTCGCCTGGATTAACAAGTTCCGCATCAGGTGTCGGGGAGCCAGGGCAACCTCATGACAAGTGGGCTACTGGAGCGAGACATACGTGGACTGAGAACATGGAATTGATGGAGTGCAACTACAGGTCCTGAGAAGCCAGCTGGTAGGAATAAGATCCAAGCCATCAACTTACACACCCTACCAGACATCAGATACCCAGCTGGGATAATAAGCTGGCAACAGGAGGAAATAGAGGGCACATATGTCGGGGCATGAAAACTCCTCACAATTCACAGAGGACTCTGCCCGATGTCCAGCACTCTGAAATTGTACGAACAGCAAAAAGAGGGGGGGGCAACCAAGGATTGATGAGTGTCAAAGCCACTATCCAGGATGAAATAAGGAGCATCCAAGAGTACATCGGCAAGATTGCCCCCAGGACGAACTGCTCAGTGAACACCTCAGGCAGCAGAGGACAGGGTGATGTGGAAGAAGAAGAGGACACATCATAGAGGACCAAGCCCCTCCATAGACTCTACCATTGGCGGGGGGGAGGGGTCTATCTATTTATCTTTATATATTTATAGATACACTGATCAGCCAAAACATTAAAACCACCTGCTCACTAAAATAGCTCTGA
The DNA here is from genome assembly GCF_029633865.1 of Lampris incognitus. Taxonomy (NCBI): domain Eukaryota; kingdom Metazoa; phylum Chordata; class Actinopteri; order Lampriformes; family Lampridae; genus Lampris; species Lampris incognitus. Next base: position 136,789,988 of record NC_079212.1, read on the forward strand.
CCCATTGAGACATGGACTCCATGCCTTGTAAGTACTCACCACTGCTGACTGGGAGCACCCCACAAGCCTTGCCGTTTCAGAGATGCTCTGACCCAGTCATCTGTCCATAACAATTTGGCTCTTGTCAAAGTCACTCAGGTCTTAACTCCTGCCCATTTATCCTGAATCCAACATGATGACTATGAGAACTGATTGTTTGCTTACCGTCTAATCTTTTTTTTCTGTTGATTTTTTTTACCCCTTTTTCCCCCCAATTATATCCGGACCCCCCCCTTTTCACCCCCTAATTATACCCTACTTTTCCGAGTCGGCCCGGTCGCTGCGTCACCCCTTCTGCCGATCCAGGGAGGGCTGCAGACTACCACATGCCTCCTCCGATACATGTGGAGTCGCCAGCTGCTTCTTTTCACCTGACAGTGAGGAGTGTCGCCAGGGGGACGTAGCACATGGGAGGCTCATGCTATTTCCCTACAGTTCCCCCTCCCCCCTGAACAGGCATCCCCAACTGACCAGAGGAGGCGCTAGTGCGGCGACCAGGACACATGCCCACATCCAGCTTCCGTGTCTGCGGTAACACGGGGATTCGAACTGGTGATCCCTGTGTTGGTAGGCAATAGAATAGACCGCTACTCCACCCAAATGCCCTGCTTACCATCTAATCTACCCAGACATTGACATGTGCCCTTGTTTCGAGATGATCAAAGTTATTTGGTTCAGCTGTCAGTGGTCATAATATTTTGGCTCAACAGTGTGTGTGTGTGTGTGTGTGTGTGTGTGTGTGTGTGTGTGTGTGTGTGTGTGTGTGTGTGTGTGTGTGTGTGTGTGTGTGTGTGTGTGTGTATAACGTTTTTTTTCTGAAACCATCAATGGTGTCATAAGTGCTCAACTTATGAGGATCGGAATATTAACACAGATAGAGGAAAAAAGTTTTAATGCATTGCAGTTCATGCGTCGTGCACTCAACAGCTGCTAATGTGGTTAAACAAAGAATCATACAGTTTCATACATACACATACATATATATATACTTATGTGTGTGTATGAAACTATGATTTTATACATACATAAATATGTATGAAACTTATAAATATACACTACCGTTCAAAAGTTTGGGATCACCCAAACAATTTTGTGTTTTCCATGAAAAGTCACACTTATTCACCACCATATGTTGTGAAATGAATAGAAAATAGAGTCAAGACATTGACAAGGTTAGAAATAATGATTTGTATTTGAAATAAGATTTTTTTTACATCAAACTTTGCTTTCGTCAAAGAATCCTCCATTTGCAGCAATTACAGCATTGCAGACCTTTGGCATTCTAGCTGTTAATTTGTTGAGGTAATCTGGAGAAATTGCACCCCACGCGTCCAGAAGCAGCTCCCACAAGTTGGATTGGTTGGATGGGCACTTCTTTGAGCAGATTGAGTTTCTGGAGCATCACATTTGTGGGGTCAATTAAACGCTCAAAATGGCCAGAAAAAGAGAACTTTCATCTGAAACTCGACAGTCTATTCTTGTTCTTAGAAATGAAGGCTATTCCATGCGAGAAATTGCTAAGAAATTGAAGATTTCCTACACCGGTGTGTACTACTCCCTTCAGAGGACAGCACAAACAGGCTCTAACCAGAGTAGAAAAAGAAGTGGGAGGCCGCGTTGCACAACTGAGCAAGAAGATAAGTACATTAGAGTCTCTAGTTTGAGAAACAGACGCCTCACAGGTCCCCAACTGGCATCTTCATTAAATAGTACCTGTTAGAGCCTGTTTGTGCTGTCCTCTGAAGGGAGTAGTACACACCGGTGTAGGAAATCTTCAATTTCTTAGCAATTTCTCGCATGGAATAGCCTTCATTTCTAAGAACAAGAATAGACTGTCGAGTTTCAGATGAAAGTTCTCTTTTTCTGGCCATTTTGAGCGTTTAATTGACCCCACAAATGTGATGCTCCAGAAACTCAATCTGCTCAAAGAAGTGCCCATCCAACCAATCCAACTTGTGGGAGCTGCTTCTGGACGCGTGGGGTGCAATTTCTCCAGATTACCTCAACAAATTAACAGCTAGAATGCCAAAGGTCTGCAATGCTGTAATTGCTGCAAATGGAGGATTCTTTGACGAAAGCAAAGTTTGATGTAAAAAAAATCTTATTTCAAATACAAATCATTATTTCTAACCTTGTCAATGTCTTGACTCTATTTTCTATTCATTTCACAACATATGGTGGTGAATAAGTGTGACTTTTCATGGAAAACACGAAATTGTTTGGGTGATCCCAAACTTTTGAACGGTAGTGTATGTATGAAACTGATTCTGTATGTAAGAATCATACTTACATACACACACACACACACACACACACACACACACATATATACTGCCGTTCATTAAAACTTTTTTTTCCTGTATCTGTTGATATTCCGCTCCTCATTAGTTGAGCAGTTATAACACCATTGATGGTTTCAGAAAAAACCACGATATATATATATATATATATATATATATATATATATATATATATATATATATATATCTCAACACGGATACAGGGAAAAAAGTTTTAATACATTGCAGTACAGGCCTGTTTCGTGCATCGCGCACTCATCAGCTGCTAATGTGGTTAAACAAAGAATCACACAGTTGGCATCAAGCACCTACAAGCTGGCATCTGAGGCAGCTACAAAGAGTCACATGAGAAACAAGGCACACTATGACCAGCGTGTAAGGGATCTGCCCTTGGTAGAAGGTGACAGAATCCTTATTCAGAATGTTGGGCAAACTGGAAAGCATAAACTGCAAGATCGATGGAAAGCAACACCTTATGTTGTGGTGAGGAAGCTGCCGAACCTGCCAGTATACAAGGTAAAACCAGAACAAGGCTCTGGCACAGCCAAAACTCTGCATCGAGACCATCTGTTACCCATAGGTTATCTGGTTAGAATGCCGAACCCTCCTGATGATGCAGGACCTGAAAGACCAATTATGTCTGCTGATCCAACTTTGGAAAGTTACACAGCCTCATCAGATGCAGAGTTTGAAACTGTCCATAATCCTCCATCTTTTGATTTGGATGAGGTCAGGAGACACCTCTCAGCACCCGATCAAACTCCTAGAGATAATGAGAGCCATGAGGAGGAGAGCTCTGAAGTCTCAGAAGATCAGCCAGCTGTAGAAACCGATGATGAGGAATACCCCGAAGCCACTACACCTTCTAGACTGGGTTCTGATGCAGAAGAGACAAATGATGACACTGTAGAAGAACCAGATGTAGAAGGGGAAGAAAGCTCAGCCCCTACAAGCATTGCAAGGAGTAAAGAAGCTTATATTATCCGAAAGTCTCAGAGAGAACCAAAAGTCATTCGATTGACTTATGAACAACCTAGCAAGCCATCCAAGGAGCCGGTCCCATCATGCATCATGGGATGGTCATTCGATTTGATCTAAATCCACCAGACAACAACATCAGAAAACCAGTGAAAAAGTATAAACCATGCAGGATGTTGTCTGATGATAAGAAAAGGACGCACCCTTCCAAGTTGAAGAAAAAAAAAAAAGGTGTCAGACGAGGACATCTAGACAGCAAGAAGGGGGAGGGTGTAGCCCTGGCTAAAATGCATTTAGATATATGGCTAAAATTCAGTTAGACGCCTAAAATTCGTATACATGTGGTTAAAATTCATTTAGGATATAAATAGTTTAAAAAATGAAGTTCACAACGTTTAAATATGTTAAAATATATATGGAAGGATAAAATAGAAAAGTCATAATCTTTGCAGTTAAAAGGTTAGAGTTTATGCAAATGAGCATAGTTTGCTTGATATGTACAGGACCAAGCATGTGTAGTCAGCCTAACAGCCTAAAAGATTAGCAGCATTATGTCAATCTATGTTTTCCTTTGTTTTAATTGGCATGTTCTGAAATGATAGCCAACCCCAATCCCCTTCTCAGGTATTGGGGAGGGGCTTGGGTGTAAGCCGTTAGGGTCTGGTGCGCTGGAGAACGGCGGAAAGCGAATGGTCGCCGTCGAGTGAACGGTACAGATTGTTCGAGAGCAAAATGTTTTCCTAATTTAGTGGTTGACGAACAGTTACCCAAAGGGTTCGGATTTTTGTGATCTGCAAGAGGTAAATATGAGATTGTGTGTTGCTTTTCATACGGTGACTGCATATTATAGTTAAAAAACGACTTGTGTTGCTAATCGCGAGTAGCCGTTAGCCTTAGCGTAATAGCCATTAGCTTTGCATTGTGTTGCTAGTTGTGAGTAGCCATTAGTATTAGCATTATAGCTGTTAGCTCAGCTTTGAAGAATTGGTTAAGATAAGCTGTTGCTAGCTCGCCACGAAATAGTGTATGGACTTGTTGCTTAGCTGACTTATTTGATTCAGGAGACGGCTGATTTGTGACTAAGAAAGGACAGCTCCGTTGGACCACTTTGGGGAACCGTTTTCTGTTGGGAGTGCCCTTTGACTGTCGCTGCTGTTTCTTCGCTGCTGTTTTTTCTCTGCTTTCTGCCGAGCGCCCATCCCCCAGTTTCCCCTCGTCTTTCCCCCTCTAAATGTTCCCAGGACCCGTGAGTACTGAGCACACATGCTTTTTAATTTGCTTGTGTGACCAAGCGGCCATTACAGTTTCCAGGCCTCTGCGCTCCCAAGCCACGACTCAGCCCTGGTTTACAAGTGGGTTGACCATAGGTTGCAGTGTGTGTGTGGGGGCCTATGACTGATGTTATTTGATATGATTTTGTGTTTATTCATATATGGGATTTAGTCCTATTTGTCTTTATTCATGAATGCAATTTTGAGAAATTCTGTATTATGTAAGTTAATAGCCTACCATAATTTGGCATTACATTTAAAGAAACCTCGTTGTGGAATAGCTCATAGGTAATTCATGTTTAATAACAGTTAAAAGGATAGATAAAAATTAGGACAAGAGACAAAACCAAAATCTAAGTGATATATCTTTATTATATATCCTAAATTTATTTGGAGGCACCGCCAGTTATTTTAGCTCAAAATAGGGTAGCATTAAAATAGCTTAAAAGCATACAGCGCCATTTAGTTTGAAACCATACCCAGGCCCCACCCACAGTACTACTACACATAGCAGATTTTTATATGGCTACATGGGATGGGTGTTACACACACACACACATTGCATGTTACACTTTGTCCTTATTCCTTCCTGTGACCTTTTGTATGTACTCATCAGTAGCTGCCATGGCCTCTCCACACTGGCTGATAAGTGTTCAATATCCTGGTCTGAAGATTGCAAAATTGAAACCTGTGTGTGAGAGTGTTATACTTCCTTTGTAAGGAGTGCACGTAGCACATTGCTGGAGGCTCATATTATGTTTCATGACTCGGCCATGTTGAAGTGGTCACCCACTCTGGTTGCAGTGTTGCAGCAGTGTATTGGACAACAGCAACCTACTCTGATGCAGTGAGGACAGTTGCATGCAAAATATAAGCATTTGATATATCTCCGAATTAAACAACTGATTCATATCAATATCAAAGCCATGTACGGATTCCATGTTCATTCTTTTCCAAATCCTTTCCCACTACTTTTTGTCTCAGTTTGTTAACTGCATACTGCTTTGAGCATTACTTCACGCTAACAAATTTAGTGATTTGCTGTTGTCAAAAAAGGCAAGCCGATGAATATCACATCCTTTGTTCATTTTATCAAGTTGAATATTGGATTTTATTTGATTACATTTGAGTCTGCTCCTACCAACACGTACAAGAGTTTAATTAAAGGAGGAGCAAGCGCTGTGCAAACTTAATTGAAGAGTAAATTGAATTATTGTATTTGTTCAGTCGTCTTACCCTGTGGGTGTATTGTGGGTTTTATTTTACCTAATCAAAACTCCTGAGAACCAAGTATTTAAACGTGTTCTGCCAAAGCTATGTGGATGTACACACACACACACACACACACACACACACATACACACACCCGCATAATGTCGATTTCCCTGCGTCGGTGACATGCGTTTATGGAGACCCGAAGGCGTATGAAATGAAAACCTTCAGTTATTCATTTGATGCATTGCGGTTTAATAAGTGTATTTTCAGTGGCTGTGCCATCAAAGAAAACATTAGCGACAAGAAAAATGCTTTTGAATCAATTGGCAATTTTCTATGCAGATATGAGAAGATGCTGAGAAATGAGTGTATGCTGTCTTCGCTGTTCAAACCAGTCCATCAAACTTGGTGACTCAGTCTTGCTTGTTGTAGTCTTTCAGTTGTCAAGATGAGTTTACCGTAAACCTTTAAAAACTCATTGCAGTTTTGGCCATCTTGTGCATTTATTATATGTCATATTGGCAAGGCAGTAAAAAGTAAAATCTTGATTTTTCTCCTTGTCAGACTGTGCAAGTTGAAGTGAGGCCACTTTCTCTTTGTGTGTTTAGTTAAAAGAGGAGACTATGATCTATTTCAGCTAACCGCAAGCTGGCTGTGCACTACGCGTGGGGTGGCTAGATGTCCGGATTTGGGCCAAATGGTCTGATTTTTGAACTAAGTTGTCCCCTGTCTGGCCGGATTCCTTGCCAGATAGAGTCCAGATACACTCTGCCGACTACACCCATCTACAATCCAGAGGCCACTCTATCAAGTATGACGAAGTGCACATCCTTTTTTTGGGAGGGGGGTTTCCCCAATTGTATCCGGCCAATTACCCCACTCTTCCGAGCCATCCCGGTCGCTGCTCCACCCCCTCTGCCAATCCAGTGAGGGCTGCAGACTACCACATGCCTCCTCCGATACATGTGGAGTCTCCAGCTGCTTCTTTTCACCTGACAGTGAGGCATTTCACCAGGGGGACGTAGTGTGTGGGAGGATCATGCTATTCCCCTCAGTTCCACCTCCCCCCCAAACGGGTGCCCCAACCGACCAGAGGAGGTGCTAGTGCAGCGACCAGGACACATAGTCACATCCGGTTTCCCACCTGCAGACACGGTCAATTGTGTCTGTAGGGACGCCTGACCAAGCTGGAGGTAACACGGCGATTCGATCTGGCGATCCCCATGTTGAAACGGATGAGACCGCCACACTACCCGGATGCCCCCGGATGTGCACGTCCTTGATGGGGAGGAATGCTGGTTTGAACGAGGAGTCAAAGAGGCCATCTATGTGGAGAGGGAACAACCATCCCTGAACTAGTTGGGGGGGGGGGGGGGGGCGTAAGAGTACATCTGTCACCATTTTACAATGCTGTGATTGCAAACATTCCCAAATGCTCTGTGAATAATACACATGGTCATTGTAACTCTAGTTAATGGTCACGGTGATTTGCATATGAAACCAATCATTGGTTTCGGTCGTTATGCCACTGTATTGTTTATAAGGGTGGGGATACCTGCACTCAGTTGAGACTGAAGAGGTCACTTTGACGAGTGATGAAACGTTTCTCTCAATAAACGTTGTGTCCAGATGAACTGATTCACCTTTCTGTGCTTGCCAGATACACTTATCCGGCTGTAAAGCATTTGGCTTCAAATTAGCCAAACTGAATAAAATTACTGTGTCACTGGAATGAAAAATGCGATCTTTGTTTGTAGCAACAAGCCTGTCTGGCTGGGCTGTCATGTGGGTACCACTATGAGCGTGTTCCAACATTGTTTTCCCTGTTGCTGTCAGAGACTTTCTGCACCACCCATCCGGCACTGGCTACATGTATAATTCATCCGTCACTTAGCCATGTAGGGTAGATTAAGTACAATTGTAACACTTTTTGCTTTTTGCATTACAACACAAAAACTGTAGATGGAAAACATGTGATTTTTCTGTTTCTTTTTTCTGTATACCAACAAATGCAGGGTCAGAAACCTATAACCTATGTACATAGTTCATATTTTTCACAATTAGCATGTAAAGACAAGGAATACTTTTGTTACAGCTGTCCTCATGTCAGAGACAGTTGTAAGTCATTTGTAATGCACTAATCTAAGTACCTGAAATGAAATCAAACTATTTTACATACATTTTAAAATGTTCTGCTTCGTAAGTAGCCATAGTAGAGTTCCCTTAAATTGACATTTTTTTTCAAGATTTCACGCCATAGTATGAGGCCTATCTTTGAATGTAAAATCACAATGTATTTTTCAGTTAATGGGGTAGCGAATCGTTAGGGAAATTAAAATAATGTTGTACTTTATCTGTTTGTTTGTTTGTTTGTTTGCCAAGGCAAACTAACTGAATGAATACGAAACTTAAACTAATCTCTTGCAGGACTTAGAAGAGTCTTGAGTATTTGCTTTACTGCCTTATTACTTATCAAGAACCACTTATAATAATGCCTCTTCTTTCGGCTTGCTCCCTGTTTCCCAGGGAAATACACAGCGGATTTGATAGTTTCCATCGGTACCCTGTGAGGGCACAGCCACCGATGGCGGTCTTGTCAATCCGCATAATGATTTGTCAAAATTTTATGTCAGATGCCCTTCCTGACACAACCACTAACCCTATGGACCACTTGCAATAACTCCATCCTTTGGTTTTTTGTTATACATTTATTACATATTTTTACATTGTACCCTGTGATGGCCTGGCGGCCTGTCCAGGGTGTCTCCTCACCTGCTACCCATTGGCTGCTGGGATGGGCCCCAGCATCCCCACAACCCTGACAGCAGGATAAGCGGTTTGGATAATGGATTTGGATATTGGATTATTACATTTATAGCCACCATCGGTCCCCCCTTCCACATGTTTGATCAGCTAAACAACCAATCAGCATCACTTCTCCAAGAGGGGGACCATCACCACAAGTGAAACAAGGAAACTCAGAAACGAACAATGACAACAATTATCTGATTAGACATAGACACAGAAATAGATGCTGACACGTGTGTATGTGCATGTTACATGTCCACCTATGTATATGTGAAGTGTCAGCCTGTGAGCTCATGGGATTAGTTCTAATAAATTCTGGTGTCTGAGATCTGCAATTTATTGTAGTGCTTCCGAGCAGCAGACAGGCTCTAAAGCCACCCATGGGCCCTGCAGTTGTACAGACACCCCAACAGCCCAAAGCACCGGACCCTGGAGGAACACTGAGCACATTGGGGGTCCAGGAGCCTGCAAAGCAACAACCCTGCACACCACCGAGGAGCACAAACCAGTCTCCAAAAGCACAAGCTGGCCCACACCCCTGAGATGCACCCCCACCACCCACCCCAGGTGCAGGCACAAGGTGCACCCACAAGCGATAGATCCGGGCCACGGACAGCAAGCACATAATACTGGCCCGGAGCCAGGTCCCGTGATCAACGGACAGATGCACCACTGGGACCGTCCACCCAGCAGGTTGGCAGGGGGGGCCCATGCATATCCACACCCAATGAAAGGGTGCGGTCCGCTTCACCACCACTGAGTAGACGCTCCATCTAGCCACATGTATCGAGCATACACCCACATAGCCAAATACATCCGACCCATGCCACCCAATGGCAACCCCTCTCCCAGGGCAGACAGGGCCCTGCCAGCACCTGCGGACAACCAGACATGTGGTCCACCCACCTCCCTCCTGGCCGCCCCCTGCCTGACTACCCACCCAAACCTACCCTCCCATCCTGATAGTCCCAGTGCTTACTGTGGTCTTACTCTTGTTTTATTATTATTATAGTTTATTATAGTTATTTCCAAATTTACTGATTTTTGCATTCTGCATTGCAGAGGAGAACCATCAGGGCCCTCTAGGCTCTAACTACTACTACTACTACTTTCGGCTGCTCCTGTTAGGGGTCGCCACAGCGGATCATCCGTTTCCATTTCTTTCTGTGTTCTGCATCTTCATCTGTCACACCAGCCATCTGCATGTCTTCCCTCACCACATCCACAGCCCTCTAGGCTCTAAGATAGTCTAAAAAAAGTAATTAGTTGTAATTTATTCTGAGGAAATAAACCCTTCAAACCTCAACACACAACCTCATCAAGGAGCTGTTCTGCTATTAGTGGTACTTTATGATCTGTGTAGTGTCCTGTAACATCCTGGATGTCCTGTAACTGGTCTTTCATTCACCACAAACCATAGTCTGAAAATGGACATTCTGTCATACTGTAATACAGTGTTTGTACGTCGTAAATGGAAGTCTTGATCTTTTAATTGGATATGCTGTGGTGTCATTGGTGAATTAACTGTAAAGCGCTTTGAGTGGCTGTTGCAGCTAGAAAAGTGCTCTATAAAATGCAACTTGATTGATTGATTGAAACCTGCCTGTTCAGTTAGTGTTGGGAGGGTGACGTGATGGCGGCGAAGCGGTTACTACGTTTTGGCTAGAGGTCCGTGCTACTCGGCTCTAATTATCTGTTTATCCTGACAACAACCGTGCGTTGAAAGCCACTTTTTTGTGCTATGTCCTTCAGAGAACTTTTGGCCACAGTCTTTTGACAAAATGGGAAGAAACCAAAAGAACAGAGACAAAAAGGAAACCCCATCCGTTGCCGGCGAGTGCACACAAGACGGCGACCAGACTGAATCTGCTATCTCTGTGATGAACTCAACCCAGCCCTCGCCGAAGTTTTTAAGTTGATGACTGCTAATATTATCAAAGTAATCGACGAAAAACTCAAGTCCCCAGGCTGAGAGTATTCATAAGCATTCTGTGAAGCTTAAGGCTGCCAGCAAGAGGCTACATGAAGCCTCTTGCAGAGGCTAGCGGTTGAAAACTGCCACTGCACAAGAACCAAGGATGATCGAACTGGAAAAGCAGACCAGTGCTCTAACGGAGGGTCTGGATATGGCGGATAACTACAGCAGGCGTCTGAATATGAGGGTCATTGGCTTAGCAGAAGGCTCAGAGACGAGGCAGTCGGTGGATTTCTTTGAATCGTGGCTGCCCCACTTCCTCAGTGTAACTACCAAAGCCGGGTGCGTAAAACTGGAAAGAGCGCACCGCTTGCTAGCACCGAAACCGGACCTTAATAAAAACCCCAGGTCGCTGCTGCTGCAACTTCATACATTCAGAGATAAGCAGTTTGTGTTGGAGCGTGAAGGGTTAAATGAAAGAAGCCTGCTTCTGCAGCTGCTGTGAAGAAAATGCTATGCTTTCAGCTCTGCGATTGGTGGTCCAGCTATAATATTACAGTGGTCCGAGCAATAGTAATTCTATGAGAGAGAAATTTCAAATGACAGTCAAATTGACCAATCATATTTTCCCTCTAAATGGGTGGGCTTTGATACCGCTAACCTTATGACAAGTTCTGCATGCGGACATGAATCTAGAGCTGTGGGGGGGGGGGCGCCAATAAACTAGCTGGCTAGCTAGTTAGCTTGTTGGTTCATGGTGGAAGCCATGAGTAACAAAACCACTAGTGAGGAAGACAAAGTTGCGAATTTATTTTGCAAAATACATTTTGTTAATCGGCACAGGAAGACCTACACCAGAGCTTAATTTGGTAAGTTATTTAAAATCTAATAGGCTGCCGTGCCAACTGCTTTTTATTCTGGCCACTGCTGCCCCTGTTTTGTTATGTTTAACTTAAGGTTTATTTGAGAAAATGGTCATTATACAGTTTCTGGTCAGTCTGTAAATTTACCAACTCAGCAGTCATTATGCACTTTTACCATAACATATATATTTCTTATTCTGGACCAAAAAAATAATTTCGATATCGTAACTAGATATTGTCTGGAAGAATTGTGAGAATTAAAAAAAGCGTTACGGATATGCATTACAATACATAACAAATTAGATTTCTCATGTCATAGAAATGTCGGCCCTGTGATGGCCTGCCCAGGGATTTCTCCCCGCCTGCCGCCCGATGAATGCTGGGATAGACTCCAGCATCCCCGCGACCCTGATTGGGGTAAGCGGCTTGGATAATGGATGGATGAATGGATATATATTTCACAGTGCACTGTACCAATCTACTAATATTATTCACAATATTTCTTGTTTGTGATGGTGGGTTCCAAAATGCCATGATCGCTGTTCACTGTCCATAGTTCCGAATTGTCTGTCGCTAATGGTTGACTGTGTGTGTGCTGTCACGATGTGTGGGCTTACATGAAATTTTGTTGGTTTTGTGCAGTAGGAGGGGGTGGATGTCATGCGTTTTGCTCATAGTTTTGCACCCTGGCCCATTGTCACCATATTCCTCGTGTGTGATTATTTATAAGGAAGATTTGCATTTTGCTTAAGAAATTAGCTGTTTTTTTTGTTTTGGTGATCTCCCACTCTGTCTGTGCTGTTTGCTCATTTCATTACCTAGGCTGGACTAGTGTCCTAATTTTTGTTTCAGAGCTGGAATTGTCATAGATAACTTTTGCAGTACTATAGGAGAGGACACTGTTAGCAAGGCTGGTAGTTTGCTTTTTCCCCCCCTGACGAGGGAAGGGTGGTCAGAAGGCCAAGATTTAAGAGTCACTGTTCACTACTGCTGTATTGACAAAAGAAAGTTTGCAAAATAATCTTAAACTCTGTCTGATTTCACCTCTTACCTCAATATTGAGAAAAGAAGCTCCAACTGTTTCCCCAAGTGAGCTTAAACTAGCACACGACTTATTACACCGATCAACCAAACAATAAAACCACCAGCTTAATATTGTGCAAGTCCCCCTCATGCCACCAAAACAGCTCTGAACCCTCCAGGCATGGACTCCACAAGACCTCTGAAGATGTCTTTGGGTATCTGGCACCAAGACGTTAGCAGCAGATCCTTTTAAGTCCTGTAAGTTGCGAGGTGGGGCATCCATGGATCAGACTTGTTTTTTCCAGCATGTCCCCCAGATGCTCGATCGGATTGAAATCTGGGGAATTGGAGGCCAAGGCAACACATTGAACACTTGGTCATGTTCCGCAAACCATTCCTGAACAATTTTTGCAGTGTGGCAGAGTACATTATCCTGCTGAAAGAGGCCACTGCCATCAAGGGATACCATTACCATGAAGGGGTGTGCTTGGTCTGCAATGATATTTAGGCAGGTGGCATGTAACGTCCATATGAATGCCAGGACCCAAGGTTTCCCAGCAGAACATTGCCCAGAAGATCGCACTGCCCCTACTGGCTTGCCTTCTTCCCATAGTGCATCCTGGTGCTATCTCTTCCCCCAGGTAAATGAAGCACACATACCCGGCCAGCCACATAAAGTAAAAGAAAATGTGATTCATCAGACCAGGCCACCTTCTTCCACTGCTCCATGGTCAAGTATTGACACTCATGTGCCCATTGTAGGCGCTTTTGGCGATGGACAGGGTCATCATGGGCACTCTGACCGGTCTGTGGCTATACAGCCCCATACACAGCAAGCTGCGATGCACTGTGTGTTCTGACACCTGTCTATCATAGCCAGTATTAAATTTTGCAGCAATTTGAGCCACAGTAGCTCTTCTGTGGGATCGGACCAGATGGGCTAGCCTTCGGTCCCCATGTGCATCAGTGAGCCTTTGGTGCCCATGACCCTGTTGCCGGTTCACCAGTTGTCCTCCCACTTTTGGTAGGTAGTGACCCCACTTTATGCTGGGAACACACCACAAAACCTGCCTTTTTGGAGATGCTCTGACCCAGTCATCTAGCCATCACAATTTGGCCTGCTCAGATCCTTACGCTTTCCCATTTTTCCTGCTTCCAACACATCAGCTTCAAGGATTGACTGTTGACTTGCTGCCTAATATATCCCACCCCTTGACAGTAGCAAGATAATCAGTTATTCACTTACCTGTCAGTAGTTTTAATGTTTTGGCTGATTGGTGTAAATGGGGCTTCCAGGGCTATAACTTTCGCAATTATAACTTCACAAACATAACTGTATTGTCAATACATTCTCCAAAGAGTTAATTATTCTCAGATTGCTCTTCATGGTAGTTCACATCCCTGGTCAATTTGTGTGTTGTTTTTTTTTTTTGTCGCTGTTTTTTAATTTGCTTTTGAAAGTAGAGTTTTTTGGACTCGTCTAACATCATGTAAAGTAAATTATTCAATTGGTAGGACTCAGAACACATTCTTTAATGGTTTTAAGGCTTGTGTTCTTTTCATCTCGTGGTTAAATACATCACGATAGAAATTTGGGTTTTGAACGAATACCAGTCTAACAAGACATAATATTTTGTCTTACTCATAAATGATTTTTGAGATATATCTACAATGTATTATGTCTACTTGGTGCTGCAGGGGAGAACGCCAAAGCTTTAATACATACATATAGCTTGACCTTTCCCTGCTCTGCTCTGACAAACAAGTAAATAAGAGACATTGCAGTGTTTCTTGCTTTTCTCTCTCTCATGCTCACACACAAAGGCACTTTGAGTCAGCCACACATCTTTAAGTCATTTTTAGCATCTGTTTTGACATGCTGTATTTGAACATAATGAAAATTTGATTTGACCGGAATTGGGGCTGGTGATAGGCTTGGGTTGAGTTGAGTTGTCTCCTGGCCTTATATTCCCAAAGGCTATATACCATAGTCTCTGTTTAGAAATGCTAACTGTACCTTTGGGCTATAAGGACAAAAGGCTGCTTGACATAGTGTGGACATGGGCAAGCAACTGATTGCTATTGGAAAACAGAAATGTGATTTTCCTATTATCTTTTCTGCCACACAGCAGCACAGCACAGTAAAAATCAATTTACTGAAACATCCTGAAATTACATTTTATTTAAAAAAAGGAAATTGTACTGTATGCAGTCATATTTAAATTGTCTACATGTCTAGGCAATAGATGGACTATAAACTGGGGACATTGTAAACATATAGTGAAACAAGTCCAGATAAATGTTTCTTATTTGATTATGTGGACCATATTTCTCAAAAGGTTTTTCTAAGATAGGACTTTAAAGAGTCACAAGAGAGACTGGCTGAAATGCAATATGTGCCCCGCGCTGGAGTTGAACCCTGTTCATTGCATTTAGACCTGAGCCCATATGAAACAAATTTACTGGTTAAGCTATCTTGACCACATCTTTCTGTCTCTGTCCATTAAATCTGAATTCTTGTCAAGCTCATCAGATAGTCAACAGAAAACATATTAAAAAACGAATTTTGTCTAAAGCATTGTAAATAGTCAGGGATGCAATCTTCTTTAGAGTACGTTTTTTGAAGTTCAGCGTTTGCTCAAACAATTTCAAATGAAGGCGTGCAAATTTTTCACAAATTATAGTTGCATACTCAATAATTTAACTTATTTTCAAACATTTACTTTTAAGGTTTGGAGCATTGCAGACTCTTTTTGTCAGTGAGAAGAAAAGGGTCTCACATCAGAATGAGAAATTCAATCAAAATGAGTGTAAACTCCTTTTAAGATTCAGTAATTAGAGCTCCTCCGAGCAAGGCGAGCGTGCCATACAGCTAAGTATGGTTTAGCACCAGGTGTGTAGAATAATTGCTATGCTCTATGCATGTTCGTTTCTCTCACACTTTCTGCACTGTGTAGATCTGAATAATTAATATATTATCAAGATATTAATACCATATTGTTTATCCCAAAGTCACATAATTTTCTGCGGCTCATCAAGGCACCAATTCTGTGATGACCTCTTTGGATGTATATTTTGCATACTGTAGGATCTGGAAAGGAGAAGGCACGTGTGACAATATTGATTAGTCTCAGTGCCATGTTAGATGATGTTGTGCTATCACACATAATTTGCTTGATGGCACAACACAATTTTTGCTAATTATTCTTTAGAGGGTAAATCTCTGTTTGTACTGCACCAACATCTAGATAAAAAGGGAGGTTTTCTGAGATGTTTCCCAGTATCAAGAATATCTGGATACAGGAAAAATAAAAGTTGTTGAATTATTGTAAGATTTTTTTCCCCCCCTGCACAGAAAACCATCTACACAGTCAACAAACCGAGGTCAATCAATGGACATGTTGCTACTGGCATTGTGGTTTCATATTGGTTTTAATTGTAGTCACCATTAATTCCTTATGTTTAAAATACACTAATGGTGTCTTTAAATCAATTTAAAAGCTAAATGTAATGTAGGAATTACTAGAACAAGGCCTGGTAGCGTCTGCCTGATGTCGCGATTATTGTGATTTATGACGGGAGAAATGCATGGTCACCACGGACTTTTATGCATAAAAACATCCCACAATTTGTTTAGGGCATATGGTTAGCAATGTGTATGGACATGGAAAATGGGTAGATTTTAAGGGAATAGTTTGTGTAGATTGCATCAGGTTGTTTAAAAAAGCCTCATTGTCCTTGGTCATTATATGACCATTCAGAGCAATTATCCAACGGATGAATCCCATGAGATGGCTGCCTCTGCTATTACAGATACACAAGTATGTTTACAAGTTGACAAAAGATATTATGTGTTGAATGCATCTCATCGCCTTCTCTCAACGGTGAAGGTTTTATTTTGAATGGTAGCATTGAGATGAATACCCGCTTTGTGAGGTTCACTTTGAAAGTTATTTTTTTTATTGTTTATTTTATTATTGTTATTTTGAATACTGTAAGTCTTTTTCAATAAGTGTTTCGTCTCTAACTCATACCACATTATTGACCTTGTCCATTTGGCAAGGTACAACATGCCTACCTGTCCTGGATTCAGTATCCCTCATCTAATACTCTTCCTGAGACGTCTCCCATTGTTTTTGCTGAAAAGTTTAGTTGCCCTTGTTGAAAGACTGTTAGAAATATCGTTTTGCATTAAAACTCATGTTGGGGTGGTGAGTCTCTCTCGTTTGAGCCCTAAATGGTATCGAGTTTAACACAATTCCCCTGTCTAGCTGTCACTCTGCATACAATTTTGATTTAGCTACTTCAGAGACAAAGTGCCATGCACGTTATTAATTAAACATCATCCTTTCTGAGAGATGTTGGTTGTGACAACCATTCTTAGGAGGAGCCTGCCAAAGTGTGCAAGTGCTTTGGAAAGCTGCCCTGCTTGGGATTAGGGTTAGGAGATCTAAAATGTATTTCAATAGAGTCAGGTTAGCTACCAGCGCTGTGCCCTGAAACGTCCATGTGATTCCTTGTGTCGCTATGTTTAGTTAACCTAATACTAGAAAGTCCATGATAAGTCCATTCTTGTGCCCAAGTGGCAGAGTCTGCATTGACATTCTACATCACAGTGGTATTGTCTGCATTTGCTGTAGCTATAATAGTGTATATCACTGATTAACACAGCTATAACACCGCAGGAGGATTAATTAAAATCAAAAAGATATGCATGTTAGGGTTAATATTCCCGTCTGTGCCCCTGAGCAAGGCAATGGAAAGAAGAACTGGAGTTGGTCCCAAGGTGCTGCAGCTACCCACTGCTGCTATACAATAGGATGGGTTACATGCAGAGAACACATTCGTTGTGAGAATACAATGTCAAAAAAATAAAGTGACTTTATTTTTCTTCAATTAGTGAAATCAACTGGTGTAGTATTGGGTTGGAAAGAAAACCTGCATACACACGGGCGTCTATGGCGCTTAATGAAATACCACTGATATGGGTATGAAGTGAAATGGAGAACACTGAGCAGTGGTTCTCAATCCAGTCCTTAAAGGAAGACTGCTCTCAAAAACAACACAAACCTAGGGGTTGATATAATAACATGGGTGATGGTGATCTAGTTGGCCGACCTTGCTCCATGTACAGAGACAAAATCATTCTCTGTTCGCACTGCCTAAGTGCGAACGTGTCAAATGACATCCCATACTTAGGAAGCAAAAAAACTAAGACATTACAGAGAATCTGTGGGCATATTAGAAGCATTACGGCTGTAGCAACTTGTCAAGATGGTTGTGTCCTCACGCAGTACTTGCTGGTGTACATGTACATACTCTGGTATATATAGTAACAGCAGAACAGTCTCTGAAAAGGGAAAGACTGTTTTCTCTGTGAGTTACACCAAAGCGATTCAATTTTAATAGACAATATAGACCATTGGCTATTGGCACTTCCTGGATGTGCATATTATGAGCATTTAAATTTCCATTTAATTACCACCAGCACGGCATGGTTTTGTATTCTGCTAGGTAGTCGGTTACATTCACCTGTCGTTAGTTATTCCAGCCTCCAATAAGGGAGGTTTTCAACCTGGAGCAATAGGTGAATGTTTTTTCTTTTTGTAATTTTGATATACTTTATTGAAATTACACTCTTCATTTAACCCATTCTAGTTGTGTAGCTAGGAGCAGTGGGCAGCCGCCGTGCAGCCCGGGGACTGACTCCAGTTCCTCTTGCCATGCCTTGGTCAGGGGCACAGACGGGAGTACTAACCCTAACATGCATGTCTTTTTGGTGGTGGGAGGAAACCGGAGCACCTGGAGAAAACCCACCGCAGACACAGGGAGAACATGCAAACTCCATGCAGAAAGGACCTGGAATGACCCCCGAGGTTGGACAACCCTGAGGTTTGAACCCAGGACCTTCTTGCTGTGAGGTGACAGCGCTAACCACTGTGCCACCGTGTTGCCCAAACTAGTTATTAACTACCTAGCAGGATAGAAAACCAGCAGTACTAGTGGTATAGGAGGACTGGATTAAGAACCAGTGCACCAGAGGACAAAAATTGTAGTGTACTTGTAATAGACATGTCAATACAATTGACGTCCTGACTAAAACCAATTACCAAAATGACCAGTTAACTAGAATTTATAGGTCAATGTTGTTGAACTGAATTTGCATATGAACAGATTTAGGTTTGGAAATATTTAGAAATTTCAAATGTTTTTTTATGAAACTTGGAAGCAAATTTGTGAAATAGGATGGCTAAAGCAGTGATGTGATGTATCTTAATATTTATGTATGTTGTATTCATGCATTGACCATGTTAGCTTTCTTGAGGGGGCTTTGTCCCCTTATCTTGTGTTACTGTCCCATTTCATGCACTGCTTTGTTCAGTCACATCCTGGAACGACTGCCCCTGACTCCCCCGAGCCGTGAGATTTGCTTGGTTTTAACCAAGAGGAGATTACTGTATTTTTGTCTTGTATTCAGTGCAATGGGGCAGTCATGCCACGGGATACTCACTGGGCCATTGTCTGAGTGCCCTTTCACATGTCTGTGTGAAGATCCAGTACAGGAATAAGCTTCGACTGATCATATGTTAACCTTTTGGTGACCCATAGCCTTGTACGCTGACATGGATATTGAGATTCATGTCTGAAACACCAGTAACAACAAATATATTTACACTATTATTGTTGCTGTTTTTTTTTTTGTTCTGTTTTGTTGTTGTTCAGTTACTAATGTTGCTGCAGTGTTGAGGAGCCGAAACTCAAGAATTTTACTCTCTTATACTTTTATAATGAGACGTAACAAATAAAGAATCTTGAATATAATCGCAAACCGTTCACAAAAATGTGTCTCTCTTTAGGTTTGCATTATTGCGTCAACTAAGTTCGAGATCTATATTGATAGCTGAAGTTTGTGAGGGATTAGTATAATTTAAGTGATTACACTATTGTTTGACTTTTAGCTTCAGTTTTTTGTGAGCGCTAAGGGATCGAATAAAATCCAAAAATCGTGCAGGGGTGATAATGAGTCTATAGTATGCTGTTTTGCTGTGAAGTATTTATGGACGTTTTTAGTGATTGCAAGGTTTTTATCACCATCCTGGTAGCCACAAAGCATCTAAAAACCATTTAAGGTGAATTACTGTTACTAATAGATAGTTCAAGGCTTGTCGAACATTGTGTACAATGTCTCCATCAAACCAGCTTCATCTTAATGCTTCTATCTTCTAATTTTCAGTTGTACAATGAGACCCTGGCTTACAGATGGAATGCGGTTTTTGACTCATCTTGGGAGGCTGGTTTGGTTGGTCACTGTGGGTTTCATCAAACCTATTCACAGGGTATAGAAATGGATGTTTTTTGTAGTCTTTCAGCAATGCATTAAAGCTTTTTCCAAGTTAGAGTTGAATTTCTGAAGTCATATCTGAGGAAGTACTTACATGTGTAATAAAAATGTTAGTTATTTGTGTTCTCAAAAGTATAAGAGCTTTGTGAACTTGGAGAAAAGTTTCTGTCTTAATTAACATCATCAGTATTCGTAGCTGGCTTGGCTTAACCAGATTGATCTGCAGTCTCATTCCCTTGGTTTTACTTTAAGATCTATGCATTTCAACTAGGGCTGTCCAAGGCATCTGGATGAGGACATGGACTTTGAAGTGAGGCTTTAGCTGACGGAGAGCACAGCTGGATCCATAGCCTTCCCATATGTCCATCACTAATCCCCTCATCCCCAAGAGCGCTAGCCTTCAGTCCACCAGCAAACCTCATGGGCCCATGCCTATTAGAAACTGTGAGCTGTGCACTTTTCCCTGCTTTTCATGCCTTTTTTTTTTACTTACTTACTTTCAAGATACACAAGCTTTAGATACTACCTTGGTATTACTGTATAGTATCTATAACATTTTTCACACTTGGTTTTGTATTAATTTTGCTTTTTATTATGGTTATACCCTTCTGGCAAAAGTATCGCTGTGGCCATGAACAGCCATTGATACCAACATAATGAGCCCCCTTTATAACTACACTCAAAGAAGGGTGTGAAATGTAGCTAGTCCTGTTTTATGCTTAAAAGTTTAAGATTATATACTGTTAATGTGGAGCAAGTATCATTCAAGGACGAGTGAGAAGCTTGATTGAAAAATACACCTGTGGCAATTTTTTTGTCATTTTAATTATAGTCCATGGCAAGCAGGGCAGGGCCTGGGCATTTGTCAGGGAACAGAGTCAGGACAAGTCCAGCCTGTTAACATGGTGCACATCACATGCGCTTAAATATCCACTCACTTTATGTTGGTCTCTGGCAATAGATGAACGAATGAATGAATGAATGAATGAATGATGATTTATTTCAAACATGTAAACAAGCAGGATATGACATACAGATAATCCATTGCCAATTACCTGAAGTGATCAACAAATCCACACATCAAACTCAGGGAACCAATCTCCGCATGCATCAGATTACTTGTTAAATGTTTGAAAAGGAGAAGGAGGAAGTATACACTTATTTTTTCCTACCCCTTCTCATCTACTGTTAAGTTAATTCAGCTACTATACATTACAAAAAGAAAAAGAAAAAAAATAGATGTATATAACAAAAAATGACCCCCCCCCCAAAAAAAAGTATATATATATAAAACTTTGTTAAAAGAAACACTCAATGGCAGGGAAAGTGCTCAACAAATAAGGAGCAAAATAATCTCACTGGATTATTGACTCACTGGATTTTATATATATATATATATATATATATATATATATATATACACTACCGTTCAAAAGTTTGGGATCACCCAAACAATTTTGTGTTTTCCATGAAAAGTCATACTTATTCACCACCATATGTTGTGAAATGAATAGAAAATAGAGTCAAGACATTGACAAGGTTAGAAATAATGATTTGTATTTGAAATAATTTTTTTTTTACATCAAACTTTGCTTTCGTCAAAGAATCCTCCATTTGCAGCAATTACAGCATTGCAGACCTTTGGCATTCTAGCTGTTAATTTGTTGAAGTAATCTGGAGAAATTGCACCCCACGCTTCCAGAAGCAGCTCCCACAAGTTGGATTGGTTGGATGGGCACTTCTTTGAGCAGATTGAGTTTCTGGAGCATTACATTTGTGGGGTCAATTAAACGCTCAAAATGGCCAGAAAAAGAGAACTTTCATCTGAAACTCGACAGTCTATTCTTGTTCTTAGAAATGAAGGCTATTCCATGCGAGAAATTGCTAAGAAATTGAAGATTTCCTACACCGGTGTGTACTACTCCCTTCAGAGGACAGCACAAACAGGCTCTAACCAGAGTAGAAAAAGAAGTGGGAGGCCGCGTTGCACAACTGAGCAAGAAGATAAGTACATTAGAGTCTCTAGTTTGAGAAACAGACGCCTCACAGGTCCCCAACTGGCATCTTCATTAAATAGTACCTGTTAGAGCCTGTTTGTGCTGTCCTCTGAAGGGAGTAGTACACACCGGTGTAGGAAATCTTCAATTTCTTAGCAATTTCTCGCATGGAATAGCCTTCATTTCTAAGAACAAGAATAGACTGTCGAGTTTCAGATGAAAGTTCTCTTTTTCTGGCCATTTTGAGCGTTTAATTGACCCCACAAATGTGATGCTCCAGAAACTCAATCTGCTCAAAGAAGTGCCCATCCAACCAATCCAACTTGTGGGAGCTGCTTCTGGAAGCGTGGGGTGCAATTTCTCCAGATTACCTCAACAAATTAACAGCTAGAATGCCAAAGGTCTGCAATGCTGTAATTGCTGCAAATGGAGGATTCTTTGACGAAAGCAAAGTTTGATGTAAAAAAAATCTTATTTCAAATACAAATCATTACTTCGAACCTTGTCAATGTCTTGACTCTATTTTCTATTCATTTCACAACATATGGTGGTGAATAAGTGTGACTTTTCATGGAAAACACGAAATTGTTTGGGTGATCCCAAACTTTTGAACGGTAGTGTATATAGCGTTTTTTCCAGAAACCTTCAATGGTGTTGTGAGGGCTCAACTAATGAGGAGCGGAATATCAACATGTTAAACAAATTAGCAGCTGATGAGTAAACACATTAGCAGCTGATGAGTGCGAGATGCACGAAACGGGCCTGTACTGCAATGTATTAAAATCTTTTTTCCTGTGTCCGTGTTGAGATATATATATACACTACCGTTCAAAAGTTTGGGATCACCCAAACAATTTTGTGTTTTCCATGAAAAGTCACACTTATTCACCACCATATGTTGTGAAATGAATAGAAAATAGAGTCAAGACATTGACAAGGTTAGAAATAATGATTTGTATTTGAAATAAGATTTTTTTTACATCAAACTTTGCTTTCGTCAAAGAATCCTCCATTTGCAGCAATTACAGCATTGCAGACCTTTGGCATTCTAGCTGTTAATTTGTTGAGGTAATCTGGAGAAATTGCACCCCACGCTTCCAGAAGCAGCTCCCACAAGTTGGATTGGTTGGATGGGCACTTCTTGCGTACCATACGGTCAAGCTGCTCCCACAACAGCTCAATGGGGTTCAGATCTGGTGACTGCGCTGGCCACTCCATTACCGATAGAATACCAGCTGCCTGCTTCTGCTCTAAATAGTTCTTGCACAATTTGGAGGTGTGTTTAGGGTCATTGTCCTGTTGTAGGATGAAATTGGCTCCAATCAAGCGCTGTCCACTGGGTATGGCATGGCGTTGCAAAATGGAGTGATAGCCTTCCTTATTCAGAATCCCTTTTACCCTGTACAAATCTCCCACCTTACCAGCACCAAAGCAACCCCAGACCATCACATTACCTCCACCATGCTTAACAGATGGCGTCAGGCATTCTTCCAGCATCTTTTCATTTGTTCTAAGTCTCACAAACGTTCTTCTTTGTGATCCAAACACCTCAAACTTGGATTCATCCGTCCACAACACTTTTTTCCAGTCTTCCTCTGTCCAATGTCTGTGTTCTTTTGCCCATCTTAATCTTTTTCTTTTATTGGTCAGTCTCAGATATGGCTTTTTCTTTGCCACTCTGCCCTGAAGCCCAGAATCCCGCAGCCGCCTCTTCACTGTAGATGTTGACACTGGTGTTTTGCGGGTACTATTTAATGAAGATGCCAGTTGGGGACCTGTGAGGCGTCTGTTTCTCAAACTAGAGACTCTAATGTACTTATCTTCTTGCTCAGTTGTGCAACGCGGCCTCCCACTTCTTTTTCTACTCTGGTTAGAGCCTGTTTGTGCTGTCCTCTGAAGGGAGTAGTACACACCGGTGTAGGAAATCTTCAATTTCTTAGCAATTTCTCGCATGGAATAGCCTTCATTTCTAAGAACAAGAATAGACTGTCGAGTTTCAGATGAAAGTTCTCTTTTTCTGGCCATTTTGAGCGTTTAATTGACCCCACAAATGTGATGCTCCAGAAACTCAATCTGCTCAAAGGAAGGTCAGTTTTGTAGCTTCTGTAACGAGCTAAACTGTTTTCAGATGTGTGAACATGATTGCACAAGGGTTTTCTAATCATCAATTAGCCTTCTGAGCCAATGAGCAAACACATTGTACCATTAGAACACTGGAGTGATAGTTGCTTGAAATGGGCCTCTATACACCTATGTAGATATTGCACCAAAAACCAGACATTTGCAGCTAGAATAGTCATTTACCACATTAGCAATGTATAGAGTGTATTTCTTTAAAGTTAAGACTAGTTTAAAGTTATCTTCATTGAAAAGTACAGTGCTTTTCCTTCAAAAATATGGACATTTCAATGTGATCCCAAACTTTTGAACGGTAGTGTATATATATATATATATATATATACAGTGCATCCGGAAAGTATTCACACCCCTTCACTTTCCCCACATTTTGTTATGTTACAGCCTTATTCCAAAATGGATTAAATTCCTTTTTTTTCTCATCAATCTACATACAATACCCCATAATGACAAAGCAAAAAAGGTTTTGTAGAAATTTTTGCAAATTTATTAAAAATAAAAAACTGAAATATTGCATGTTCATAAGTATTCATACCCTTCACTCAGTACTTGGTTGAGGCACCCTTGGCAGTGATTACAGCCTCAAATCTTCTTGGGTATGAAGCTATAAGCTTGGCACATCTATATTTGGGGTATTTCTCCCATTCTTCTCTGCAGATCCTCTCGAGCTCTGTAAGGTTAGATGGGGAGCGTCGCTGCACAGCTATTTTCAGGTCTTTCCAGAGATGTTTAATGGGGTTCAAGTCTGGGCTCTGGCTGGGCCACTCAAGGACATTCACAGATTTGTCCTGAAGCCACTCCTTCGTTGTCTTGGCTGTGAAGGTAAACCTTCACCCCAGTCAGGTTCTGAGTGCTCTTGAGCAGGTTTTCATCAAGGATGTCTCTGTACTTTGCTCCATTCATCTTTCCCTCGATCCTGACTAGTCTCTCAGTTCCTGCCGCTGAAAAACATCCCCACAGCATGATGCTGCCACCACCATGCTTCACTGTAGGGATGGTATTAGCAAGGTGATGAGAGGTGCCTGGTTTCCTCCCGTTTGGCATTCAGGCCAAAGAGTTCAATCTTGGTTTCATCAGACCAGAGAATCTTGTTTCTCATGGTCTGAGAGTCCTTTAGGTGCTTTCTGGCAAACTCCAAGCGGGCTGTCATGTGCCTTTTACTGAGCAGAGGCTTCTGTATGGCCACTCTACCGTAAAGGCCTGATTCGTGGAGTGCTGCAGAGATGGTTGTTCTTCTGGAAGGTTCTCCCATCTCCACAGAGGAACGCTGGAGCTCTGTCGGAGTGACCATCGGGTTCTTGGTCACCTACGTGACCAAGGCCCTTCTCCCCCGATTGCTCAGTTTGTCTGGGTGGCCAGCTCTAGGAAGAGTCCTGGTGGATCCAAACTTCTTCCATTTACGAATGATGGAGACCACTGTGCTCTTCGGGACCTTCAAAGCTGTAGAAATTTTTTTGTACCCTTCCCCAGATCTGTGCCTTGATACAATCCTGTCTCAGAGGTCCACAGACAGTTCCTTTGACTTCATGGCTTGGTTTCTGCTCTGACATGCACTTTCAACAGTGGGACCATATATAGACAGGTGTGTGCCTTTCCAAATCATGTCCAATCAATTGAATTTACTACAGATGGACTCCAATCAAGATGTAGAAACATCTCAAGGATGATCAGTGGAAACAGGATAAACCTGAGCTCAATTTTGAGTGTCATAGCAAAGGGTGTGAATATTTATGTACATGCAATATTTCAGTTTTTTATTTTTAATAAATTTGCAAGAATTTCTACAAAACCTTTTTCACTTTGCCATTATGGGGTATTGTGTGTAGATTGTTGAGAAAAAAAGGAATTTAATCCATTTTGGAATAAGGCTGTAACTTAGCAAAATGTGGGGAAAGTGAAGGGATGTGAATACTTTACGGATGCACTGTATATAATATAACAACCCAGATATACACTCGGTGTCATACAAAGGAAAATGAAAAAATGTCATTAGGGATGTTTGGAGATAAGTAAAACTTCAACAGTCAATACAGTTCTTCATCGTCCCTATATCGCTTGAAAATCAGACCTTTGTACTTCTTGAACTGTGTAATGTTTGTACTTTGTTTGAGTTCCTTACTCAAACTGTTCCACAATTTTACCCCACAGGTTGAAATGCCCATGCTCTTCAAAAGTTGTTTGAACACATAATTTCTTGAAGCTTAATTTCCCTCTCAAATTATAGTCCCCTTCTCTATCTGAGAATATTTTTTGCAAATTACTCGGTAGTAGATTGTTTCTTGCTTTGAACTTTATTTGTGGTGTGTTAAATTCTACTAAATCCCTGAACTTCAAGGCACTTGACTTTAAAAATAGCTTGTTGGTGTGTTCACGATATCCTACATTATTAACTATCATTATGGCTCGTTTTTGTAGTATACATAATGATTGTATGTTGGTTTTGTAGGTGTTACCCCATACCTTCACACAGTAGATCAGATATGGTAAAATAAATTAACAATACAGTGTGTACAGTCATTTATGATCCAGAATGTGGCTTGCTTTTCTCATGCATGACTGCAATGCTCCTTGCCAGCTTTGCTCGCACATATGTGTTATGTGAGGTTTCCAGCAGATTTTGTGGTCTAGAGTCACACCTAGAAATTTATTTTCATATAGTCATTCTATTTGGACATTGTCTATCACAGCCTTTACTTTGGTATTTATTAAGTGATTTCCAAACAACATAAACTTTGTTTTGTTCAGATTTAAGGATAATTTGTTTTTGTCAAACCACCATTTTAATTTTTCCATTTCTATTGTGGTCACCTCCAAAAGCAGCTGTAAATTCTCACCAGAACAAAATATATTCTTGCCATCAGCAAATAAAACAAATTTCAATATTTTTGATATCATACAGCATGAACCGTTTGGACCTAAAACCGACCCCTGGGGTACACCACAAGTAATATCCATAGGTGATGATTTATGTTCACCTATCATTACAAACTGCTGCCTGTTGCTTAAATAGCTTCTTAGCCAATTCTATACAATCCCTCTGATACTATACCTTTCCAGTTTATCGATAAATCTATTGTGGTCAATAGTCTCAAAGGCTTTTTTTTTTTAGGTCTATAAATATTCCCACAGCAGACTTTTTTTGGTCTATGCAATTAGTTATTTCCTCAATTAATTCAATGAGTGCCAGAGATGTCGATCTATTTGGTTGAAACCCGTACTGACTATTGGTCAACAGATTCTACTTCTCAATGAATTTGTCTAGTCTTAACAGCAGCTAGCTTTTCTAGTATTTTGGAGAATTGTGACAGTAATGAAATTGGTCTGTAGTTTGTAAATTGGTGTCTATTTCCGGTTTTATATAGGGGTATGTCTTTTGCTATTCTAATTTTTCTTTGATGCAGATAGAAGAAGCTGTTGGGCTGAGCCTTTTTGCAGGAGGCACTAGTCATGTTTCCATCCAACTTTCAGATAAATTTAGAGCAAATGATGACGTTGCAAAAAAAATAATCATGTGAATTAAGGTGTGTTTCGCTCAGAACTGTACGTCATATGTCCATACTTCAACACTCACAAGAAAGACAGTCTATCAAGAACTGATCATATTGGACAAGTTTATGTTACTCGTTTGGTTCAGCTGATGGCCGCATTTGATTGATAAATAGCGGCATTATCCGGCTGTTTCCCTGTTTAATTATGTTTTGTTTTAATATCATTCATATATCAGACAAAGGAAGGTTTTTATTTCCTCTGCTCACCTGTATAGGCTACGATTGGCCATTGCCCAAAATATGTTAAGATTAAGAGACAGCTGATCATGTGATTAATGATCACATGATCTGTTCGCATTTCCTTTTCTTTTTTTATCCAGCAAATGCATTTTCATTGCAATTTATTGCATTTTTTATCGGATAAAAATGTTTTTCCACTTTCCTCTCTGTTTTAATCTCTTTATTTTCATAAAAGCCCTTCTAGGGACACGTGTTGTAAATTAGCATACGCTATAAACACTATAATACTTAGATCGGATAGCTGCTTTCAGTTTGTCTATGTACAATGTATCTGTCCCTTTCAAATTACCGAAATAAATAAGTAAATAAAAACCCTTAAGACAATTGTGGGGCTTTTATTCGATATTTACTGTTTCTATCAAACCTTTTTCTTTTATTCAAAACAAAATTCAATTAAAAACCCTTGATTAATACACAGTCACTGCTTGATAGAGGTTGGCCTTTTTTTGTTCTTTTACAATTAATTTTTTTTTTCAATTGGTGCCTTAACTAGCAATGTGGAAACAGTCTTGGCACCACTATTCTTTTTTTTTGGGCATTTTCTGCCTTTTATTTGATAGTGATAGTAGAGAGAGAAACAGGAAAGGCAGGGGAGAGAGAGGGGATGACATGTAGCAAAGGGCACGGGCCGGATTCGAACCAAGGCCGATGTGGTGAGGACTCAGCCTTATGTGGTATATGCTCTACCAGGTGACCCACTGGGGCGCCCCTTAGCACTTCTTTTTGTTTTTTTTTTTAACTTTGTTTATTAAGTTTTACATGAAAATACAAGTCCGCCACCAGTGCATTACAAAATGTTTTTATCCAAAACAGGTATAAATATATATGTATATGTACATATACGATAAACTTCTCTATTATCAAAATACTGTAAAAAAGTGACAATCAAAAATGTTATACACAAAAACAGCATTACTGCCTCAGAAAATAAACTGAAAATAACAATAAAAAAGGGAGAAAAAAAGATTAAGACTAAAACAAAAACGCAGCCAAAAGAGAGAGGAGGGAGAAAAAGAAGGAAAAACAAAACCCCAAAAACAAACATCAGTCAGCAAACAGTGGTGTCCCCACTAGACCGGCCAACGCTGCCGCCCGCGGAGCGGGAGACCCGGGCCAGCGCCCCAACTAAAGGGCCCGACCCACCAGCCAAGGACCAACGCGTCCACCCACCCATGCACGCCACAATACATTGGTAAAACAGCAGTTAAACTGCACACTGCCCAGCATCAGTAGCCCTGTAAACCATAAAAAAGTTTATCAGTCCGGGATAAATGGGAAACTTATGTGATTAATAAATTGAAAAAATGGGCCCCATAATTTCTGGAATTTATCAACAGAACCACTCAGTGAAAGTCAAAGTTTTTCTAATTTAAGAAAATAGAGAACGTCTCGAGCCCAGTGAAAATAAGAAGGTGACACCTGTGACTTCCATTTAGTTACTATTAGTGTCCTTGCCAAAAAAGTGGTAAAAGCGAGGAGGTCTTTTTTAACTGCAGAGAGTTGGTAACATAGGAAAGACTCCAAACAACGCACCAAAAGCGTCATGCTCAACTTTTTCCCCACTTATTACAGAAATTATATTAAAAACTTCTGTCCAATATTTTTGCAAAGACGGGTAAAGCCAGAACATATGTATAAGATCCGCAGGTGAATGCTGGCATCTATTGCATGCAGGGGACACCCCATCATAGAACTTTGACAAACGGGCATTAGTATAATAGGTGCGATGAACCAATTTACACTGAATAAGGCTATGCCTGGTGCAAATAGAGGATTTAAGAACTCGTTTTAAAATCTCCGCCCAAATTTCCTCTGATATTGCCTCCCCCAAATCCTTCTCCCATAACATCTTAATGGAATTTAAGGAGTCCGGACGTAAAAGATAAATTTGGTTATAAATATATGAGATGGAGCCTTTTAAGGTTGGGATTGGTGTCAGGAAACTGTCTAGAACAGAATCATTAGGTAGGTGGGGAAACATGGGAAACATGTTATGAGCAAAGCTCCGGACCTGCAGATATCTGAAAAAATGTTGCTTAGGAAGTGAAAATTTGTCTGACAATTGCTAAAAAGAGGCAAAAACATTATCAATATACAAGTCTTTAAAGGTGTTGATGCCAAGCCTTTCCCACCTTAAAAAAACACTATCCATCAGGGAAGGAGGGAAAACATGATTGGCGGCTAGTGGAGCATAGGTAGAAAAAGTCTGTAGGCCAAAGAAGCGCTTAAACTGAACCTAGATTCTAAGAGATGTTTTAACAATTACATTCTTAGTATATGGAGATGTGGAGGAATGGATAGGGGAGTGTAGCAAAGCTTTTAACGACGCAGGTTTAGCCGAATTGGATTCTATGGTAAGCCATTCTGGAGGGGGTTGAGAGGCCTCAAGTTGAAGCCAGGATTTAAAAATTCTTATATTGGAAGCCCAATAATAAAATCTAAAGTTAGGCAGTGCCATGCCACCCAGCAGTTTAGGCCTCTGTAGATATTGCTTACGCATTCTAGGAAGTTTCTTATTCCATACAAACTCCAGGATCATGCTGTCCACTCTGTGGAAAAACGTCTGAGGGAGGAAAAGAGGTATACATTGAAATAGATAGGAAAAGCATGGGAGAATATTCATTTTGACCGTATTGACTCGTGCAACCAAAGAAAGATTAAGAACGGACCAGCGATCCAAATCCCCTTTAATTCAGGTCAGCAAAGCGGCAAAATTTGCTTTATAAAGATCCTCCATTTTTTGCAAGACTTTAACTCCCAAATATGTGAAACTGTGTTGGGCAATCTTAAAGGGTAGAGTATGCAAGGGATAATTGTTAGCGGCGGTATTAATAGGAAATATTTCACTTTTGCTCAAATTCAGTTTGTATCCCGATATCAGGCTAAACGACTGAAGAGTGGCGAGTATAGCAGGGACAGAGGTGGGCAAGCCAGAAACGTATAAAAGGAGATCATCCACGTAAAGCGAGACTTTCAGTTCCATGTCATTTCTTACTGTGCCTGTTATATGGGGATTGGATTGAAGCGCTACTGAAAGGGGTTCAATGGCAATAGCAAATAACAAAGGACTTAAGGGGCAGCCCTGTCTTGTAGAGCGGAAAAGGCGAAAGTAGTTAGAGTTAATATTATTCGTCCTGATTGAAGCATGTGGAGAAGAATAGAGTAACCGAATCCATGAAATAAAGTTTTTTCCAAAGCCAAATTTCTCTAAAGTTAAGAAAAGATAATTCCACTCCACTCTATCGAACGCCTTCTCGGCATCTAAAGATATCAAAGCCTCTTGAGTGTCAGAAGGCGGAATATTATAAATTACATTGAACAAACATCTAAGATTAGAGAATGAATGCCTATTTCGAATAAATCCTGTTTGATCTTGAGAAATTATAGAAGGGAGAACAGATTCAAGGCGTAGTGCTAGTAATTTGGATAACAATTTAAAGTCAGCATTCAGTAAACTTATTGGGCGATAAGAGCAGCAAGCTAAGGGATCTTTGTCTTTTTTCAAGAGGAGAGGAATAGAGGCTTGATTAAGAGTTTGAGGAAGACATCCAGCGACAAGTGATTTGTTAAACATATCTAATAGTAAAGGGGCCAGCTTATGCCAAAACTTCTTATAAAATTCAGACGGACAACCATCTGGGCCTGGGCACTTCCCATTTTGCAGAGATGTAGCAGCTGCGTGAAGTTCTGAAATAGTAATTGAATTCTCTAATACTTTCACGTCTGATAGACCAATAGAGGGAATATCTAAATTTTCAAAGAGGGTATCATAATTAGGAGGAGATGGACCTTGATCAGAAGAGTAAAGAGATACATAAAATTCCTTAAAAATATTATTAATTTCTAAAGGGTCAGTTGTTTTACCTGAATCTGTATGGATCTGAGAAATGTGACGCGTTGTAGCCATTTGCCGCAATTGGTGTGATAGTAGCTTGCTGGCCTTATCACCATGTTCATAGAACTGGGATCTCGACTGGAGCAAGAGCTCAGTAATGCGATGAGTCATGAGGGCATCGTACTCAGCTTGTAAGGAGAGACGTTCTTTGTAAATATCTGGGGACTGGGAGGAAGCATACAAGTTATCAAGTTGAGAAATACTCTTTGCCAGCCTAGATAATTTTTCCTCTCTAACTTTTCTCTCATGTCTTGAATAAGAAATTATTTCCCCCCTAACATATGCCTTTAATGTCTCCCACAGCAAAGAAGCAGACACATCAGGTGTTTTGTTTACACTCACAAAAAAGTAAATCTGTTGTGAAACAAAGTTAACAAAATTCTCATTTGATAGTAAGCGTGTATTAAGACGCCATGGTGAGTGCGTGTTGATTATTTTTTTTTTAAAAAATGTTCATTGAGATTGGAGCATGGTCAGATATGACAATAGCATTGTATTTACAGTCTGACACCGATAAAAGTAGACTATTATCAACCAAGAAAAAGTCAATATGGGTGAAAGTGTGATGCACGTGGGAGAAGAAAGAATATTCCCTTTTAGAAGGGTTGAAAAAGTGCCAGGCATCAGAAACTGCAAACTCTTCCATGAAAGACTGGATTACTTTGGCAGATTTCGAAGGTGAGCAAACCTTAGAGGAGGAGCGGTCCAACTGAGGATTGAGCCAGCAATTAAAGTCACCTCCTAAAATCAAACAGTGTGAGGACATATCAGGGAGAGTTGAGAAGAGACGTTTAAAAAAGGCCTCGTCGTCATAATTTGGAGCATATACATTTGCCAAAATCAAGTGAGTGTTATGTATTTGGCCAGTAACAATAACGAATCTACCATTTGGATCAGAAATAACAGATGAATAAATAAATGGAACAGATTTGTGCAGCAGAATGGCAACCCCCCGTGATTTGCCCTGGAATGTAGAATGGTATATCTGACCCACCCATCCCCTTTTCAATCTGGCATGATCAGAAGCTTTAAGATGGGTTTCTTGTAAAAAGATAACCTGAGCACCAAGAGTGTGGAGATGATGCAACACCTTGCTACGTTTTATGGGGTTATTGAGTCCTTTACAGTTAAAACTAACGAATTTAATGCCCCCCCCCCATATGAAGGCACTTTTAAATTAGTATGAGACATGACTAAGCATATACAGTGCTATATACAAGGGCAGCGTGACAGTAGTGGAGCATAACACTGAAAACAAATGCCTGACGGATGGAAAAAAAAAAAAAAGAGGACCAAGAACAAAAACGAAAAACAAAACTGAACCAAAACCAAAAGCCCTTCCACCCTCCCACCCAGACAGAAGCATCCCCCCAAACGGGATGTGCGTAACATAACCCCAAAAAAACACACACAAACTATTACGCCTCCTAGTAGCTCTGATTAAAAACCCACCAAACACTACTCGGCGTCCACTAAGGAAATGTGACATTTTAAGGAAGCAATAAAAATATACAATAATAAACAGGCTTATAGCCTAATAATGTAAATTATGTATGGTCTAAGCAGCTACATGTAACTATTCCACCCTAGAAAAAGTAGACAAGCAGCGTGAATTTGCAGCGTCAAACAAGCTTAACATGAAAGTGACACCTGTTGTTAAAACTTCGAAGTTGAAGTATTCATGCATAATTAAACAGCAAACGTGTATTCAAGTTTTAACTGTAAACAACTTAAGATTTTTAAAAAAAAGCAGCGAAAGTGAACAGAAAACAGTGGTAACATCAGTCTCTAGCATAGACTGGTCTCTAACCGTAGGCAATCTAACGTCCCTGAAGCAAGGCACTATGGGAAATGTAGTCTTATTGTCTGGGAGTAGCGGCTAGCCAGTTAGCATGTCAGCTAAACTGCGTCAGGATCGACAACTTTTTTAATGTTTTTCTCAACAAAATCTGATGCCAAAGCAGGGTCATCAAACCTGTGAGTTTGTCTGCTGGGTAAGGTAATGCGAAGCGTTGCCGGGTAGAGAAGACCAAACTTGATGTTTGGGCAAGAGTGGAGCTCCTTTTTCACTTTGGCAAAGGCGGCCCGTTTCTTGGCCACCGCTGGAGTGAAATTCGGGAAAATCGAGATCCTCCTGCCATTGTAGGAGAGAGGAGAGGCTTCCCCGGCGCGTCGCAGAATCTGGTTCCGAACTTGAAACAGGTTAACCCGAATAACAAGCGGACGTGGAGGTTCTCCATTTTTGGGCCTTGCACGGAGGGTACGATGGGCCCGATCCAGTACAGGTTTGTCATCAAGTCCCAATTGGTCTTGTAAGAGTTGGGCAGTAAACTCGGTGGGTCGCTGGCCTTCCAGACCCTCAGACAGGCCCACCAGGCGTACATTATTCCATCTTGACCGCCCCTCCAGGTCCTCGCATTTCTTGGAGAGGGAGTTGACCAGGGTGTTAAGTGTGCTAACATTAGCTTGAAGGTCGGCTAGCCTGCTATCGTGGTCGTTAGCCGAGCGCTCGAGGTCAGTTATACTCTGTCTGAGAGGCCAGTTTAGCTTCGATTGACTCCAGAGCCGCCATAATCTCTCTTTTGACAGCACCCGAGACGATGGATTCAAATTTATTGATGATATCGGAGCGCATTTCGTCCATCATCTGCCTCATATTCATTAACAGGGCTTCATTAGCATCTAGCTGCTGCTGGGGTTCTGGCTCAGGAGAAAGCCAAGGCTTGTTGCTGCGACCTGATTTGGGAGCTTCGGATTTCCCTCTATTTGCCATCATAGATTGTCCTCAGTCGAAAAAAAAATCACTTAAAGCAAGTAGCTGCAAAAGTAAAGCTCGAAAATCTACAAAAGTGTAAAATATTGCAAAAAAGTATAAATTAAGTCACATTTCGGCAGAGCACCTGCAAAACACGTCCTACATCAAGCCTGCTCAGCAGCGCCCCTCAGCACCACTATTCTTAACACTATATGAGTTTGCATTGCATGGAATGATACAACAGTAAGGGGTAGACTATATGCTGGGCAAAGTACTGCTGTTCTCCTGCAAGCAGACCTTTCATAGTCTTGGCGGCAAGGTAAATGCAGGGGACAGATGTCTGTCAGTCTACTGCCTTCATCCACTGCTAAAGGCTACTTATTCCCACACCATCATTTCTTGCTTCAGAAGATTGTGGTGGCAAATCACCCATTTTGGGGGATCTGTAGAGGGTCAGCAGTAATGTCTGTGAATGTTCTCATTCATCCAGGTCATGGTTATTCAAAGGAATTGAATCGAGTGCAACTGGACTTGGTATATATCCGTGAAGACATTTCGCCTCTCATCCAAGAGGCTTCATCAGTTCGTGCCTTTCTGACTAGACCAAGCTAGTCTGACTGGCTGGTGATGAAACTCAGATATTTATCCTCTTTAGAGTCGTTATCAGAGCTATTGATGTCCATGGCTCTTGGACTGTGACGTCCACATTGGGGAAGACAGGAGCCTCCACATTGGGGTTTACAGGAAACCTACACACACAGACCAATATATACTTTTCGACTCACACCACCCTCTGGAACACAAACTGGGCGTCATCAGAACTCTGCAACACAGAGCTGACAATGTGCCCAGCAGCACTCAGGCCCAACGGGAAGAACACAAACACCTGAAGGGAGCTTTAAAAACCTGCGGCTACCCCAGTTGGACCTTTGTGAAAACTACAACCCGTTCCAAAAAGACCACGTGGGTGAGCGATGAGGAGAAAATGAACAGAAGGAATAACATAGTCATCCTGTATGTTTCTGGGGTCTCCGAGAAACTCAGGAGAATTTTTAACAAACACCGCATCCCGGTATACTTCAAACCCAGCAACACACTCCGACAAAGACTGGTTCATCCCAAAGACTGTGTACCACACACCCAAAAAAGCAATCTGGTGTATGCTGTACAATGCAATGAGGATTGCACTGACCTATACGTAGGAGAAACCAAACAACCACTACACAAACGGATGGCCCAATACAGAAGGCCAAACTCCTCAGGACAAGACTCAGCAGTTTATCTACATCTAAAGGAGAAGACACACTCCTTCGAGGACAGCAACATACACATTTTGGACAGAGAAGATAGATGGTTTGAAAGAGGGGTGAAGGAAGCCATGTATGCAAAACTGGAAAAACCATCCCTCAACAGAGGAGGAGGTCTGTGACACCACCTATCTCCCACTTACAATGCCGTCCTTTCATCTCTACCCAGGAGAATCAAGAAGCCTAGCCTCCCAAGAACAACAGTCAGTCACTAACGGCTCCAACGATTCATGACCACTGAATGGAGTACTAACGAAGTCGAAACTAACACCCCAACGACCGTTGCCGCTTAACATAATGAGAGCCATTCTTGACAGCTTCGGCTAATGTAGTTGGAACAACTTCACTGGGTCCTGGAGACTTTATATGGGGGGGTTACTGGTGGTGGCTTCAGTTGAGGAATGTTAACTCAGATGAGATTGTCAATCATGTAACTTTGAGGCAATTTTTCTTTTGTTGGACAAGGAACGGTCCTGGTAGAATTTCTCCAGTATCACTGCC
Organism: Lampris incognitus; assembly: GCF_029633865.1. Taxonomy (NCBI): domain Eukaryota; kingdom Metazoa; phylum Chordata; class Actinopteri; order Lampriformes; family Lampridae; genus Lampris; species Lampris incognitus. The sequence continues at coordinate 136,826,121 of NC_079212.1, forward strand.
CAGACTGCAGCTAAACCTTGGAAAATTGACAGCTGTTTTCTTCTGCAATCAGAATCTGACCACCTTGAACCCCAGAGGGTCTTCCAGTGAGCCATGCCCAGTTGCCCACTGGGGACCGGGGTTTGCGCCCCGTCCGTGTCAGATCTGACTATGGCCGGACTCGGTGAAGCAGCAATAATTGGCAACACTGTCTTCGGGGGGGGGGGGGGGGGGGGCGGAGTCGGCTTGTGTTTGTCACGTGAATGTGTGTGTGTGTGTGTGTGTGTGTGTGTGTGTGTGTGTGGGGAAAAAGCAGTGGTGTGGCCTGGCTTCGCCTTGTCACGAAAGTGGCGAGGCGTCTCCTTCGAGACTTCTGGCTGGAGAGAGGCAGTTGGCGAACGCATGCAGTACGAGGGTGGATGTTTGAACTAGAATAGGGATCGATTGGCCACTAAATTTTGCTGAGCATAATTTGCAGTTGGCTTTACTTTAGTCACCTTCACACGGCTGATATTGCTCCTCCTCCACCGCCTACCTGCTCAACTGAGAGGTGAATGTAACACTGCTGTAAAGTGGTATCGGGTGTTGTTGTATCGGAGCAGTTTTATGATTACGAGTATGAGTACATGCGCACAGTATTGGACTAATACCCGATGCTGGTATCGGTATCGGTGCATTCCTACTAGTAAGTATACAAGGTGTCACACAGCAGACTTGGATTGACACTGCGTGCATTCTATGATCTACTAGCTTTTGGTTTGAACTGTGATACTCTTGAGTAGATCTTGGGTGTCTATAAGGTGTACATGCATGTGGATGGTATCAGTGGCCCTATGTTTCAAAAGGAAATTGGGCTAAAAGGGGGAAAAGTATAAAGCAAAGGCTGTGGTTTCTACCTGCCTTGTACACGCTGTAAATTAGGTGTAAATTGGAATGGATACAGATAACTAGATAGGGGTGTGCGGGTAGCATAGCGGTCTATTCTGTGATCTGCCAATATGGGGATTGCCTGTACGAATCCATGTGTTACCTCCGGCTTGGTCGGGCGTCCCTACAGACACAATTGGCCATGTTTGCAGATGGGAAGCCGGATGTGGGTATGTGGCTGGTCGCTGCACTAGCACCTCCTCTGGTCGATCGGAGCACCCGTTCGAGGGGGAGGGGGAACTGGGAGGAACAGCGTGATCCTCCCACGCGCTATGTCCCCCTGGCGACACTCCTTGCTGTCGGGTGAAAAGCAGCTGGTGATTCCACATGTATCGGAGGAGGCATGTGGTAGTCTACAGCCCTCCCCGGAATGGCAGAGGGGGTGGAACAGCGACTGGGACGGTTCAGAAGAGTGGGGAGAAAAAAAAGGGGGGTAGATAGTGGATGTTTGGTTGAGTACTACGTGATGGTGCAGTCACCTTGGAGAGTGCTAGAGTACAATAGATTAAGGTAGGACAAAGCACTTCTGGAAGTAAGTCTTCCCGTTGCTGAGTAGTGGCTCCAGCATCATCACACATATCCCTTGTGGCAAATTTTTTTCCCTGAGCGGTCTCAGGACGAAGCCACCCAGTCCTCTTTTGATAAAATGATCAGATTTGATGGTCAGTAGATGCACCCTAATATGCAATAACATATAACGTGTTTGATCAGGTACATATTATACAACAGTTAGGAGGAAAAAAATCCTCTCCACACTGTTGTAGAAAGAATCTCACCCTCTCACCACCTCAGTGTCATGTCCCCAAAAGCAGATAATATAATCCAGGCAGATCACAGCCAAGTTGTTGGTCAAACAGGAAAGTGCAAAACAATTACTCAGCTAAAAGGCTTGCGTTTCCTGTCTGGGAATTGTATTAATGCTTGCGGGTGATGTGCCACCTGTTGCAAATGCCAACTAGTCAGACTGGCTGACTAAAGTTGTCTTCATCTCCTATCCTTTTAACCAAAGCATCCCTCAAAAAAACAACCCCTTAGGGCTGCTAAGACTGTTTAAGCACTGATGTATTTATTATTTATTTATTGTTCCCTGGTGGTAGTTGGTGATGAAATGGGATATGTCCCGAAGCATTGGTGTATTTACTGAAAACTGTTGCTGGAGTTCCACTTGGGAACTGGTTATGATTTTTTAGAACCAGCCAGAATTAAAAGGGGTTTATCAATTCTCATAATCAATTCCTAATTTTCTCTCAGTCTACGAGTGACTGTGAAGCTGTGAGCTTGAGCATAGTCCAGTTTATGATGTGTGTATTTGGGAACAAATAGAACAACAACAGCAACATCAAAAGTGTACATTCACTTAAATAAAGAAGGCAAATATGTGTTACACACAACAATTGCTACCCTGTAAAGCTGGTGTCAATTAAAATTCAAGAAACCACTATCCTTAAGCTTTAAGCTCAATCTTTTTTTTTTTGGATCCCCCATCCTTTTCCCTCCAATTGCATCCAGCCAATTACCCCACTCTTCCAAGCTGTCCCGGTCACTGCTCCACCCCGTCTGTTTATCTGGGGAGGGCTGCAGACTACCACATGCCTCCTCCGATACAAGTGGTGTCGCCTGCTGCTTCTTTTCACCTGACAGTGAGGAGTTTCACCAGGGGGACGTAGCGTGTGGGAGGATCACGCCATTTCCCCCCTCCACCCCGAACAGGCATACCAACTGACCAGAGGAGGCACTAGTGCAGCGACCAGGACACATACCCACATCAGGCTTCCCACCTGCAGACACGGCCAATTGTGTCTGTAGGGATGCCCACCCAAGCTGGAGGTAACACAGGGATTCGAACCGGTGATCCCCATGTTGGTAGGCAACGGAATAGATCGCTACGTCACCCGGACGCACCTTAAGCTTAAACTTAACCATAACCTAACCCCCCCCCTTTTCTACCCAATTGTATTCGTCCAATTACCCCACTCTTCGTAGCCGTCCCGGTCACTGCCCCACCCCCTCTGCTGATCCAGGGAGGGCTGCAGACTACCACATGCTTCTTCTGAAACCCGTGGCGATGCCAGTTGTTTCTTTTCCCTGACAGGGAGGCATTTCGCCAGGGGAATGTAGTATGTAGGAGGATCATGCTGTTCCCCCTCCCCCCCGAACGAGTGCCCCCACAAACCAGAGGAGGCGCTAGTGCAGCGGCCGGCCACATACCCACATCCGGCTTCCCACCCACAGACACGGCCAAATGTGTCTGTAGGGATGCCTGACCAAGGCCGGAGATAACATGGATTCAAACTGGCGATCCCCGTGTCGGTGGCAACGGAATAGACTGCCACGCCATCCAGATACCACCTTAAGCTTAAACTTAACCACAACCTAACTTTAACCCTAAACTTAACCACTACCTAAACCCTTAACCACTGTAACTTGCTGTCGTTGCCAGTTTACATCCACCATGACAGTTTAGGATAGGGAGAAGGCCACACCCTTCATGGCCTAGCCAGTCAGGATTGTGATTTGTTTGTGGTCGTAATTATTGTTCAATTTGCGGACATAATTATCGGTCGTTTTTTACTGTTCCAAACGGTTGGTCTATTTTGTTGTTTCAGAGGTTGAGCTTGTTGCATCATAGATGGTTAAACTTTGGACCTGGCCTGATGTGTATGCCGGTAGTTAGGCTACCACTTTTCACTTGTCACTGGCTGGTATACACATGTGAACACCACAGAGATTGCAGTTGAAAAATGGGACTCAAAACAGCAAACAAGACAAAGGGTAGGACTCCTGCAAATAAACCACACTCCCTGCAATGTGCTGACTTCTTCATATTTCTGGTGAAAAAATATTTTCCCCAGCTGTTTTTTTTTTTTTTTGGTGAAAAATGTTGACATGCAATGAATTGACTATGCAGTTATTTTTTTTTTTGAATGAATATCCAAGTTAACTAATTTCCAACACCATAAAACACCATATCTCCAGGATTATTGTCTATTTTTACAACTAATGCAATGAACAAAAGCATAAAGCAGTGATTGCTTGTGTATGTGATGAACGAACAGAACTGTTGGGGGGGAATTTATTCAGACAGACACGCAGATTTCAAGTCGTGTGTACAGCAGTACATTTCCCTTTTATAAGACGTGAACAAATAACACATAGTGAACCTCTCAAAGTGTCAGTCATGGCAAAGGTCAAACTGACATGGCGATCAATGTGTTGCAGGGAACTCACCAATATTTTTTATTTTGGGTTGGGCTTTGGTCATGGACCGTGTCAGTCTTTCCTTTCTGTCTTAGATGCATTTTTCCACTCTAATCTCACTCCAGCTGCTAATGCCCGTTCCAGGAGTTTGTACGCTGACACGACGCACCATGATAATGATTCATGTGCACAACCAAATGGGATCTCTCAAACACCTCTGACTTGGGGAAGGGTCCCCTGATAAGATTTATTAGAACGCTTCTGCAGCCTTAATGGTTTTAATGTGGGATGATGCAAGTGTTTATTTATAGCTTACTGTTACCCTGTGGACAACACAGAGAATGTTGGTTGACTTGAGAGATTTCCCCTCCAGCCACTAATGAAGTTATGTGTGGCTCAGTAATAAAATTAATTCAGACTGGTATACAGTGTAATACACACACTCATATCAGAAGCATCAGTGTCAACCTTCCCCACAGTCCTTCGATTTTTCTCCGGCAGGTTAATATGTGTAACCTCCCAAACACTAAAACTGTTTGCTGTGCCCTGAATACTGGAGTTTAAATATTTGCTTCATTTGTTGACATTGATATATAAAGACAGTTTTTTGAGAAGTTATTTTACATTGTTTACGAAAAGGCAAAGACAGGTACAATAGATTTATAAAACATCAAAGCCACTGCAACTTAAAGGGAAATTTCGCCGGTTTCCAATCAGTGTTGAGCACAAATGTAGACAATTGAAGCCACACATTTCCTCAGTGCGTGCTATATTGACCAAGAAATCTGAGTTCTCCTGGTCCTGTGTGTGATGCATTGCGTGTGAACTTCTGACACCCAAACCCCAAGTCCTTCCAAAGTCCACCCAACTCATAGAGGCAGGCATTTCTTGTGGCTCTGTGTACAAAGAATGAGGCATTAAAATCTTCATTCTTCGATCAGAAAACCGAAAAACGATATAAATTGAATTGGAATAGTTGTATTGACATCAAACATGCCTTTTCGGTGTATCGTGCCCGGATGCGACATCTGCAGAAAGAGGAGAGGGGGGGGGGTAAGCGTAAACTACCACCTATTACCAACTGATGTTGAACGGTGCAAAGAATGGCTCCAAGTGATTAAGAAATAAACCAAATATGACGAGAACACACCGACATCGGTACTGGCAATTCTTTGGGCATGCTCTGCATTTTGCAGCAGATGACTACAAGGACAGATATTTCAACTGTGCAATATTCTGGTCTATATTTATACTGCATTAGTACTGCATTTATATTCTGCATATAGTTTTACAGATTTCTTTTATATATATATATATATAATATATATATATATATATATATATATATATATATATATATATATATATACACTACCGTTCAAAAGTTTGGGATCACCCAAACAATTTTGTGTTTTCCATGAAAAGTCACACTTATTCACCACCATATGTTGTGAAATGAATAGAAAATAGAGTCAAGACATTGACAAGGTTAGAAATAATGATTTGTATTTGAAATAAGATTTTTTTTACATCAAACTTTGCTTTCGTCAAAGAATCCTCCATTTGCAGCAATTACAGCATTGCAGACCTTTGGCATTCTAGCTGTTAATTTGTTGAGGTAATCTGGAGAAATTGCACCCCACGCTTCCAGAAGCAGCTCCCACAAGTTGGATTGGTTGGATGGGCACTTCTTTGAGCAGATTGAGTTTCTGGAGCATCACATTTGTGGGGTCAATTAAACGCTCAAAATGGCCAGAAAAAGAGAACTTTCATCTGAAACTCGACAGTCTATTCTTGTTCTTAGAAATGAAGGCTATTCCATGCGAGAAATTGCTAAGAAATTGAAGATTTCCTACACCGGTGTGTACTACTCCCTTCAGAGGACAGCACAAACAGGCTCTAACAGGTACTATTTAATGAAGATGCCAGTTGGGGACCTGTGAGGCGTCTGTTTCTCAAACTAGAGACTCTAATGTACTTATCTTCTTGCTCAGTTGTGCAACGCGGCCTCCCACTTCTTTTTCTACTCTGGTTAGAGCCTGTTTGTGCTGTCCTCTGAAGGGAGTAGTACACACCGGTGTAGGAAATCTTCAATTTCTTAGCAATTTCTCGCATGGAATAGCCTTCATTTCTAAGAACAAGAATAGACTGTCGAGTTTCAGATGAAAGTTCTCTTTTTCTGGCCATTTTGAGCGTTTAATTGACCCCACAAATGTGATGCTCCAGAAACTCAATCTGCTCAAAGAAGTGCCCATCCAAGCAATCCAACTTGTGGGAGCTGCTTCTGGAAGCGTGGGGTGCAATTTCTCCAGATTACCTCAACAAATTAACAGCTAGAATGCCAAAGGTCTGCAATGCTGTAATTGCTGCAAATGGAGGATTCTTTGACGAAAGCAAAGTTTGATGTAAAAAAAATCTTATTTCAAATACAAATCATTATTTCTAACCTTGTCAATGTCTTGACTCTATTTTCTATTCATTTCACAACATATGGTGGTGAATAAGTGTGACTTTTCATGGAAAACACAAAATTGTTTGGGTGATCCCAAACTTTTGAACGGTAGTGTATACACTCACCGGCCACTTTATTAGGCACACCTGTCCAACTGCTCGTTAACGCAAATTTCTAATCAGCCAATCACATGGCAGCAACTCAATGCATTTAGGCATGTAGACATGGTCAAGACGATCTGCTGCAGTTCAAACCGAGCATCAGAATGGGGAAGAAAGGTGATTTAAGTGACTTTGAACGTGGCATGGTTGTTGGTGCCAGACGGGCTGGTCTGAGTATTTCAGAAACTGCTGATCTACTGGGATTTTCACGCACAACCATCTCTAGGGTTTACAGAGAATGGTCCGAAAAAGAGAAAATATCCGGTGAGCGGCAGTTCTGTGGGCGAAAAAGCCTTGTTGATGCCAGAGGTCAGAGGAGAATGGCCAGACTGGTTCGAGCTGACAGAAAGGCAACAGTAACTCAAATAACCACTCATTACAACCGAGGTATGCAGAAGAGCATCTCTGAACGCACAACACGTCGAACCTTGAGGCAGATGGGCTACAGCAGCAGAAGACCACACCGGGTGCCACTCCTGTCAGCTAAGAACAGGAAACTGAGGCTACAATTCGCACAGGCTCACCAAAATTGGACAATAGAAGATTGGAAAAACGTTGCCTGGTCTGATGAGTCTCGATTTCTGCTGCGACATTCGAATGGTAGGGTCAGAATTTGGCGTCAACAACATGAAAGCATGGATTTATCCTGCCTTGTATCAACGGTTCAGGCTGGTGGTGGTGGTGTAATGGTGTGGGGGATATTTTCTTGGCACACTTTGGGCCCCTTAGTACCAATTGAGCATCGTGTCAACGCCACAGCCTACCTGAGTATTGTTGCTGACCATGTCCATCCCTTTATGACCACAGTGTTCCCATCTTCTGATGGCTACTTCCAGCAGGATAACGCGCCATGTCATAAAGCTCGAATCATCTCAGACTGGTTTCTTGAACATGACAATGAGTTCACTGTACTCAAATGGCCTCCACAGTCACCAGATCTCAATCCAATAGAGCACCTTTGGGATGTGGTGGACCGGGAGATTCGCATCATGGATGTGCAGCCGACAAATCTGCAGCAACTGCGTGATGCTATCATGTCAATATGGACCAAACTCTCTGAGGAATGTTTCCAGTACCTTGTTGAATCTATGCCACGAAGGATTAAGGCAGTTCTGAAGGCAAAAGGGGGTCCAACCCGGTACTAGCAAGGTGTACCTAATAAAGTGGCCAGTGAGTGTATAGTTATACATTGTAGTGTAAGGCACATTTTGACATATTTCTTAGTTTTCTATTTTCCTTACGTATATCACCCCCCCCCCCAAACAAAAAAAACCCAAAAACATACTTTGCCCTGTTTTGGAAGAATATGCAGTGTATCTTGCCTCTGAAGTAAATGATCTCTGCATAAGCCAGCAAGTATGATTTTTGCATGCATTTGACATATACGTGTACCTGCAGCCAACTGCGATTGTCTTTAGTGTGAAAATAAACAATTCAAGTTTGTGTAAATATATATTTAAAGAAAACTGCTGTATTCAAACCAACACGTTACAACGTGTTATTTGATTTTCAAATAAATATTCAGCATATTGCACATCATACTTTCAAAGTCCAGATCAATCCCAACAAACTTCAGGGTAAAAGTGTCCATGGTTAGTTCCACTAAAGTTTAGCAGCATTATTATACAAAGTCTTGCATATCACATGGTCAAAACTCGTCCCTTGCTTCGTTCACTTTAGCATGCCCTCTGTACTGACACACTTGGGGGAAGGATATTTGGCTCTGATGCGATGTACGACACAGGCAGGCAAGACGATGCGGTTCACTTTCCCAAGTTTATCCCCTTGTAACACCCACTCAAAAAAAAAATGGTTTGCAGCCAGATGATATTGTCTGCAGAAAGCATAAGACAGGAAAGAAGGTGGTTATTCATCAGGAATCTACAAGTACTGATCATAAACTGTGACATTAGCAGCTATTCCCAGAAAGTTGAATCAATTCATCTGGACACAGTTTAGTGGGAGAATCATTTCATAACTCATCTAAGTGACTTTGTCAGTCTCTGCTGGCTGCGGGTATTCCTAACTTTAAACAGCACAGCTGCATTATGACCGAAACCGACGATCTAAAACAGTTTTCATGTGCAAATTTCCATGCATATTAAACCTGTTATGCGACCATGCTAGTTTCGGTCGTAACACAGTCGTCATTGTAATTTCAAGTTACCCAAGTGAAGACAACAAATAAGGGTGATGATACACAGGGCAACTTTTTGGCCAACATGATAGGGCAATGTGCTTGCAACGGGAAATTTAGTGAGACATGGGAAAATATACCATAAATTTATCTGGGTAATGAGGTTGCCATGCAGTCGGTACAAACGTGCCGAGAAAACTGCTTGTCCAACGTTGCCATGTATCACCACACTAGCCTATAGCTATTAATTTGTTGGCCAAAATATAGCATACTCACTCAATGGTCATCTGCTGGCCCTGCTGGTCTAGTTTGTCTTTTCCAGTTTATCTTACAGTGATCCTGAAGAAAGTATCCAGTACACCACTGTCCATGTTAGGAGTAAAACTTTCATGTATAGTAACGCACAAATGGGCTGTCTCGAGGTTGGCGTCGGCGACAGCATCCAACAAAAACTGCCCAAACTCATTGCAGCAGAATGATTCAGTTTCTGTTGGCATCGGAGGGCAATTTGAGCAATGGGTCACTGTTTGCTCTCAGAAGTTTAGGTTCTGGATGGTCGCCACCGGCCATATCCTCTTGCTCGGCTAATTCAGCCTCAGCTTCTTTCCGCTGCATTTCTTTGGTCGTATAGTCTGGCTCAAATAAATACGGTTGAATATGTGAGTCTGCCAAAACACTGTAAAATGTATCCTCATCCATAAGATCTTCAGCACTCATATTTTGGGATGCCATTTTTGCAATTGGAAACATAGCTCATTTGCAATACAAGCATAGAGAACAAGGAAGTTTTGTTTTTGAGTGGCATCTAGAACACGCCCCCGGAGGCGGAGACTAGAAATCCCAGCGGCGCTTACCCGTAGTTCTTCCTTGTCATCAACTACTTCGCTGATGTGTCAAATGACGACACTGGTGCCAGAAGAAGAATCGCAGAGGGGGTGGAGCAGCGACTGGGGCAGCTTGGAAGAGTGGGGTAATTGGCCAAGTACAATTGGGGAGTAAAAGGGGGAAAAAAAGAAACAAAGAATATCATCACCACTGTAAATCAACAGATAAGACTTCCTATGAATTATTTACAAAATGGATTAGCAGAGCTCGTTGCCATTGACTGATAAACATTTTTTATGAAGTTTTAGAGTGATTACTAGTCTTGCGTTTTTTTCTAGTTCTAGCATAAAGCTCAAGCTGTGATGGTATTAAATTGCTTAAGACATTTGCAGTGCTGCAACATCATTGAAATTCAAAGAATTGCAGCTTGACAACATCTACATGAAATGAAAGGAAAAAATCATCTCCTAGCTCAAAAGGTAATTTTACTGCTTTTGAGTATCTTAGTTTTACGTTAAAAGATAAGGTCCCCTTGGTATGCATACCATGTACCCTCTGTAGACAATTTAAGCCAACATAGAGTTCACGCGAGCATTTTATGGGCTTTTGTCTTATGTTTTGCTTTGTATTTATTGGAAAATCAAATACTATGGTACTGCTATGGCTGTTTGAACATTTTGAGATTAAAGATACTTCTAGGAGAGCAGAGAATGGCCAAGGCTCCTGTCAACTCTTGGTTCGACTAATGCAATGTCCTTCTCACGGCTCTTTCATCCCCTGCAGTCAAACCACTGCAAATAATTCAGAATGATTCTAAACCCTTGCAGCTATTTCTTTATTCATTCATTTTATTTATTTATTATCTTTTTGCTTACCCCTTTTTTCTCCCCAATTGTACTTGGTCAATTACGCTATTTTCCGAGCCATCCCGGTCGCTGCTGCACTCCCTCTGCCGATCTAAAGAGGGCTGCAGACTACCACATGCCTCCTCCGATACATGTGGAGTCACCAGCCACTTCTTTTCACTTGACAGTGAGGAGTTTCACCAGGGGGACGTAGCATGTGGGAGGATCACGCTCTTCCCCCCGAGCTCCGCATCCCCCCAAAACAGGCACCCCGACCGCCAGAGGAGGTGACCCTTGCAACTATTTAGTACTCGCTAGCGACCACCCAATCATACCGTAGAAACCTCCTAGTAACAACCTAGAGACCACCTTTTACCCTGGATCAACAACCTAGTTCTCCCGAGTGATTAGCTAATTCCCTAGCTACCACTGAGTATACTCCTGCAGCCACCTACTTTTCTTCTATTTAAAGGCCTGCTTTAGTCAAATACTGCTTCACTACATTAAAGCACGTTGCTAAGGTTATGTTATCGTTTCAGTCCAAAATTGCATTCTTGCTTTGTTTTTGACATATTGGTCATGGAGTGTAACCAAGCACAACTGCTCCTTATTATGCAAGACTTAAGATAACAATGCATTTTACTTTGAAGGTGTGTGTGTGTGTGTGTGTGCATGTGCATTGTCCGTGTGTTACAATTTCTATGCTCACAATTACAGATATTTGGGTCCGCGTTGGTGTAGCGGTCTAAGCATTGGCTTTGTGTTGATGCAGTTACCCACTGGGGACTGGGGTTTGCGCCTCGGGTCTTGTCAGATCCGACTATGGCTGGACTCGATGAAGCAGCGATAATTGGCAGCGCTGTCTTCGGGAGGGGGGCGGAGTCGGCTTGTGTTTGTCACATGAATGCGTCTCTGTGTGTGTCGAAAAAAGCAGTGGTTTGGCCTGGATTCGCCTTGTCACGGAAGTGGCGAGGCGTCTCCTTCGAGACTGCCAGCCGAAGAGATGCAGTTGGTGAACGCATGCAGTACGAGGGTGGGTGTTAGAACTAAAATAGGGAGCGATTGGCCACTAAATTGGGAGAAAAAGGGAAAAATCAGAAATAAATCTTAGAAAAAAAAACAGTTATAGCTGTTTGATTTAATAAGGACTTCTAAAGACTTCTAAAAACTAGAACCAAATCCAAATATTACCAACAAACACTAGTTTTGGAAAATAAAATACATGGTTAGAGGAAACAGTGAATCTAATTTGTACCATAATATGCTTGAACACCAGATATCTTGAATGTACACGTATAGGCTTCTTGCAGTTTGGCTGTTTTTTTTTAATTGCCATCCGTGAGCGGAGAAATCATGAATAGTGCTTCGTCTGCTTATCAATAACCCATCATTCACTCCTTGCTTATGTGAAAACAAACGCTGCTATAGACATAGTATCTTTGTTTCAGTTGAGCAGCATATGCATTGTGGTTGGTTTTGATTAAAACTATGACATTTAGACATCTGAGCCCTATACTGTGAAGCAGGATTTAGGGTTAACAAGATAACTTCAGGTTTAACCCTGGGTTTTCATTGTCACAATGGTGGTTCACTTCTTACTGCGGTACATCGCCAAGGTAAATTACGCAGTACGCCTAACCGGCTCCGAAGAAGGTTATGTTTGAGATAACAGATCAACACAAATAAAAGCACCACCTACTGACCAATCAGTTCTCTTGGAAAATGGCATCACTATTCCTAGAAGATCCTTGGTGCACAAATAGTGAGAGGGTCTGTTAGGAAGGTAAGAGTTTTTAGAGACCGAAAAAACCCTTGGCCGTTTTAGCGGAGGGAATGGCTTATCTCTTTTAGCTTCCAGAGCTATTTGTTGGCAGTGTGACATGTCGAAGTCGTGCACCTACAGTCCTGCAGTCTGTATGCATTGGCTTGTGTTTTTTTGCTACAGGTACTCTTATCTATGCTGCGGGTGATGCAGAGAACCTAAGCAAGAACACGGTTAGCCGTGCAGTTCGCAATGTGGTTCTTGCTCTAACAGAGCTACTTGATGCGTTTGTTGTGTTTCAAGGCCACTTGTCCACACAGTCTGTAAAAGAGGGCTTTTATGAAATAGCAGGTAGACAATAACTTAAGTTGACTACTTGATCTATAAATAATGTAGACCCTATTATGCTTACTGATGTTTATTAAATGCAGCCTACTTCATAGGGTTCCCCAAAGGGATTGCTGCCATAGATTATATCCATATTCCAGTCACAGCATGTCTAGGTGAAAATGAAGGGGATTTTGCCAATTGCATGTCATTCCACAGCATCAGTGCTCAAGTAAAGGATGAATAAAGATACTCATCGTTTGGTCATAGTGGCACATTGCCTGCATGGACACTAAGGGCTTGCAGAAAATACAGTAGCCTTGACGGCACAGTGGCGCAGTGGTTAGCGTGGTCACCTTACAGCAGGAAGGTCCTGGGTTTGAGCTCCGGGGTAGTCCAACCTTGGGGGTCATCCTGGGTTGTACTCTGTGTGGAGTTTACAAGTTCTCCCGATGTCTGCGTGGATTTCCTCTGGGTGCTCTGGTTTCCTCCCACAATCCAAAGACACGTAGGTCAGGTGAATCAGCCGTAATAAATTATCCCTAGGTGGGAATGTGTGTGTTTGTGTGTGTGTGTGTGTGCATCCCCGCAACCCCGGGTAAGGATAAGCGGTTTGGATAACGGATGGATGGATGGATAGTAGCCTTGATAATTAAAGGTCATTCGTTTATAGCACATATGAAAATATTCACACAGCACTTATAAGATTTGCAAGTAAGTTTACTCACTGATTTGAATTATGTTTTTATTATTGTTCTTTATGGCCTGGCCCTGGCGGCCTGTCCAGGGTGTCTCCCCACCTGCTGCCCAATGACTGCTGGGATAGGCTCCAGCATCCCCGCGACCCTGAGAGCACGATAAGTGGTTTGGATTATGGATGGATGGATATTTGTTCTTTATTTGCTCCAAAGACCATTTAAGCCAGGATTGCAGCTAAAAATACATAAAAATACATTTAAGTAACACATTAATTTAATGGAATACACAATTGTAATTATAGTCAAATCTACTTGTTTCTTAATGATGGGGCAGTGATACGGATAAGCCTATTAACTGCCGCATTCATACAGTTTGCAAAATTTTGCCAGATTTCTTTCCTGTCTTTGGCAGCAGCAACTGTGTTGCTTTTAGCCTGGATTATATTTTTAAATTCTTCATATTTTTTAATATTATAGTTTGCTCATCTTGTGTAAAATATGCGACTCTGGTAGACTTGTCCATGTTTGCGATTGTTCATACGGTGGAAGCACAGCCCCTATTACGTGAACGCACTCATAGCTAGATTGGGAAAACCTGGGTTGACTTAATAATTCCTCTCAATCATAATTTATGAGCCACTAGACGTGTGTGGCGGTGTCTGTGTCTGCAGAGACCCTGTCTTCTGCCTGTATTTTCTTATTTTGCTATGTACGGGACGTTTATGGGCGTTAACCTTTGGGTAGCGGGACGCTATAAAAACGTAACGACCAGGTGCCAGATCGAGATTGTGAGCACGCATCCAAGAGAAAGCTATGACAACGGTGGACACAGCCCCAAAAAGATGCAAATATGGCGATGCAACGCCAAGCGGTCAAAGCTTGTTCCAAAACTGGAGTAAATCTGGGGTTGGCTTTCACCTGCTGGCAAGCACTGAAGGAGAGGATGGGAATGGAGAGTGACACGGAGTTGGCCTGTACACTTGGGTGTGTTCTGGTAACTGTGGTCAGTGTGCATGTCCTTCTGGTGACGCTGAGCTGGGGGGAGGGGCCAACTTTGAATGTTCTGTTTACAAACCGCAACCAACATATCCTACTCGTTCTACCTTTAACGAGTTGATAATCACTGTCATTACATTTTGCCGTTGTCAATGGGAGTGACAAAGAAGGACAGGATTAGTAACGAGTAGGGATGCACCGAATATTCGGCCACCAAAAATGTTCGGCCGAAAATGGCCCAAAAGCGCATTTTCGGTTTTCGGCCAAAAGACCTAAATCACCGAAACAACACGGTCGAAACAGAATTGTGATGACACAAGCAAAAAGCGCAGCCAGCACACTGTTATCTGGATAAGAGCCAACTAGGGCTGCAACTAACGATTATTTTGGTAGTCGACTAATCTGTCGATTATTTTTTCGATTAGTCGACTAATCTAACGATTATTTCTTTCACACCCTCCATCTCTGCTTCCTGAGGGCGCGGATCCTCTTCCGGGCTCCAGTGCATGTTTTACCTCACATGCTTAAGTCTGCACACCTGTGAATGTCGCCCTGTGTCTCTGCCTTAACATAACACGATCCCATAGCGAATTAAAATAATGACTCATGAAACATTTGAATTTGGAACTTGTTTTGGAGCTACTTGTTTAATCAAATGCATCATCAATCATAATGAAAACTAAATAAATACATTAAATAATACAAATGAAAGTAAATGCATTATCAATCATAATAAAAACAAAGTAAATAAATTAAATAATGCAAATTAAAGTGCAAGTCAAAACGTAAAGATAATGTGCAAATAATGTTTTAAAAGTAACTCAAAATAGCAGCCTCTGCCCCAGCACCGCGGTTCTGATGGGGCTGTTAACCTGGTCCAGGAGGGGGACGTGGATCCACTCACTAGGCTCCACCATCTCCAACAGGAGGGGAGGATGAGTCAGATCAGACAGACTTGTAGGTCTTTTGTTTGCTGTGTGTGAGTGAGAGGAGCTGTGTGTGTGTATATGTGTGTCTTACTCTGATCTCATGCAGTTCATAAACGCTTTAAATTGCAGTGCAGGAACGTGAGCATGTCGACGTGCTCTGGAGTGAGGCTGGCTCTCTTCTTTGAGGCGATGTTCCCAGCTGCTGAGAAGAGACACTCAGAGGGAGTAGAAGTAGCTGGAATACACAAAAACGATTTGGCTTGTGATGCAAGGGTTGGATTGCCTCATTCAATTTCCACCAAGACAGGGGACTTTCTGTCTTTGAGAGGGGCTGCTCTCCGAAGTACATCAGCACTTCATTACTGATCGCTTGGTTGCGTGCATCCTGTTCATCATTGGTCTCACTGTCACTGTCTGTTGAGTCACATCCAAGCAGTGAATCGAGAGCTGAAACAGACCTATTTGGAGTTCCCTCAGCTGAGTCTGTGGCATCCTTGTCAGCTGATGCTGCTGTGGCTTCTTCATTCCCACTGGTGTGCTGGTTATTCACAGTACTCCCATCCTTGGACTGTAGGGCCAGAGCTTGTACTTTATTCTGAACAGTAAACCTCTCCTCTGGTGTCAGGAATTTCAGTTTTCGAAATCGTGGGTCTAGTGCAGCTGCAATGATCTGTTTGCTTGGGTCATCATCTGTGATGGTGACCTCTCTTGACCAGCGTGCAGTGGTCTCCTCTGAAGCAGCCGCCTGGAAGGCCTGCACAGGAGCTGTATCATAGGCAGTGTGGGTGGACTTCAAAAGCCCTCTGACTAGTGGAGGCAGGGCGGAGACTGTCACATAGCTTTCACCACTCAAGTAGACAGTGGCACATTCAAAGGCCTGGAGAGCTTTGGCCAGTTCATCTAGCAGGGTCCACTGATCAGCTTTGAGGTCTAGGTATTGTTTCCCTCTCTGTGTTACTGCCGGGTCAGACAGAGTCGCAGTCAGTGGCCATCTCTGTTCCAGCATGCGAGTCACCATATAATAGGTGCTGTTCCACCTGGTAGAGACATCTTGGACAAGTTTGTGTTCCGGGGTCCCCATCTGTTTCTGCTTTGTCTTAAGCTTGCTTGAAGCCAGTTCGCTCCTTTTAAAGTGCTCGACGAGACACCTCGCTGCTCCCAGTGCTTTACTGATCTGAGGGTGTTTCAGTGCACGATTGATAACCAACTGTAAAGTGTGGCCTGCACAGCGGATAGACACCTACCCATGTTTTTCCTGCAAGATGTTTGCAGCCAGTTCGACATTGGAGCCATTGTCATGAACAACTGCCACAATCTTGCTTGGAGGGATCTCAAACCTTTCCACAGCCTGCTCAATCCATGCAGCAATGTTGGGTCCAGTGTGCCGTTCTTCAAGTGGCATGGTTGTAAGGCAGAAGCTAGTGAGCTCCCAGTCATCACTTATAAAGTGACAGGTGATGCCAAGATATGCCTCTGTCGCGACACTGGTCCAGGCATCAGTTGTCAGGGCAATCTTGTTCTTGGTTGCTTTAAGAGCATCTTTAACCTTACCAAAAGTAGCTTCATACTTTCCCTCCATAAGCTTAGTAAAATGAGTTCTGGAAGGTAAGGTGTAACCTGGATGGAATGTGGTGACCATCTGCTTAAATCCCCCATCTTCAACCATGGATATTGGTCTCATGTCATTGACGAGCATGTTGAGGATGCTCTCTGTTAAGACTCCAGCCATTTGAGGGGTGCATGAGCCTCTCTTCAGGATGAACTCATCCACACGCCTTTGCTTAGTACTAAAATAGAAAGAGAACAAAACAGAAAGCTGTATTAATTATCATCACAAGTTGTAGGCTATGGTATCAGTTTATCTTAGTGTACTGCCTAATACCAATTAAACCATTTAAATGAATAAATATCTTACAACTGAATTATTGATATGCTCCAACCCAGTCTAACTAGCTAACGCTACGACAAGCTACAGCTGATTAGAGCGCACTGGGAAAGCTAGTTGACTGTCTAGGCTACAGACAGCTCACGTTAGCACCGTGTCGTGTTTTTGCAGACTGCAGATTGACTAGCTAAGTAAGATAGCTAGCTAATGTTAGATGGTGCTAACGTTCCCCGTCTCTGCAGTCTTGCCTGCGCTTTAGCCCAAAAAGTTCAATTTTTTTCAACTGAAAAAAAAGAAACCTAGAGCTCATAGCGTAAGTTACTGCAGAGTCAGTGAATGTTAGAACTCGTTAACATTTAGCTAACGTTAGCAATCTTAACTTAGCTAGTTAATACTCCAGTCTGCAAAAACACGACAATCGGTGATAAATGACGGAGCTAAACAACTCTAAGCTGTAGTGTGCTATGCTGCAAGCTTGGTGCTGTTTAGCTAATGTTACATACAGCTCGTTGGTGGATACGCAGAATCCACATAACTGAAATAGCGTTCGCTTAGCAAGCATCACCCTTGAGACGTTCTGTTTTCCAACATGTAACTTAAGCTAACGTAAACATTACGATACTGTGGCTAACTAGCTAAACTTACCCATGATCCGAAGTAGCAATCATCGTGGCTCCAGGATGCTTGCGTTTCACATGCTCGTGCATCGCCGTAGTGCTGCTGTGGAATGCCAATTCGGCTTTGCATATTCTGCATTTAACTGACTTCTTTGGCTTGTCATCTGTGAAATACTCCCAGACTTTTGATAGTCTCGGTCTCGCTGGTTTTTGCTCTTCATTAGCCTCATTCGCTCTCCTTTCCGCCATCGTTCATACGCTTTCTTCTTCTCTTCGTCGTTCATGCAAAATGCAGTTATATCAGACGATGGAAGCGATACTGCCCCCAGCACTTCCTATAGGGCATTGCAGTTACAAATGAACATTTGTGCGGTTTTGAGTTAACGTTACTGGCTCTGATTGTTTTTATACGACGCGTCGAAGCTAAAATTCTGCGTCGACGAGTTTTTATGATCGACGTCGTCGATTATGTCGACTAATCGTTGCAGCCCCAGAGCCAACATGTCTGCGGTGTGGACGTATTTCAATATCTCGGAGAAAGACCCACGGATAGCGATTTACAAAACATGCAATGCTGAAATTTCAAGAGGGGTGTGTGTCTGCAAAGAGTTTCTCCACGTCGGGTTTAATTTATCACCTGAAATCCAAACATCCCGATTGCCATTCCGAATATGAGAAGAATGCGGCGCAGAACAGAAAAGTCAATCCGAGCACGCCCACTCCGTCTGTAGCGGACTTATTTGAAAAGGCAAGAAAGTTTTCCAGTGATGGTGCTAAGGCAAAGGGCATAACACAAAAAATTATGGAGTTTATTGCCTTAGATGATCAGCCGTTCTCTGTCGTAGAAGATGTGGGATTTTGTAGGCTGACTGATAACATTGAGCCCCGTTATGCCATGCCAAGCAGACGGCATTTCTCAGACGTGTGTTTACCTGAGCTGTTTAATGTTGTTGCAACTCATGTCCATGAGCTTATAGCATCAGATATTACAGCTATCAGTTTCACAACCGACATATGGAGCTCAGACGTCAGCCTCACCAGTATACTCGGTCTAACCGCACAGTGGATTTATACAGATTTCAAGCTGCAAAAGATTCTGCTCCATTCACAAGAGTTTAGAGGGTCACATACAGCAGCAGCCATTTGTGCTGCATTCGCCAATATGTTCGACACCTGGCATATTGACCGATCTAAAGTGCATGCCATAGTCAGTGACAATACAAGAAATATGGCAAAAGCGATAGAAGACAGCCAGCTGAAAGGAATACGGTGCATGGCCCACACACTACATCTGGCTGTGAATGAGGGAGTGTTGTCTCAGCGCAGCGTAAAAGACGTATTGGCTATAGGCAGAAGAATTGTTGGCCAATTTAAACATTCTCAGCTGTCCTATTCCCGCTTACAGTCTATGTAAGATCAGTTTGGAACACCATTAAAACGGTTTCAACAAGACGTGAGTACACGCTGGAACAGCACTTTTTACATGCTGGAAAGCCTCTTTGCGCAAAAGCGAGTCTTGGCTGCATACAGCGCAGATCACGAGCTCCCCGTGACATTCACTTCACACCAGTGGGTCTTAATAGAGAACATTCTCTCTCTTCTTGCCCCCTTTGAGCAGTTAACTAAAGAGATCAGCTCCGCTGATGTATCTGTAGCAGATGTTATTCCGTTAATTGCGACAGTAAAGCGTCTTCTAAGCAAAGAGGTTGAGACGGACCACGGAGTGAAAACAATGAAAAGCACACTCTTAGGGACTGTCAACACACGATTCACTGAGATCTGTTCAGATCCTCTGCACTTCATCGCGACTGTACTTGATCCGCATTATAAGGATCATTACTTGGATGTGGGATTAAAGCAGCGCACACATGAAATGATCCAGGCCGCGATGGATGCGGACAGCCTGCTTGGAGACGGACCAGCGCACAGCGCGGGAGGAGAGCAGAGCGCAGAAAAAAGGACTCGTCTCTCTGCACCAGATGAGGGGCATGCACCTTCCTTGTCTGATATGTTCAATGAGATCCTGCAAGAGAGTGCCCCAAATAATAGGTAGGCTATTCTGTTCTGACTTACTATATGTGACTATCAGATGATTTTATTTTTCTGCTAGACAGTTTTTATTTTATTTGATAAAAATGTTTATGCACTGGCCCTTTATCTTTCTCAAATATCAGGCAGACAACAAGCTCAACTGCTCAACAGTTGGATGGTTATCTATCTGAAGTCCCCATCTCCAGAAGTGATAACCCTCTTGCCTACTGGAGAAATAACCAAGGCCGCTTTCCTGACCTGGCAAAGATGGCACACAAGTACTTGTGTGCTCCGTGTACAAGCACTGATAGCGAGAGACTGTTCAGTGCCGCAGCTCATGTTCTCGATGAGAAGAGGAACAGACTTCACTGTGATAAAGCAGAGAAGCTACTCTTCATCAAAAAAAACCTGCCACTTTACCTCAGGAAGTACACTGCTCAAAAAAATAAAGGGAACACATAAGCAATGCAATGTAGCTCCAAGTCAATCACACTTTTGAGATATCAACCTGTCCAGTTAGGAAGCAACACTGATTTGTGAATCAATTTCACCTGTTGGTAAATTGTCTAATTTCCACCTGGTGGAAATTAGACAATTTGCAAGACAACCCCTATAAAAGGAATGGATTTGCAGGTGGTGGCCACAGACCATTTGCCTGTCCTCATCTTTTCTGGCCGATCTTTGGTTAGTTTTTCATTTTGCTAGTGCCCTCACCACTAGAGGTGGCATGAGGCGGTATCTGCAACCTACAGAAGTTGCTCAGGTAGTGCAGCTCATCCAGGATGGCACATCAATGCGTGCTGTGGCAAGAAGATTTGATGTGTCTCCCAGCACAGTGTCCAGAGCATGGAGGAGGTACCAGGAGACAGGCCAGTACACCAGGAGACATGGAGGGGGCCACAGGAGGACAACAACCCCGCAGCAGGACCGCTATCTGGTCCTTTGTGCAAGGAGGAACAGGGGGAGCACTGCCGGAGCCCTACAAAACGACCTTCAACAGGCCACTAATGTGCAGGTTTCTGCTCAAACAGTGAGAAACAGAATGCATGAGGATGGTATGAGGGCCCGACGTCCACAATTGGGGCCTGTGCTCACAGCCCAACACCGTGCAGCCCGATTGACCTTTGCCAGAGAACATCTTGGTTGGCAGATTCGCCATTGGCGCCCTGTGCTCTTCACAGATTAGAGCAGGTTCACACTGAACACATGTGACAGACGTGAGAGAGTCTGGAGACGCTGTGGAGAACATTCTGCTGCCTGCAACATCCTCCAGCATGACCGGTTTGGCGGTGAGTCAGTGATGGTCTGGGGAGGCATATCCTTGGAGGGCCGCACAGACCTCTACGTGCTAGCCAGAGGTACCATGACTGCCATTAGGTACCGGGATGAGATCCTCAGACCCATTGTCAGACCATATGCTGGTGCAGTGGGCCCTGGGTTCCTGCTCATGCATGACAATGCTCGTCCTCGTGTGGCCAGAGTGTGTCAGCAGTTCCTGTATGTCGAGGGCATTGATGCTATGGACTGGCCTGCACGTTCCCCAGACCTGAATCCAATCGAGCACCTCTGGGACATCATGTCTCGTACCATCCGCCAACGTGATGTCGCACCACAGACTGTCCAGGAGTTGACCGATGCCCTGATCCAGGTCTGGGAGGAGATCCCTCAGGAGACCATCCGTCGTCTCATCAGGAGCATGCCCAGACATTGTAGGGAGTGCATACAGGCACGTGGAGGCCACACACACTACTGAGCCTCATTTTGAATCGTCTTGAAGAATTTCCACAGAAGTTGGATCAGCCTATGTTCTCATTTTCCACTTTGATTTTGAGTATGATTCTGAATCCAGACCTTAATGGGCTAATGATTTTGATTTCCATTGATCATTCTTAGGTTATTTTGCTCTAAACACATTCCTCTGTCTAATAAATAAAGATTTTCAGCTGAAATATTTCATTCATCGAGGTCTATATTTTGTTTTTAGGTGTTCCCTTTATTTTTTTGAGCAGTGTAGAATGGGCGTGTGTCTATTGTTAAAATATTTGTTTTCCACTTTGCACATCCACAATTCTTCGTGCATTTGTTGTTGTTAAATGCCTACAGGCTATGGCAATCTTTGTTTTGATACACTGTTATGTTGTAGGCCTACAGAGAAAATATTGTTATATCTTTCAGCAGTTGCACTTGTTCTGAATGCACTTTGTTGTAGTAGTCCTACAGAGAAAAATTTAAAAGGCACTTGACTTAAATGCACTTTGTGTTTTTATGAGAGAACATATTTAATTTTACAATCTTTCAGCAGGCCAGTCAGTTATAGGCCTGTACATTATTATTTAATGTATACATGAGTGGGGTCAAGTTAAACATTTTGTTTTGAATTTTAATTTATATTGTGCATTGTTGTAATGTCAGTGCTAAATAAATATTTTCATACTTTTGTAATTGATTTATTCTTTGAATTGCAATGCCTTGATTTTAGTGAGGTTAGTACACAGTCATAGCCATAAATGCAATAGTTCTAATAATTGACATAATCATTTCGTTCGGTGTTTCGGTTTTCGGCCTTGATTTCCTCATTTTTGGTTTTCGGTTTCGGCCAAGAATTTTCATTTCGGTGCATCTCTAGTAACGAGTATACAGTTGTGTTCAAAATAATAGCAGTCCAACATCACTAAGCAGATCAATCACTGTTTTTGGTAGAAATTATATTTCTACATGGCAAATAACTTACTAGTAGGTGTAGTAGAGTAATAGAAAACCAACAGACCCAGCAATCATGACATGCATGTTGCTGATTCTGTGTAATTGAATCATTAATTGAAAGGGGCGTGTTCAAAATAATAGCAGTGTGGAGTTCAATCAGGGAGGTCATTCAGCTGTGAAAAAACAGGTGTCAAAAGGGTGGCCCTTATTTAAAGACAAAGGCAGCAAATGTTGTACATGCTGGTTCTAGTGCATTTCTCTGAAAATCTGAGTAAAATGGGTCGTTCCAGACATTGTTCAGAACAACAGCGTACTTTGATTAAAAAGTTGATTGAAGAGGGGAAAACATATGAAGAAGTGCAGAAAATTATAGGCTGTTCAGCTAAAATGATCTCAGATGCTTTAAAATGGCAACCAAAACCTGAAAGACGTGGAAGAAAACTGAAAACTACCATTCGAATGGATCGAAGAATAACCAAAATGGCAAAGACTTAGCCAATGATCAGCTCCAGGGAGATCAAAGAAGTTCTAAAGTTACCTGTGAGTACTGTAACAATTAGAAGACGCCTATGTGAAGCCAAGCTTTCGGCAAGAAGCCCCCGCAAAGTCCCATTGTTGAAAAAACGAGTGCTGAAGAGGTTACAATTTGCCAAAGAACACATTGACTGGTCTAAAGAGAAATGGCGCAACATTTTGTGGACTGACGAAAGCAAGATTGTTCTTTTTTGGGTCTAGGGGCCGCAGACAGTTTGTCAGACAACCCCCAAACACCGAATTCAAGCCACAGTACACTGTGAAGACAGTGAAGCATGGTGGTGCAACCATCATGATATGGGGATGTTTCTCATACTATGGTGTCGGGCCTATTTATCGCATAACAGGGATCATGGATCAGTTTAAATACATCAAAATACTTGAAGAAGTCATGTTGCCTTATGCCGAAGAGGAAATGCCCTTGAAATGGGTGTTTCAACAAGACAGTGACCCCAAACACACCAGTAAGCGAGCAGCATCTTGGTTCTAGACCAACAAGATTAACCTTATGGAGTGGCCAGCACAATCCCTGGACTAGTGATGGAATATAAAACTTGTGGGGTGACATCAAAAATGCTGTTTCTGAGGCAAAACCAAGAAATGCAGAGGAATTGTGGAATATAGTCCAATCGTCCTGGGCTGGAATACCTGTTCACAGGTGTCAGAAGTTGGTCGACTCCATGCAACACAGATGTGAATCAGTTCTTAAAAACAGTGGTTATACAACTAGATATTAGTTCAGTGATCCACAGGAAAGTTAAATCTTCAAACATTTTTCAGTTTATGCAGTAAATGTTTGAGTTTGTAAAGAAAAATGCAGACACTGCTATTTTTTTGAACAGCCTAATATTCATTTTTCTTCACTTTCTGTAAAGGACTAACACATTTGATAATTTTTTTGTTCATGTTTTGATTTGTAATAGAATGTGCAGTGTTCCCAATGCATTTGCTTGTATGGAAATAAAAGCTATTATAAGGATTCTGAGCTTTACTCACCTTTTGACACTCACTGCTATTATTTTGAACACAACTGTGTTAGAGGGACAGCTCAGGTTGGACGGTTTGGAGACAGTTAAGAGAGGCAAGATTGAGATGGCTTGGACATGTTTGGAGGAGAGATGCTGGGTATATTGGGAGAAGGATGCTGAATATGGAGCTGCCAAGAGGAAAAGAGGAAGGCCAAAGAGGAGGTTTATGGATGTGGTGAGGGAGGACGTGCAGGTGGCTGGTGTGACAGAGGAAGATGCAGAGGACAGAAAAAGATGGAAACGGATGATTCGATGTTGCGACCCCTAATGGGAGCAACCTAAAGTAGTAGTAACCACCGTCGTTACACCGCTTATGCGTGATAGTGGTTGTTAGGCTTGGTGAAGCCAGCTAACGAAAGGTTATTCTGGGTATGTTGAGCTTGCTTTGTAGGCCTCTGGTTGACCCTGACCACAACCGGACAAATAATTTGAAAACCGGACTGTCTGGTCTAAAACCTCTGTCTTGGAAATGTATAATGTTTTGCTGCTTAGCAGTGAATAAAAGTTTACATTCTTTCCCAAAGGATACTGAGATTCAATTACGTTCATCGTATAGATGTACGGTGAACGTAGGTGAACACACCCTCTGATGTAGGGCACACTGGTTAGGCACTTGGAACTTCTTAAATTTTATTGATTCATCTCAAATTATGATACCAAGTACATTTATGCTTTTCCCAACAGTCAATATTTTTAAAGTTCACTTAACCTAAATTACCACTCTGACCACTTATGTCCTAATTCAAATACTTATTATCATGGAGGTATCTACTGCACAATCTAGGTAATCCTACATTACCTTTTGTTAATACAATAATTATGAAACTTGATTTCATTTCATCTTTGCTTACAGCTAGCCCACATGTCCTCTTCAAGATATGAACTCGTTTAGTTTTTACTTCAACTTCATCTTTCGGTTTCTCTTTATAACACCCTACACTATAACAAATAAAGCACAGTTGATCCAAAGTGCTTTACACAAGAGAAGCAAATGAGGTTAAAAACACTTAACTGATATTGTACTGTAATTTTCTTATGTTCATGCTCTGATTTGTTTTTGACAATAAGTTTATTTTAATTGATTTACAAGCTTTGTTATGAAAAAAATACAATAATAATTATTGTTGTTTTTTTTTTTACATTTTATTAACCAATATTACTATTTGTACTTTATTACAAGGGAAAAAAGTCTGCTTTCTATATTGTTGTTGCAGTCATCTAACTCATTGTTTATTTCATTTTTCTATTCTATTTACTTCTTTTTTTCATTCATGCTTTTTTTGTAGTTTGGCAATGTGTTCTATTGTGTATGACTTTTGACACAACAGTTTGGTTCCTAATTGACGTTGATCTGTGAATGAGGATCACCAGTGGGTTGTCATCATAGTAATTAGCCCTCCGGTATGCAAATAAATGAATATGAGAGGAATTATATTCTACTGGGAACAATGAACAAGCAGTAAAAGAATTGACACCTGCTGTGCTCAAGTCTGCTGCTGGATTCAGGACAACAGTGACATAATGAAGACAATAACCCTCACTGGTAATTAATACGGCAAAGTAAAATATACGTCTGCACCAATAAGTTCACTCCTTTAAGGTGCAGTAAAATAATGGCTTGGTGGCAAAGTCATTACTGCATTATATTAAGTTTCATCAAACTTGGTGTAGTGTTTTCTATTTTAGCTTTGTTTAGTATTGTGGCTAGTAGGACATGGATTTGTCATACTGTAGATTGGCATACAGAGAGAAACGGGAGTGGAACAGCCGATCAGTGAGTCGCACATTAACAACAGATCTTGGCAGAGGAGCCGGTGAATAGAGTAAATGCCACACATTATAACAGTCACAAGCCGGCCGAGAGAAACTATTCTCATGTAGACTATTGGACTTGTCCCCGTACTGGGAGCATTGATTTACACTGACTGTGAGACTTTATCCCAGAAGGGGAACAGTAATTTCTGCACTGATGGTGCGTAATTTGTGTTGGTGCAGAATAATTACATTTGGGCAACAACCAGAACATCCTCTAGAGTGTCCTTATTACCCTAAGCTCTAAACACTGTCACAGGCAGCTTGAGCTGAAGCAGTAAAAAGAAATTGTGGGGTCTTGGTCAAAATAGCTGCGGTCAAAATAGCCACTAAGGACTGGCATGAGCCAAGCACAACTAACTGAAATCTTTGAGGCATGTTGTTTAGGAAGGTCAGTGAAGTTCTGAACCGTTCTGATCACTGCAAAATAAAGAGTGCTTCAATTAAAGCTGCAATCCGTAATTTTCTCGTTATTTTATTGATTTGAAACGGGATGAAGATGTAGCAGTTCTGCTGGACAGACAATCCATGTTACAATCAAACAATGTTCCAGTATAGTTCGATCTGGGAAAGCAGCGCGACATAGACCAATTGCAGCTGGTTTACTCGGAACATAAAACAAAGAGCAGCACATTGTTGCTCGTGTGCTGCCAGCTCACCAGTAAATAGTCCACACCCTTGCATATAGCAACTACAGAAATCTTGATTGTTTGTCAGACAGAAGCACAACCACAATCACATCAGATTTCAAACTTTTTCCCTGCTGGATTGGTTTTCATCACGTAGGTGTTTGCTGCTGCACCAGTTGATGCGACCTGAACAAAAAAATGGCTATCTTTATACAGAGACTGGAGAGTGTCTTCAGTCATGGTAAGGATGCCGGTTAGTAGTATGTAACCTGACTTCATGATCCAAATGGATAAAATGATGATTTATTAATGGACAAACATTGGAAATTTCAGATTTAAAGTGTAAAAGGACCAGTGACTTGCATCTCACCTGTGGAATTTTACTTTTTATTTCGATTTTAGATGACTTATCCCTTTTGTGTCCACCCAAAGTATCTTTTTGCACTGGAGATCTTTTTTTTGCATAAATTTAAGATTTTTTTTTCAGTCTAGTCTTATCGTTACATGTTCGTCTATGACATAGGTTGCAAGAATTTATTGTGCCTTTAAGTTGTTTAAAGTGGCCATATCATACTAATTCCAGCTCTGTTTTATTCTGGAGCTCCGCTAGAGTAGCTTTGCATGATTCACAATTGAAAAAAAAATCCTTATTTATCTTTTAATGTCCCTTTATGCAGCCCCTCAGTTCATCCTCTGTCTGAAACAAGCCATTTTAGCTTGTTTTAGCTGTCTCTTTAAGGCCCCTTTGTCTAAAAGCCCACTGCTTTCTTCTGATTGACCGACTTCCAGAAGCCTGCTGAGGGGAAGCAGTCAGTGCTTTTAGCGCCACCTCATCCTCCGGGGGGGGGGGGGGGGGGAGCTCGACGGGGAAACAGAGTTCGATACAACACCGGTGTAGGAGGTTCTTTCAGCAAACTATAAACCTACTAAGTAACATAAGTTTTCCTTCTTGATTGGAAATGGCAACTTCTCAAATCCATCCATGCACGTTTGAACCCAAATTTGATCCAGAATATGAGAGTGGACAGCACGAAAATCTGCCGCAACAAAGATTACAGCAGGATGTCTCTGGTAATTATTACGCTTTTTACCTGCTTATTGTGTGACATGACAGTGGATTTAGTCTTTCAGTTACAAGCTGTACATAAAAAAAATTCTATATATGCCCCTGTTAATCAGTGTATGTGCGGAAAATGCGCTAAAATGCCGACTGAAGGGGAAAATGTCTGCTGTCAGGAAATAAATGTTACATAGCTAGTAAAATGTTATTTGCTTTCGCCAAACGACTGTATAGTGTCTCCCTGCATCGCTGGTTATTTGTATGCTGGAGTACATTAAATGTCTATAATACTACTCAAGTAGACTATTTTGCTAGATTGTGTACATACATTTTACCAAAAAGACTGTAGTTGGACAGGCTTTTGGCTTGGATTATCTTCACTTGAGCGTAACTGCTTTTGGTATTATAAAAATTATGGTTGATTGCTTATTACTTGATAACATTTCATATTTGAGGGATAGTGACGTTTGTACTTGATGACTGTGAAAATAACAGCACAATTTTGAGGGGATGTGGTTGAAATAAAGCCATTGAACTGTGCATGGTTCAGGAAGCAGTCCTCGGTAAAATGAAGGGGAGATAAAAGGTTGGGGTTGTACTGCTGAGGGATAGTGGTAAAAAGGATTTTTAAGCACTGATTCTTCCTTCCTTCCTTTGGAAGTCCATACAAAGAGATACTGCCTTCGCACCGAAGAAAACAGCATCTTCTCGGCATCGCGATACGCACCACTAACCAAACTCTCCCCAGTGTTGCACCAAAATCTGTGACTCGTCCGCTCTACAGAACTTTGTTTGAGGGCGGGCCAACCCAGCCACTACGCGGGCATTATGAAAGTGTGTTCCATTGTGACGTAGATACGTAATGGAATAACACGCTGGACTACAAACGAGGCATTTCAGGCAGTGTTTTCTGTCCGATAAAAGTGCTCCTTCTGGTGTGGACTTTGGGCTTTGTAACTCTGCAGACATTTTACGTGCACCTCTCAGTATGTAGAAAATTAAAGGAATGGGAAAACCCCAAAAAGCATGATATAGCATCTTTAATTGTTTCTATTATTAGTCGTTATATATATTTATTCAGTGTATTTGGTGTTGATCAAGTGCTACTTGCTTCATTAAAGTGTAACTTCTCCCCCAGGTCTGAGTGTACCTCCACCCACAGCACAATTTAAAAAAATAAATAAAATAAAATGAGGGCATGAGGCTGGGGGGGGGGGAGGGGCCAAGAAGGGGGACATGGTAGGGAGGGTGGATGTGTGAGGCAGGAGTAGCCGGGGAGAGCCACGAGAAGGGCTTGGCTCGCGCCCAGAGTCGCTGCCGCACACCACCGTGGTCCCCTCCACTTACCCACCTTCCAGCACGGTGTCGGACGCCGACCTGAGAAGACGGCCCTACTGCCACGACATGGATGTGCCGCAAATGGAAGGGGGAGATTGGTCGCCCGCTTCTGATTAGAGGGTGTTAACATTACTATTATTTTTTTAAATTTCATTACGTAGATAAGTCCCAACAGGTCGACTCTAAGTCAGCATTGGCCTTGCAAGGTTCAGGGCTGATTTAAAACAGTAGAAGGCGTGTCGAGCCATTTGCAACCCATGAAACGCCGATTTTTGTAAATGTAAGAAATGTCAATATTAACACAAAAAATGATGTTTCATCACCATGCAGTCGTATAATTTAGATTGCAGCTAAAAAAAACTTGTTCAAGTGTTTAGTACCTCTTTATAACCCAATCCAAGCTATTTGTTTTTTCCTTTTTGTGAGTTTGTTGTCTGCAATCTGTCCTTACTCTGAAAGGATCTCATATTTTACACCGCAGTGGAAATCAAGTACACAGATGTGGAGGTTGAAAGCCTGTATATTTCAAAATAAAAACAAGCATTAATACAGCAGAACGGGGGTGGGGGGGGGGTCAAAGAAACTGGCATACAACTTGCTGCATCTGTTGTAGAGAAACAGTCAAAATATATGTAGACAAATCTATCGCATACACGATATCTTTTTTTGAAGAGGTTTCTTATTGGGAGTTTTAAGACTAGCACTTCATAATTTAAAGAAGTGTTACTCTGTACGCGGCTCGTGAGACTTTGTTTTGCGCCTCATATAGATCCACTGATAAAAATAAGAACATAACTATAACTTACTGCTATAGGTTCCGTTTGTGTCCTGTTTTAGCGCATTGAAATGAATTATCCAGCAGATGGCAGCATACTGAAGATACGTCAAAGAACGTAGGCTACGTAACAGCGTGGGATCATGGGTAGACGTATAGCCTGTGTGTGTAGCTTTGTATTTGCGAAACATTTTTTTCATGTTGATAATGCTTATGTATAATTGCATATGTACATGCGTACATAAGATGGGTTCCTTACAAACTCACAAACAAGTATTATATATTTTAAACATACACAAAGATGGTAAATAACTTGAGAGTGATGATAAAAAAAACACCCGAGTTATATCTGCAATCTCTGTGGCTCTTTGAGGAATGGTCTTACTCATAAGTGGCTCTCCTAAGAAAATTAGTGAGTACCACTGGGTTAAAGTGATAATGTCTGTATAGTTCAATCATTGAATCTTTACTTGGGCCATACGAGTTGGAGAGAAAAGATTTTCTTACTAACGTGATTCAAAACAGCAGAGCAGGATAAATTCTCAAGTTTCAAAAAGAGGAGAACTATCCATGTATTTTCTGCTCCCTCAGGTTTATGTAGCCCTTTTGGACAAGAAACCAAAAAGCACATCTGGTTATGAGGGCCATGATATCTGCCTATCCCTTTTCTCTATTACACTCATTTCAGGCCAAAGATTTGATAAGCGCCCCTGACAGTTATACTGCGTGGCCACCCCCCATCAGAAAATTAAATCTAAATAAGATTTCTTTTTTTTCCTCTGTAAGTCACTTTGTGTGGTGTATGATGTACTTTGGCCACATATGCTGCCAAGGTGTAGTACTAGGTGTTTTCCTTTATTTAAAATAGTTTTATGGTGTTCTCTGTACATCTTTGTCCCTCTAAGTCTCTACCTCACTCTCACATATATCACATGTTTTCCCTCCCTAATGCAATTTTCAAGACAAAAGAAATTGGCAACACAATGAACGTCCTCATGTAGTGCTAAATCAAATTTGGTGTGAAGGAGAGCAGATGGAATTTAATCTTGTTTCACTGGCCAACTTCTTATCACCTAGCCATGCGTAGCTGACAGGTGAAATGATGCAGGGTTTATTTGCTCTTTGCTAAGTGATTTTACATAGATCTTCATTAATACATGTGATGTACTCCTGTAGCCTCGCTGAGGCCACAGTTTAACAAGCTTCTGTAAAGCTGCATTGGATTGCCTCAAGTCTCATCAGGTAGAACAGAATGATTTGCTGTTACTTATGATCCTGATGAAGTTGCTTTTGGGTAAGAAATGAACGCATATTCCTTAGGTTTTTGGTTTGCATTGTGTATTATGATAGATTGAAGTCCTGCAGAGGCGCGCGCGCACGCCTCTGCAGGGCCATCGCAGGGGGTGTGAAGGCCCTGTGCATTGAAATGCATGCACATGAATCATGGTCACATACATGTAGCTATTCTAGTTCTACTGCATGGGTAACTCCAGTGCAATATATTTTTAACAAGTAGAATAATACACCATCCTCATGCAGTCCCAGTTATCACTTTTTGCTATTATAGTCTTTCAAAGAAAAAAAATTAGATTGTTTTATTAGATTAGATCGTTTTACCAGCCACATGACCAAGGCTGGTAGAATTTGTTTGCAGTACACGTTAAACTCTGCAGCACAATACATACATGGGCAAGAGCAGACACTCCACATATCACAATTAATACAGTTGCACAATAACAGAAACAAGCATATTACACACAACAATTAGCGGAATGCTAGTATGCATGCCAGTGGTGTGTGAGGAGACTTCTTCTTCTTTCTGCTTTTCCCCTGTTTTTCAGGTGTCGCCACAACAGATTTTAGTTTCCATCAGGACCCTGTTAGGGCACAGTACCAATGCTGGCCGTTGTTAATGCAGGCCTCGACCGATCTGGTATGGCATTGTCAGTTCACATACTGATTTGGCAAAATTTTACATTGGATGCCCTTCCTGACATAACCACTAACCTTATGGATGAAGGAGACTATAGATAGGAATTTAGAGTCTTTATGGCTAGGGGAAAAATTTGTTTGTGAAACGTTTAGTCTTAGCGGACAGTGACCTGTAACGCCTCCCGGAGGGAAGGAGCTGGAAGAGGTCATGAGCAGGATGTGAGGGGTCAGAGATGATCTCCTTTGCTCGCTTCACAGTCCAGTGGGTATGTAGAGATTCAACTGAGGAGAGTGGGTTGCCTATGATTTGTCCATTAAAACTCATTATATTATATGATATGTCCATTATCACATTCTATTACAGTATGGTACGGCAGCACGGACAGTCAAACACAGAAAAAACTGCAGTGGATTGTCAACACGGCAACAAATTGCCTCATTGACAATCTGCTGCAGTTTTTTCCGTGTTTGACTGTCCATGCTGCTGTACCATACTGTAATAGAATATGTTATAATGGACTCGATAATGGCTGAGTGAAACAGAACGAGAAGTTACATTTCACGTACTCCAAAATGGCTGAGAGGGTTATTGCATTGTGACATCATCCACAATAGCTCGCTGGAAAAAAGAAAAACGATGGAGGTGCATTCCCCGTGCCAATCCCGGACAATATGACCCCCTGTGGTCATATGTCCTCCCACCGACCCCGTATTGGCACGCCCACCGGAAGCGCTATTCCTCTTTCCATCTCCAACTAAATGAGATCGGTCGATGGCTGTTTCTCTCTCGCTGGGACTAAGAGGAAAACTGCAAATACGCAAGTAATCTAGTGATATACTGGTATATTAGGTACTAACTTATAGTTAGCTTACCTTTTATCGCCAAGATGTTCGTTAATCCGGTCGATGTGGCCGGATTCTACGCTTGGTGCGGGTGTGTTAAACCGGCGACGCTCCGATGGGACCCCCATCTGGACTGTGTCTCCCATATCCCGCATGTTCACTACACGGGCTACTTGAGGGATGTAGACCGTAATGAGATTGACTGCAATTTCTGTAAAACCATCAGAGGATCGGGGCGCCAAAGGTGGGCTGCCCTGTACCGTCAAAGATGGGGACTTGCAGATCCCTTCGCACCTGCTAACGAGGCGGCTAGCATGGTGCTACCTAGCTATAGCCATGGGGCGGAGGCTAGCAACATCCCTCCGATGCTTCCTAGCTACAGTCACGGGACGGCGGCTAGCATTAGCATCCCTCCGGAGCCAGAGGCTATCCCACCATCCGGGATAGTTAGAGAGGACTGGATCAATGAGATCCTATCTCTCCCTGGTGAATCCGTGGCATGTTATTCGGCGGGTGCGGAACCCGAGGATTCACTGCCTGAGGAAGTAGATGATCAGGGCGTGGAAGACGACCAGCCAAGTTCGTCTCAACCAAACAAAGATGGCGACGCCATGCAACGTGGGTCCGAAACATTCCTCGCCAGTTTCCGTGATCTGTTCGCGCGAGCGGTCAAGTCTGCCGACATCGTCACCGAGCCGGGCAATCCTCAAGATCCGGTGGTAGCCGATTTTCCACGAATGGCAGAGAGGGTCAGGGACTCCACTCTACCACCTTATCCTCACATCGAACGAGCGTTTAAGCGGGCGGAGGCGGATCCGCTACTTAAATCGTCCTCAAAGTTCAGTCAGAAGGGGGTTGACGTCTTAGCAGTCGAGGTTAGGAACCTCAACTACAAAGACTGGAAAATTCCGCAACCAGAGAGGGACGTTTTATCGTTCAACCCTAACACCAAGGTGGGGTCTCGCGATACTCCCAAACATCCTTCGCAGTGGGGCCAGCAGGTGGATCGTTACGCGTGTGATGCATGGCACGCCAGTACACGCGCAGCTGGACTCGTCTCAACGGCTGGGATGATAATGGCGTACATGCGCAAGCTCTGCAGCCTATCAAACGTCGAGCAAAGCAAAGCCGCCATCGCTACAGCAGGTATCGACGGGGCCGAGTTCGGTGACATAGTGGCCAGCGAAGCAGGTTGTGAGTACATCTTGGAAATGGAACGCATAGCTGACTCCCTGGGATCGCTGCTGTATTCCATCGCTCTAGAGTGCGGTTCTAGCGCAGCTGCCTCCACCCTTTCGCGCAGACGTCTCTGGCTAGAGACAGCCGGGGTAAAAGAGGAATTCTGCAAGGAGTGGATGGCCCACTCCTGCGCAGGGAACCAGGGCCTGTTTGGAACGACCCCGGGCATTATCAGCAAATACAAGGCCGCCCAGGCCGAGCGCGAAACCTTGCACAAGGAGCTTCTCCCGATGATGAAGAACCCGCCTACCCCTAAGCCCGCGGTGGGCACAGGGCAGGGGGACAAGCCTGCGCGCAAGCAGAAATGGAGAGAGACTTATCCAAAAAGAGGTGGTAAAGTGGGGCGCGGGCGTGGACAGGGCTCACGTCCAAACTCCCAGTCTTCCACAGATCCGGCGGCCAAGCCGGACAGCACAGACACTTCCAAGAAGGGAGCTGCCAAGTGACGTGTTTCGGCAGGATGTTACGACCCACACCAACAGACTGATTCCAGAGCCGTCTCCGGCGATATAGACGCTTGTTCAGGGGACACAGCGTGCGCAGGGCTAAACACTGCGCCTTTTATTTTGGTTTCTGATGCACAGTCTACTTGTTCTATTCCAAAGGTTGTGAATGTGAATAAAAGTTTTTATGTTGGTGATGATGGTGATTGCGTTTTAAAAGGTTTTAAACGCGAGTCTGATTGTCTGTCTGAATCTTTAGGTAAAGATGATGATAACAATGTAATAACATCCCTGCTGGAAATATTGGATAATAATGACATGAGCGCAAATGAGCCCCTGGGAGGGGACTATGATGCGACAATGTTTAGTCTCTCTGATGGGTCAAATGGTAATTTGGAAAGGTTCAAAACACCAATTCCCCCATCTGGGTCTCCTTTACAAGGATGAAGCCCCCCCATGGATGCAGGGCATGGCGGGCGGGGCTTCCCCAGACCCTTTACGCGCAACTTACGCCCGCTACCTGAACAGCAAGGTACAGGAGGCAACGAGACCTCTGTCACGCATGTTACACAGGTGGAAGGAATTGGTCCCGTCGGATTCTGTTTTGGATCAGATAGCCCACGGACACCAAATCCTTTTCGAGAACGGTATTGTACCCCCGTACTTGGGAATAGTGCATACGGAACCGGGGTCGGTGGCCGAAGCACAAATCCTAGACAACGAACTCACAGAGTTACCCTCGAAAGGGGCAATCACGGTGGTTCCTCCCCTAGAAAGAGAAGACGGGGTTTACAGCCGTTACTTTCTGGTCCCGAAGAAGGATGGGGGCATGCGCCCAATCCTAGATTTGAAACCCTTCAACAAGTATGTAGAGAAGGTCAGTTTCAAAATGCTACGCACAGCGGTTCTGCTGTCAATGGTGACACAGTCCGATTGGCTAACTTCGGTCGACCTAAAAGATGCTTTCTATCATTGTCCGATTGCGGAAAGACACAGAAAGTATCTTCGGTTCTGTTACCTGGGTCAGTGTTACCAGTACACATGCCTCCCGTTCGGATATCGCCTCTCTCCTCTGACATTCACAAGGTGTGTGAAAGCAGCGCTCGGAGTGTTGATGCGCAAAGGTATGCGCTTGGCATGGTTGCTAGACGACCTGTTGGTGTTGGCCCAGTCGCCGGAACAAGCAATACTCCATACTCAGGAGTTGATGGAATTCATGGAGTACATGGGTTTCACTATCAACATAAAGAAGAGCGCGCCATGGCCTTCGTGCCAGAGAAACGTATCTGGGTCTGAGTTTGGATACGGTATCCATGCGCGCAACCCTTACGCAAGAGAGATGGCATTCCACCAGGACCACGTTAGCACATTTCGTCCCGGGGACATATGTCACTTATCGGATGATCAGGAGGCTGCTGGGCCTTCTGGCATCGGCTCACCAAGTTGTTCCTTTCGGTCTGTTGTTCATGAGGAGACTGCAATTGTGGTTCGCAGTTCACTTCTTGAAATACGGCAACGAACGCCGGTACAACAACCATCTTATCCTGGTCCCGCACGTGGTAGCGCAGGACCTAGACCACTGGAACAGAGCCTGCGTGGACATGTCTGGGGTCCCTATGGGCCCCAGGGGACCCGAGGTATCGATTTATACCGATGCGTCCCTCTCGGGTTGGGGGGCCATCCTTGGCTACAAAACAGCGCGAGGAGTGTGGCCGTCTGGGGAGAAGGTCCACATCAACGCGCGCGAGACGGAGACGATTTGGCTGGCTATCCAGCATTTTGCTCAGGATCTCGTAGGCCGTCACATACTGATAATGACAGACAGCATGACGGCCAAGGCCTACATCAACCGCCAAGGCGGTATGAAGTCCAAGCGTTGCAGAGAGTTGGCCATGCAAATTTGAATTTGGGTCAACAGCAACGCGCTATCAATCAGGGCGCTTCATGTTCCTGGGAAGGACAACGAAGCAGCGGACATCCTCTCGAGAGGCGGCCCGCATGCGGACAATTGGAGCCTCAACCCAGCCATAGTGGCTATGATCTGGGAGAGGTTCGGGGTAGCTCAAGTGGATCTGTTCGCATCGAAACTCAATTACAAGTGCCCCCGTTGGTACTCGATGCTCCCGTCTGACCTAGCGCCGTTGGGGGTCAACGCGCTTGGACTAGATCCATGGCCCGAGGAGATGCTTTACGCATTCCCCCCACGCAGGTGCCTCCTAGACCTGGTGGTCGAGTTCGAGTGCACAGGGGGTCGGTTAGTTCTCGTGGCCCAGTACGAACCGAGCACCCCGTGGTTACCGCGAATAGTGCCCTGGATAGTAGGCGAGTGGTTCGACGTCCCGGAGTGGGCGGACGCGCTCACGCAAGCAGGAGGGCTGCTACGGGAGGGCCCCTGGATAGGAGGCTCCCGATTAGCGGCGTGGATGCTTACAAAGCCAGGCTCTTAGCTATGGGACTTAGTGCGCAAGTGATTCGTGTCATCTTAGCGGCGCGTAAAGACTCCACGTATTCCAGGTACCAGGGGTACTGGAATCGATTTGACCAATTTTGCGCTGAACGCGACATGGACCCTTTGTCAGTAGGGATTGGCCCTATACTGACTTTTGTGGAGGTCTGTAGGAGTGATAGACTACGGTCTTTCTCCTCGGTCAAAGTCTGTGTATCGGCTCTCACGTTCTTCCGGGTGGAAGATCGAGGGTAGCATGGTTTTCATGCACCCGCTCATGACGCAGAACCTGTTGGGTGCTAAGAAGCTCTCAGCTAAGGAGCTTACGAGAGCTGAAACTTGGGATGCTTCCCTTGTTCTGCGTGCACTAGAGAAAGATCCCTTTGAACCCATGTCTACGGCAGACATGCGTTATGTCTCGGCTAAGCTGGCTGTGCTCTTGGCACTTGCCACCGCAGCGAGGGGTTGTGAGCTCACTGCACTCACCATCAAGGGGATGGTGTTTTCTGGTGATCTGATGGTCACGCTCTTTACAGACCCCAGCTTCGTGCCCAAAACTGTCTGTCCTGACGAGTAGGGCCCCGGTGGTGATACACGCGTTTCATCCGTCACCGGTGACTAGGGATTAGAAACGCTTGCACCTCTCGTGTCCTGTACGGGCTTTACGCATTTACATGCGGCGCACAGCAGATATTCGTAGGTCTGACAGGCTGCTGTTGACCTACAGAGTGAGCAAACCAGGTTATGCCCTTTCCACCCAGAGGCTAGCACACTGGCTGGTGGATGGTATTACGGAGGCGTATACCAAAGCGGGTAAAACAGCTCCTAAGCTGAAGGCGCATTCTACCGGAAGGACTGCTACGTCGATAGCTGTGTTGTCAGGTATCGACTGGGAGGTCATCCGCCAGGCGGCGGTTTGGAGTGGTGAGACCACTTTCTTACGGCATTATTACCGGCACGTTAAGGTGCGGTCGGTTGCCGACGCTGTTCTGGAGCAGGCCTCTTAGGATGCTCTCATCAGAACGCGTACCCCTTCCCACCAGGGGTTTGAAGGGTTCATTGGACGGCT
Organism: Lampris incognitus; assembly: GCF_029633865.1. Classification (NCBI taxonomy): domain Eukaryota; kingdom Metazoa; phylum Chordata; class Actinopteri; order Lampriformes; family Lampridae; genus Lampris; species Lampris incognitus. Next base: position 136,863,741 of record NC_079212.1, read on the forward strand.
AGGGATCGGAGGCACGAATCCTGTCGTTGTTCAATGCAATAACCCTCTCAGCCATTTTGGAGTACGTGAAATGTAACTTTGGGTTCGCGATGCGAACCCTAGCTATATGAACAACGACAAAAATGGCTGAGAATAGAGCCGTTCTCCTCCTACCCGGGCCACAGGTGTGGTGCTCATTTAGTTGGAGATGGTTCGACTTACAAAGAGGAATAGCGCTTCCGGTGGGCGTGCCAATACGGGGTCGGTGGGAGGACATATGACCACAGGGGGTCATATCCTCCGGGATTGGCACGGGGAATGCACCTCCATCGTTTTTCTTTTTTCCAGCGAGCTATTGTGGATGATGTCACAATGCAATAACCCTCTCAGCCATTTTGTCGTTGTTCATATAACTAGGGTTCGCTTCGCGAACCCAAAGTTGATGTTTGATCCGGTATTTTTTAAGCTGCCTAAGAAAGTAAAGTCGTTGTTGAGCTTTTGCAGTAATGTGTTCAGTGTTTATTTTCCACTTCTGGTTATTGCTGATGTATGTTCTAAGGAATTTGAAAGAGTCAGTGGTGGTGATGGGGTCTCCATTCATTTGTATGGGTGTTTTGGGATTCGGAATGCATCGGAAGTCAGTAATGAGTTCTTGGGTTTTGGTTGTATTAAGCAGAAGGTCGTTGTTTGCGCACCAAGCGACAGCTTGGTCTACTTCAGTGCGGACTGGGTTTATCATTGTTGGCGATGAGGCCTACAATGGTTGTGTTGTCTGCCTATTTTATTATTTTCACAGAATGGTCCATGGTTGTAAAGTGGGTGGTGTTAAGTGAGAAGAGCCAGGGAGAGAGAACACAGCCCTGAGGAGCACCTGTACTGAGGGTAAGAGGGTGTGAGGTTATGTTGTTAACCTTCACCCTCTGTGGCCTGTCCACAGGAAGCTCCGAATCTAGTGGCATATGGCTGGGTCAGTGCTCATATCCAAAAATTTGGCATAGAGTTTGAGTGAGTTGATGGAGTTGAAGGCGGAACTAAAGTCTATGAACAGGATGTGTGTGTAGGTGTTTGGTGATTCCAGGTGTTGTAGGGCATGGCGGAGGGCTATGCTAACTGCATCCTCAGACTGGTTGGCTTGATAGGCAAATTCATATGGGTCCATCATTAAGGAGGTGCAAGATTTCAAGTATGACAGAATGATACGCTCAAATGCTTTCATGGCCAAGATGTTAGGGCAACTGATCTGAAGAAATTGAGGCAGGTCATCTTTGAGGACTTTGGCACAGTAATGATGGTAGAATTTGAAGCACTGTGGGACTGTATATTGGTTTAATGTTAAATATGTGGTTGTGTTAAATATGGTGGAAAATATTGGGGCCAGTTGTGCTGCACAGTGACTCAACAAAGCAGGACTGATGCCATTTGGCCCTGCTGCTTTCCCAATGTTCTTGAATGTAGCTCTCACCTCATCCTCTTGATGCAGAAGGGTGGCATTGGAGTGGGAGTAGGGGGGATGGCTGGTAGAATAGGTTTTTCAAACCTTGCGTAAAAGTCATTTAATTTATCTGGGAGGTTATGGTCATTATCTGGATGGGAACAGGGGTGTTTTCTTTGTAATCTGTAATTTCCTTAAGATTTTTCCATATTGATTTGGAGTTACATGAAGAGACTTGTTCCAATTTATATTATTTTCGCGAAGGAGCTGAATCAAAGTCTGAGTGCAGACTCTCATACATTGACTGTGAGACTTACGCAGTTGACACCTTTCACACGTTCTCACGCCACACGTACATTTTCTCATGCAGTGAAAAACAAATTCATAACCGATAACAACCCAGTGCAAAAAGAGGACACTGACAGCGCATGGACAGACAAGACAGATAGCACCCTCAGTCTAACTAATATAGTAGGGATGGGCGGATCAATACCAAAGTATCAGTACTCCAATCCTGAGGGTTAGGTTTTGAGAATCAAACCTCATATTAAAAAAATTGATAAGAGGTACCGTCTTTAACTAGTAATTTGAATATATATATATATATATATATATATATATATAGAGAGAGAGAGAGAGAGAGAGAGAGAGAGAGAGAGAGAGAGAGAGAGAGAGAGAGGCAACACTGCTAACCACTGTTAGCTGTTAATAGACTGTTTACCACTGTCTGTGACATCAGACCCACCCAGAGCTGAGTGATATTGGAAGACTATATGGGAAAAGGAGGCATTACACAACACCAATACCCAGTGGTTGGTGGGCCTAATCATCCTTATGATTCAGTGCAGGCCTTTTTACCTGCCTAGGGAGCTAACGGCCATTACCGTCGCCGCTGTATACATCCCCTCCATATGCTAATGCTAAGGTAGCACTTAAGCAGCTACAGTGTGCCATCAGCAGACAACAGACCAAACACCCGGACAATGCCTTTATCATAGGTGGTAATTCTAATCAGGCTAACCTCAGGGCTGTATTGCCCAAATTCCATCAACGTGTCTCCTTCCCCACTAGGGGACAAAACACCCTGGACCATCTCTATACTAATATTAAGTACTCATACAAGGCTACTCCCTTCCCCCACCAGAGGCATTCTGACCACCTCTGCCTGTTCCTGGTTCCATTCTACAAAACCCTCATAAAACGGATCAAGCCAGCAGTAAAGACAATTACTCTCGGAACTGCGGGACTGTTTTGACAACACAGACTGGAGTATTTTTGCACATTCAGCCACCCATGGCTCCCATATAGACATTAATGGACAGACATCCACCTTGCTATCCTACATTAATTTTTGCACTGAGAGTGTCACAACAAAAAAATTAATCCACACCTTTCCAAACCAGAAACTCTGGATGACCAGTGAGGTCCGGCAGCTGCTGAAAGCTCAGGATACAGCGTTCAAGGCCCATAACTGCGAGGCCTACAGCGCAGCCAGATCCAACCTCAAAAAGGGCATCAGAACAGTCAAACATAACTATTCCCTGTGAATAGAGGACCACTTTCACAGTTACTCTGATCCCCTGATTTTTTTTTAATATACTTTAGCTTTTAGTCTTCATTGTATTTATCTTATACTACATTTGCTATGTTTGCCTATGTCTGTGTTGCACTGTTTGGCGAAGCCGCAGCCCTTATTTCGTTTTTAACTTGTGCCTGCACATTGTTTTTAATGGCAATATGAATTGAACTGAATTTAATTAAGAGCAGACTACAGCAATATCCTAGAACAAGAACCAGTTATCATCACAGTGGCCGACATCCCATGGCAAGTCTCAAACATGAAGAGCTGGACTGCACCAGGCCCAGACATGATTCACGCCTACTGGTTGAAGAAGCTAATGGCACTCCATGAACGCCTGGCAACACAGATGAACCAGCTGCTAACATCAGGGTCTCACCCTGACTGGATAACACAGGGGAGAAAAATACTGATAATGAAGGATCCCCACAAGGTTACAACACCTTCAAACTACCGGCTGATAATCTGCCTCTCCTCAACATTGAAGATCCTGTCAGGCATTATAGCAGTTAAACTGAATGGGCACATAAATCAATACATGAGTGAAACCCAAAAAGGAATTGGGAATAACACCGGAGGGTCAAAGCATCAGCTACTGGTTGATAGAGCAGTCACCCAAGACTCTTGAGTTCAGACAGACCAACCTGAGCACAGCCTGAATGGACTACAAGAAAACCTACGATTCACTGCATTACTGGAGTGCTTGGCACTATACAAAGCCAACAGGACACCAATAGCCTTCGTCAACGACTCAATGTGGCAGTGGAAAACAACACTAGAGGGTAACTCAAAGACAATCACACAGTTAACCATCAAATCTGGCATATACCAAGGTGGTGTACTATCCCAGCTGCTGTTCTGCATAGGCCTGAACCCCCTCAGTCAGATCATCACAAAAAGTGGATGTGGATACAAGTTCAGAAGTGGAGTTACCATCAGCCACCTCCTATACATGGATGACATCAAGCTGTATGCCAGGAATGAGCAAGACATTGATTCGCTGATTCACGTCACTAGGATCTAGTGACAACATCGGCATGTCATTCAGACTGGACAAGTGTGGTCAAACGGTGGCAAAAAGATGAAAGTTGATGAGCACTGAAGGGCTTTAATTACCAGATAGATGGCAGGATAACAGACATACACCAAGGTATTCCACAGGCAAATGGGAACCATGAGGAGGCAGCAAGGAGGTCAGCTACAGCCAAATACCTTCAAAGATTGAGGCATGTCCTGAGGAGCCAGCTCAATGGGAAGAATAAGATCCAAGCCATCAACACACCAATCGCATATACTAGTCATCAGGTACACAACTGGAAAAATAAGCTGTTCAAAGGAGGAGATAAAGGTCAAAGGTATCAGGACACAGAAACTCCTCACAATGCATGGAGGGTTCCACCCAAAGAATGGCAGGGCTAAGATCCTGTGGGACTTCCAAGTTCCAAACTGACAAGCAGGTGCTGGCTAACCAACCAGACATTGTGGTGGTCGACAAGGAACAGAAGACAGCAGTAGTGATCAGTGTAGCAATCCTGAGTGACAGCAACATCAGGAAGAAAGAGCATGAGAAGCTAGAGAAATACCAAGGGATGAGGGAAGAACTAGTTTGGACGTGGAAGATGAAATCCACAGTAGTCCCAGTGGTAAAAGGAGTACTAGGGGCTGTGACCCCCAAACTGGGAAAGTGGCTCCAGCAGATTCCACGAACAACATCTGAGGTCTCTGTTCAGAAGAGTGCAGTCCTAGTAACAGCTAAGATACTGCGCAGGCCCCTCAAACTCCCAGGCCGCTGGTAGAGGACCCGAGCTTGAGGAAGACATAAATCACCTGGAAAAAAAGGGTGAGAGGGAGATATTATTTTCCATTTATTATCCATTCCATACATCCATTCAAGCCACTTATCCTGCTCATATATTATTGTTGTCTAGGATAGGGACTACTTTTCCTTCCGCCTTCTTGCTCCACTCCCCAAAGGCAGTGGCGTGGCATAGCACTGCACGCAGAGAAACATATGCTGCCTGCCACAGCCTGCCAGGCATTCAAGATTTAAGTTTCCGATTTATGTGAAGAAAAACCTGCTGAAAAGGATAGGCTATTAATACATGAACATGGTGTTGTTGTTGAACATTCTTGAACCGGTGTTTCATAATTGTTACTGTTATCATTATTGTTATTGATGTTTTTAAAAATCAAAACAAAATACATAGAGGAATCTGATCTTTGGTAGTTTATTTAATACTAATGCGAAGGCTTTCAGATATAACTTTTTAGTGTCTGCATTTACCAACTTTCACTCTAGAAATCACAAATATTTCCTGCTTTTGTGTACACAAGACTTTTTAAAGTATCAGTATCGGCTACTAGCCTTAGTATTACTTGGTATCAGATCAGTGGTATCGCCCATCCATATAATATATACTAGTGCATTTGGCTGTTTCTCGACTTAATCCAAGAGAGTAGGTAGTGTAAATTACATTTTTTTTTTCCAGGGGGAGGACCCCAGACCCCCTTGCCAATTATGTATCTTTCCAAGTTTCTCCCCCATTTGAAATCATAACCAGCCACTTGTTTGTGTGTGTGTGTGTGTGTGTGTGTGTGTGTGTGTGTGTGTGTGTGTGTATACCATCTGTTATTACTTTTCAGAGTTGATTGCAAACTTGCATACTTTTTTTTTCCTAGGTTGCAATTCTTTATTCTTCTGCTAAACAGTCTCTGTTCGTACTCTAGTTATACCTAGCCAAGTGCACTTGTTTGTGCAAAGAAACTGCATCTGGGAAAAAGACACATCCTGTTTGCGGTGTCCCCTCCGAGGCATCAAGCTTTGAGCGTCCTTGGGCCTGTGCTCATTAAATTCACTTAACACTCACTGGCAGAAAGTTGTAGTTGGCAATGAATTAAAAAAAAATCTTACCACTTCTTTTATCAATGCCAGTATACTTAGGGGACTGGGTTCCTAACACAGCTTTTATAACAGGAAATTAATTAGTATTTATTTCATTCCTTTTATAATTGATAGTTGTTACTTTATTCATACATTGAGTGAATGTTGAAAGACAGTGTGTGAAGGTTATGCGTGAAAAGCCGTTTGAGATTTGAGGCTGTCATGTACACCAGCTGTGATTGTAAATTGAGGTATGTCTTGAGGTTAAACTATGGTAAGCGATAGCACGTGAGTGGACCACATCATATACCACCCTCATTCAAGGTGTGTGCATGTTTAACATGCCAAGTCACACATTTAGTATGTGTACACAAAGCAAATGGAACGGCAATTTACGTGGCATATCACAAATACTGCTGCCTCTAGTAATAAGGCTTGGTAACACAAACATCCTGTTCATTTACATGAAAAATTATGAAGATGTTAAATAGATAAAAGAAATGTGTGTATATATTTTTTTTTTTTCATTTTCCATCTCCCACCTCCACTGAATATGACAACAGTTCCCTTAATTAGCAACGTCTTTCAAAGAGGAAGAAGTCCACTGAATATCTAAACCCACAGTAAGACAAGTTTTAAAGGAAGAGAAAATGTAACCTAAGTACGTGCATGATTTGTTGGACTGAGAGCCTGTAAGAAAAGTTTCAGGCTGATGCCACCAGGAGGTGATATGCAGTTCCTGGACGAGCATTGCATGCCATGACCATAGCCTCAATGCTAAGAAATGACACCGGTGTCACACTTCAGTATAGAAGGGACAAAACATGTAAAGCGATATCGACATCCACAGACAAGGTGGCGGAAAGTGACTCAGAAGGCAGTGAGTATGAATTAGGCCAGTGGTTCGCAAATTGGGGTATGCGTACTCCTGGGGGTATGTTGGAGTACTGCAGGGTGTACATGAGATATTTTTGTAAATGTTAATTTAAAAAACATCAGTCATGCATAATTCCCAAAATAATTATACTATAAGTGCAATAAAAAACAAGTTCAGTAAACCACATTTTTGGCAGCATGGTGGCCCAGTTGTTAGCACTGTTGCCACACAGCAAGAAGGTCCTGGGTTTGAACCCCAGGTATGGAGTTGGTCCACGGGTACTGCAGCTGCCCACAGCTCCTATACAATAGGATGGATTAAATGCAGAAAACAAATTCGTTGTAAAAATGTAAGAATACAATGACAAAATAGTGGCTTTCTTCTCTTTCTTCTCTTTTTATATTCAATATTCCTATTTCCAATGCACTCGTTTCCCAAAGCAACAAATGGATGGCTTTAGAATGAAATGACAATGAAACCTGCAGGTGCTAGTAATGCAACATAATGGATGCCACAGGCCATAAAATGTCATAGAAGAAGGAGAAGAAGAAAGCAACAAATAATCACAATGATGTTTGTTCACTGTGAGTGGGAAGCCAGTTTCGATTTTGAATGACAGACGAAAATCAAGAAAAGGGAGAAAGAAGTAAAAAAGAAAGTGAAACGAGAGCCAACAAAATGTCATCGGTATCGGGAAGAATATGTTTTAATAGGATTTACCTCAACTTTCTGCAACCCTCCCAAGGGCATTGCACTATTCAGAAAACTGAAGGAATGAATGTGTCTGGAGGGCAAGGACACCAGCATTCTTAACCTGTATGACAAGGTGGGAGGAAGAAAGCAGAGCTGTGGGAAAGGGCATGTGCAGAGGGGGATTTCACCTGCTTTCCTCAGGTGGATGCTTTTTTTCCCCAGTGAGGATGTGGAGAGAGCTCCAGTGAAGTCAATCAGGACATTTGGCCAACTTGATTGGTGGTTTTAATTCGTACGCCCCTAACATGGAGGTGAAATTTGCACAACGGGATTAGGTGAGAAACCCGTTTCTCTTGTCTGAAGCAAACAGAAGAAAGCTTCCTGTCAGTCATCAGAAAAAACTCTTGGATGTGTGTGAATAAGGAACACCCTGAGCTGAGTAAAAAAGCTTTGGAGCAGCTATTACCCTTTGGATCCACATATTTGTGAGGCCTCTTTTTCTGCAATGACTGATCAAAACAAAGCAAAGAAACAGACTGTGCCTGGAAAAGAGTTTGATCTCTACAGTTGCCTCCCTGCCACTGAGAACGACAAAGATCCTCAGTGAAGCACAAGTCAATCAATAAATCAAGTCCATGATTCTCACTAAAAGGTAAGTGTAACTTATGAGAAAGATGCAGTTCAATACAACAATACCATTGAATGAACTCTTAGTGTTATTGCATGATGACAAAAAAATTGGTTTGCCATGAATTTAATGATGGATTCTAAACATTTAAAATGAAGCATTTAAGTGTTTGTCAGTTACAAGGTTGTTTAAATCAGACACTGTTGGTGCTGTATTGTACCTCTTTGTATAGGTTTTTTTTTTCTACCAGAAATGTTTTGCGCTGGTCATGGGGTACTTGTCTAAAAATATTTCAAAGGGGGTACATTATTGAAAAAGGAGTTTGAGAACCACTCAATTAGACTAAGAGTGTCTTTTAGCACAGGAAAATGGTTTAAAAACTGGTTGATGGCCTGCAATCCCATTACTTCAAGTCGAACTTGTCAACAAATGATGAACAGAAAAACCGCTGTGCGATGACCGTGCCACAGTAGTTGTCGTTGTTGTTGTTGTCGTCGTCTTCTTCTTCCTCCTTCTCCTTTTGGCTGCTCCCGTTAAAGGTTGCCACAGTGGATCATCCGTTTCCATGTCTTCCTGTCCTCTGCATCTTCCTCTGTCACACCAGCCACCTACGTCCTCCCTCACCACATCCATAAACCTTTTTGGCCTTCCTCTTTTCCTCTTGCCTGGCAGCTCCATATTCAGCAGCCTACTCCTAATAGACCCAGCATCTCTCCTCCACACATGTCCAAACCATCTCAATATTGCCTCTCTTGCTTTGTCTCCAAACCATCCAACTTGAGCTGTACCTCGAATATACTCGTTCCTAATCCTGTTCTTCTTCGTCACTCCCAATGAAAATCTTAGCATCTTTAACTCTGCCACCTCCAGCGCTGCCTCCTGTCTTTTCAAAATAGCTGGTCTCACTACTATCTTGAAAACCCTCCTTTACTCTTGCTGGTACCCTTCTGTTGCAAATCACTCCTGACACTCTTTGCCGCCCACTCATCCTACTGGCACCTTGCAGTCTCGGATCTCTTTCAGATTGCACCTCCTGCATAAGATATAGTCCCTCTTTGTTCACCTTCCTTCACTCTTATACATCACCCTGTGTTCCCCCCTCTTCTTGAAATACAGTGCATCCGGAAAGTATTCACACCCCTTCACTTTCCCCACATTTTGTTATGTTACGGCCTTATTCCAAAATGGATTAAATTCCTTTTTGTTTCTCATCAATCTACATACAATACCCCATAATGACAAAGTGAAAAAGGTTTTGTAGAAATGTTTGCAAATTTATTAAAAATAAAAAACTGAAATATTGCATGTACATAAGTATTCACACCCTTTACTCAGTACTTGGTTGAGGCACCCTTGGCAGCGATTACAGCCTCAAGTCTTCTTGGGTATGAAGCTACAAGCTTGGCACACCTATATTTGGGGTATTTCTCCCACTCTTCTCTGCAGATCCTCTCGATCTCTATAAGGTTAGATGGGGAGTGTTGCTGCACAGCTATTTTCAGGTCTTTCCAGAGATGTTCAATGGGGTTCAAGTCTGGGCTCTGGCTGGGCCACTCAAGGACATTCACAGACTTGTCCTGAAGCCACTCCCTCGTTGTCTTGGCTGTGTGCTTGGGGTCGTTGTCGTGTTGAAAGGTAAACCTTTGCCCCAGTCTGAGGTCCTGAGCGCTCTGGAGCAGGTTTTCATCAAGGATCCCTCTGTAATTTGCTCCATTCATCTTTCCCTCGATCCTGACTAGTCTCCCAGTTCTTGCCGCTGAAGAACATCCCCACAGCATGATGCTGCCACCACCATGCTTCACTGTAGGGATGGTATTAGCAAGGTGATGAGAGGTGCCTGGTTTCCTCCAGACGTGACGTTTGGCATTCAGGCCAAATAGTTCAATGTTGGTTTCATCAGACCAGAGAATCTTGTTTCTCATGGTCTGAGAGTCCTTTAGGTGCTTTCTGGCAAACTCCAAGCGGGCTGTCATGTGCCTTTTACTGAGCAGATGCTTCCGTCTGGCCGCTCTACCATAAAGGCCTGATTGGTGGAGCGCTGCAGAGATGATTGTCCTTCTGGAAGGTTCTCCCATCTCCACAGAGGAACGCTGGAGCTCTGTCAGAGTGACCATCGGGTTCTTGGTCACCTCCCTGACCAAGGCCCTTATCCCCCGATTGCTCAGTTTGGCTGGGCGGCCAGCTCTAAGAAGAGTCCAAACTTCTTCCATTTATGAATGATGGAGACCACTGTGCTCTTCGGGACCTTCAAAGCTGTAGAATTTTTTTTTTTACCCTTCCCCAGATATGTGCCTCGATACAATCCTGTCTCGGAGGTCCACAGACAATTCCTTTGACTTCATGGCTTGGTTTCTGCTCTGACATGCACTGTCAACAGTGGGACCTTATATAGACAGGTGTGTGCCTTTCTAAATCATGTCCGATCAGTTGAATTTACTACAGGTGGACTCCAATCGAGATGTAGAAACATCTCAAGGATGATCAGTGGAAACAGGATGAACCTGAGCTCAATTTTGAGTGTCATAGCAAAGGGTGTGAATACTTATGAACATGCAATATTTCAGTTTTTTATTTTTAATGAATTTGCAAAAAATTCTACAAAACCTTTTTCACTTTGTCATTATGGGGTATTGTGTGTAGATTGTTGAGAAAAAAGGGAATTTAATCCATTTTGAAAAAAGGCTGTAACATAACAAAATGTGGGGAAAGTGAAGGGGTGTGAATACTTTCCGGATGCACTGTATGTGTTCACCACAGCCATTTCCATCCTTTCCGCATAATACACGACCATCTGTCCTTCCACATTCCTCTCCTTGAAAAATCATACCTACCCATCACCTCCGTTCCCTTCACCAACATGCCCATGGAAGTCCGCTCCAATCACCACTCTCTCCTCCTTGGATACACTCTCCACCACCTCTTCTGGCTCACTCCAGAATTATTCTTTCTCTTCCATCTCACTCCCAACTTGCGGGGCATATGAGCTGGCAACATTCATCGTCACACCTTTGATTTCCAGCTTCATACTAATCACTCTGTCTGACACTTTTCACCTTCAAAACACTCTTTATTTACTCTTCCTTCAGGATCACCCCAACCTCATTTCTCCTCTGTCTCCTTCTCCTTTACCCAGCAGTAGCATAGTTTATGCCGGCACGCTGCTGGCCAACAGTACCAGTGGTGGTCATTTGTAACCTGGGCATCGACTGATACGATATGGAAATCTGATTTACGACCTGCATATTTGATTTGGCAAAAGTTTTATGCTGGATGCCATTCCTGACGCAACCCTTCTCATTTATCTGGGCTTGGGACCAGCACTAAGAAGGCACTGGCTTGTGCATTCCCAGTGGCTGGGTTCGTCGGATACAGTATTACTGTAACCAATAAAACTGCAGTGTGAGGTGAAGCAGTGGGCAAAGACCACCTGTGAGGTGGAGCAGGGAGTTATGGATATTGTAGTCTATGGGCAGCGTTGGTTCCTACAGCACATACTTTGAGATTACTTCAATTAATAAAAGTCACATGCTAGCCCTTGATTGCTTTTCTTTTTTTGTGGATCCCCCCCCTTTTTTTTTCCTCCCCAATTGTACCCGTCCAGTTACCCCACTCTTCTGAGCCATCTTGGTTGCTGCTCCACCTCCTCTGCTGATCCAGGGAGGGCTGCAGAGTACCACGTACCTCTTATGATACATTTGGAGTCGCCGGCCCCTTCTTTTCACCTGACAGCGAGGAGTTTCACCAGGGGGGTGTATCACGCCGTTCCCCCCAATTCCCCCTCCAGGCACCCCAACCAAACTGAGGAGGCGCTAGTGCAGCAACCAGGACACATACCCACATCCAGCTTCCCACCTGCAGACACAGCCAATTGTGTATGTAGGGACGCCTGACCAAGCCGGAGGTAACATGGGGATTCGAATCGGCGATCCCCGTGTTGGTAGGCAACGGAATAGACTGCCACACCACCCGGACGCCCACGTAGCCTTTGATTTCTGCCCAGTGATTGATTTACACAAAGTTTAAAAAGGACCTCTTTGAGAGGGTGACCTGACAAATGCCATTAAAAGACCTTGAAAATGATACCCCTTCCACACTGACGCAATGAGATGGGAAAAGCCGATGTTTTCCATTGGAGTGAATGGACCAACACAGGTCATCAGTCCACATTCCTGGGTCACGACCATGGTTTTATAAGGATCCGACACTGATTAGCTTTGGTATGAAACGGGACACAGTTTAACTCCACCCGGGTTTTGATCAAGGAGCCATTGGTTATACTTGGAGGTGTCTAGTATGACGGTTTCTATTAAGAATTGCTCCTGAATATGCCAGCACATGCGTTGCCTGTAGTATTACTTTTTTCCATTGAGCTGTCTGGTAGTGTTTACACCAGAAGTATCCATTTAGCAGTTAAAACTTGGTAACACACACACACACACACACACACACACACACACACACACACACACACACTACTCCTTTTGAATTTAATCAAGTGCTTTACATTGTATCCATGTTGAACCTCCACGGTCAAAATAAATCATTAAAAGGCCACATTTATGACATCTAAATGAACCGTGTAGCAGTGATATGTACAGAACTGAAGTTGCAGACCTGGTTCTTGTGTGAATCACAACTTGGTATTTATCCATGAAATTAGTCTGGTATGAATGGTCAAACGCAGGTTGAACCCGTGTTCAGAAAGTTGAGTTTAGATGAAATATGATGGTGAGGTAAGTTATTGGTTTTTTTTAATGGCTTGAATGGCTAGGAAATTAGTTTGATTACACTTTCTTTTCATTCTTCACAGACTGTCCAAATGGCCAAAAGCTGCTTCGCCAAATGTCAGTTCAATGTAGAGAGTGGGTCCTAATAACCTTGTTGGATGTTTTTGAAAATGTCAAGAGAATGTAGAAGGGGTTGGAGAATGAATTCTGCATTGGATTCCTCCAAGAAAGGATTATATGCCAGAGTAGTTGGAAAGTGTAAGTATTGGTCCCTTGTGGCGTTCTGCTCAAGTCAGGTGTTGATTGGGATGTCATATTATCAGAGTAAATATGTGCAGATGAAGGTGAATCAGCACCCAGCCACATAGTCCTGAATGGCAATCATGCCAGTGCCCCCCTGTGTGTTCAAGGTGTGTGATACAGTTGAAGACTGATCTATGTGCCTCTCTGCATATATAATTTCACGCCGGCGCCCCCCCCAATGACATTTAAGTCTGTCACGGCCTGATACTAATATGAGGGTGATCATAGCCATATAAGGCGGGGAAATAACTCATTGTTATTTATTTATTTAATTTGTTGTGGATCCCCCCCCCCCTTTCCTCCAATTGTGTCCGGCCAATTACCCCACTCTTCCAAGTCGTCCCCGTTGCTGCTCTATCTCCTGTGCCGATCCGAGGAGGGCTGCAGACTACCACATGCCTCCTCTGATACACGTGGAGTCACCAGCCGCTTCTTTCCACCTGATAGTGAGGAGTTTCGCCAGGGGGACATAGCATGTGGGAGGATCACGCTTTTCCCCCCCAGTTCCCCCTCCCCCCTGAACAGGCGCCCTCGACCGACCAGAGGAGGCACTAGTGCAGCAACCAGGACACATACCCACATCCGGCTTCCCACCCGCAGACACGGCCAATTGTGTCTGTAGGGACGCCCGATCAAGCTGGAGGCAGCACTGGGATTCAAACTGGCGATCCCCGTGTTCATAGGGAACGGAATAGACCACCACACCACCCAGACACCCAGCTCATTGTTATTGTTTAGCGTGTGCAATATTAAACCAGGAAATGGTGATTTTGTGATACCCATTTGTTTTCTAAATTAATGACAACGAGACTCTGTTACCTAAAAATTGCTCACAAAATGAGTCCGAAATATATTTGAACCTCAGTCGGTTTCTTAAACATGCCATTTTTCCATATACTATAAACAGATAGGTGATATAATGTGCCACATATTGATATAGTATGAAATTCTCTGTGGTAATATTTTCCATATCACCCAGCACTATAGGGCATCCTAGCATTATGGAAAATGCAATAAGGCATGCTTAGATGGACCATGAGTGTTCACAAAAAAATAAAATAAAAATCACTTGTGCCACTGTTCCCTCACTCAAGGGACGCCTGCATTTTAAAATTTAATGTGATGAAATCAGTCTAACGTGAGCACTAATTGGGTCATCTCTGTGCGCAGTGAACTAAATGTAGCATTCTGGTTCTTAATTGTAGAATGTTTGGGGTCCATTTGGAATGCTAATGCAGGAGAGACAGCTGGTGTGTGTGTGTGTGTGTGTGTGTGTGTGTGTGTGTGTGTGTGTGTGTGTGTGTGTGTGTCAGACTTCTGGGACCGAATCCAATTCTACCTAGGGCCCATCTCTCTCGCTTTCTCCTTCTCTCGCTCTTTAACTATATTACGTTGCTCAGCAGTGAACGTGGAAAAAGCGAGTGTATGAGAATCAGAGGGGAAGGAAAGGGAGAGAGACGTGCTCAGCAATGTGACTATCTCCCTGACCCAGTCTTTTCTTTTTCTCCTCCTCTCCTGTCTCTCTTTCCTCCTTTGTTCAAGCTGAGGATCCCACCAAGTGGATGCCATGTGTATATCTTAGGCATAATTTAACCCCATTACAGAAAGGGATGCAGGAATATGAAAAAGGGTGATCTCCCTACAGTTCATGGGTGTAATCAAGTCGGGTCTCATTTATGACCGTCACGTACGCACAAAACGGAGTCTGAAAGAGGCCACTTCCCACGCAAAATTTGTGTATTATAAAAACAAATTTGACAGGAGAATGTGCGCACCTGTACGTAAACACAGATGGTGAGGTGGTGAATTGAAGTCGGATTGTATAATGATGCCTCTCACACATTTAAGTCCGATTTTTTTTTTTTTTTTTTTTTTGCCACACACCATTTTCGGCTTTTCTGCACATGTACATTTTTAGTAAGGTTGCTACACACTTGTTTTCTAAATGAGACCCCTGGTAATTGTAACTTGGTAGGTTACCGTAAAGGAAAACTTGCCTGTTTTTAACCTTATTACAATTTATTTGCAACAGGGATAGCATGTGAAAAACACCTGCAGTTGTTCCAAATTGTTTCTGTATCTCCAGTGCAGTAGTGCAATAGTTTTTTCCCATCCATCCATTGATGCATCATGATGTAAGTTGGCGGACGGAAAAGCTACAGCCTACTTTGGGTTTCTAATCTCCGCTTTAATCTACTCTGAAGATCTCTCGTCATCAGCCGCTTCTCCGGGGTCGGGTTGCGGTGGCAGCAAGCTAACTAGGGCACTCCAGATGTCCCTCCCCCCAGCAATGCCCTACAACTCCTCCTGGGGATCCCAAGGCATTCTCAGGCCAGAATGGACATGTAGTCCCCCCGGTGAGTTCTGGGTCTGGATCTCCTCCCAGTTGGTCCTCCTGGATCAGTCTGCGATGCCGTAAGTTGGCGTGCCCTGGTCCCCACCTTTGCCTGGCCGCCCAGCCTGAATTGCACCCTACCCCAATGCTCATCCCCGCAGGTGGTGGGTTCCCGGGGTGTACTCTGAAGACGTCATTCCAAAAACACATCCTCATTCCCTTGGTTAAACGATGTTTCCAGCGGTGGAAGTGACATCCCACAACATTAGAACAGATTATTTTATGGACGATGAAACAGAAACTTGCACACAATGCATTGTGGTACTTGTACGCAGTGCCAGAAAAGAATCTGTGAGCAAGAGTACAATGATTTTTTCCCATCAGTAGATTACACAGTAAGGATTTTATTGCTTCAGTCGACTGTTACCCATCAGCACTGAGTGCACATGCACAGACCCATCTGTGAAATTCTCCTTTAAGGTATTGCCAACACCAACAACGAACACATGTCACCATGGACATAGCATGTTTTTTTACTTGTTTTAGATCTCCCAAGATCTCAATTCAATTCAATTTATTGACATTAAAACCAATGTGCAGGCACATGTTAAAAATGAAATGAGGACTGCAGCTTCGCCAAACAGTGTAAGACAGACATATAAAAACATAGCAGACATTGTATAAGATATACAGATGAAGACTAAAAGCTAAAGATAAGTAAAGAAAAAGAACGAGTATAAACATATTTACCGATATTCAGTGGGTTGCCAGGTTTAGGTGGGTAACAGCTTGGGGGAAGAAGCTGTTTTTGAGCCTGATAGTGTGGGCTCGGAGGCTCCTGTAGCAGCTCCTAGAGCACGGGGGAGAACAGTCCATGGTTGGGATGGGTGGGATCTCTGCTGATGCTGAGACCCCTTCGAAGGCAGCGTTTGTGATAAATGTCGTTTATGGCTGGGAGCTGGGTACCGGTGATATGCTGGGCCGCCTTGGATGACCTGCTGCAGAGCTTTCTGGTCTACTGATGTGCAGTTGCCGTACCACACTGATATGCAGCTGGTCAGGATGCTCTCCATATTGCAGTGGTAGAAGTTGGTGAGAGTTTTGAGGGATAGACCGACACTCCTCAGCCTCCTCAGGAAATGCAGGCGTTGTTGGGTCTTTTTCACAAGGGCTTGGGTGGTTGATGTCCAGGAGAGGTCCTCACTGATGTGGACTCCAAGGAATTTCAAGCTGGAGACATGCTCCACTTCAACCTCAATGATGTGTATGGGGGAGTGGGTGTAGCTTCTAGACCTCCTGAAGTCCACAATCAACTCCTTCATCTTCTGCATAGACGCAGATATTCTGCACAGATCTCCCAAGATCTGCATCTCTAATTCTAAGTTTAGCATGTGTACAATCTGTCAGAGCACTTACAAAAACTAGACCAAAAAAACATTTTTTTTTTGGGTTCACATCTTTGGTTGCCATTACTTAGGCCTTTGTGTAACTAAACGGATTACAATTTTTGACATTGAGGAGTTATTGAAATGGAAATCTCGTTTTTAAGAGGCGGAGAACTAACTTGTCTGTGTCATAGAGTGACAATAATACACCATTAGCCAGGTCCCGGCCATTTGACAACTGATGGACTTGTGTGATAGAAGAGTTTTTTTCTCTCTTTCTCTTCACTTTCTTCTCCACCCCTCCAAAGCGAGCCTCAATGAGGAACAGGGGCACTCGGTGACACAAATGTCTGTTTCAATTTGACTGCTCGTTGTAAAAAAAGCAACAACAAAAAAAAAACGGTGATGGCTTCATTGAACCAAGCGCTCCTATTTTTCATTTCTACTCATTATTTTGTCTTTCCAATCACTGAGTTCATATTTTTTTGGTGCCGTTGTGACTGACAATTCCAAATATATATATATAGTATATTGGAAAGAATGTAGAATTTAAATTTCACGCTTGCTTGTCAGACTGTTGGCTCTTGAAGGCTGTTTCAGGGAATGGCACAAGTGGAGTTGGGCCTTTAGATGTGAGTTTGGGGCTGAATGTCTTATTTTATGAGGATGCTGTTCCTCATCTAATTATGTCTGCCTTTCATTAAAGGCTACTACCCCTAAAATCTGTTACACATAAGCCACATTAACATGCCTCCCATCACACCTGTTTTGATGTTAAAGTTGGCCTCCCAATGAAAAATACAAGTAAAGCAGATATGCCTGAAAGTTTTTTGTTCTTTTCCATTTGCAGTTTACATATGCACCCTCTCAGCCCGACGCCTCTAGGCAGATCTATACTTGTTCCATATGATGTTATCGACCACCCGCTGTTTGTCTGTCTCTTCCAGGCCTTTTCCCAATCTACCAGACATGTCGACTTTACGGTTTGGACAGCACATAATCAAGGCCACGGCTGTGTTTCTGCAGACGGAGCTGTCTTTTGCCCTGGTCAACCGGAAGCCTGTGGTGCCAGGCCGTATCTTTTTATTACCTTTATGGGGTTTGCTTGCCTGTACTGTTGGCTCGAAGTCAAACAGCTGGGGTGTCTTATATCCCGTATTCACTTCAGGACAGGTAAGAGCTACTTGCTATCAGTATCTCTCTTTCACTCTCTCTCAAACACAACACACACACACTCTCTCTCATTGTTTTTCTATCAATGTCTCTGACTAAACTGTGATTTTGTGACGTTTCCTAATGTTGCCTGGCAACAGATGATGCTTTTAGTGACGTTAACCTGACCTTGATACACAGGCCAAGTAAGCAGATGTTTACGGCAAACACAAACAAAAGCACACATGCAAAAAAAACCCCCCAAAAAACATTGTGACTGTTCCGTAGAATGAAGGTGTAACTTGTTTAATTTACAGCAAGTTTTTTTCTTTGTTTATGTTTTTGTGTTTTCAAACTCTTGACTTTAGCGCAGATGAGTTAACCTTTAAATGAATAAATTTGCTTCTGAGAGGGAGAGGGGGTCATGAATCTTTGTCGGCTCTCGCCTCAGCCCTCCTTTTCTTTCTCATCGTGCCTGGAGAGGGAAAAAAAGCTTATACTTTTGTATACTAATCACTGTTTCAGCTAGCCTGAGCAAAAATCTTGAATTCATTTGCACATTTGCATGATTTTAATAGTCGTGATGCTTGAATAATGTGCTTATTCCCCTCGTAGAATCAGAATCAGTTCTTGCTGTTGTGCTCAACTTCCTCTATTGCTGTTCTTACCCTTTTTTTACTCCTCCGTCATAAGACTCACATTGGTTTTATGGAGATTTCACACTGGAATATAGAACATTACTGTATAATAGTTGAAACTGGGGAGAGGCGCCTGATACTCAAAGTATAGTCTTCAGTATACATCTTATTTTTATATATATATATATATATACACTACCGTTCAAAAGTTTGGGATCACATTGAAATGTCCATATTTTTGAAGGAAAAGCACTGTACTTTTCAATGAAGATAACTTTAAACTAGTCTTAACTTTAAAGAAATACACTCTATACATTGCTAATGTGGTAAATGACTATTCTAGCTGCAAATGTCTGGTTTTTGGTGCAATATCTACATAGGTGTATAGAGGCCCATTTCAAGCAACTATCACTCCAGTGTTCTAATGGTACAATGTGTTTGCTCATTGGCTCAGAAGGCTAATTGATGATTAGAAAACCCTTATGCAATCATGTTCACACATCTGAAAACAGTTTAGCTCGTTACAGAAGCTACAAAACTGACCTTCCTTTGAGCAGATTGAGTTTCTGGAGCATCACATTTGTGGGGTCAATTAAACGCTCAAAATGGCCAGAAAAAGAGAACTTTCATCTGAAACTCGACAGTCTATTCTTGTTCTTAGAAATGAAGGCTATTCCATGCGAGAAATTGCTAAGAAATTGAAGATTTCCTACACCGGTGTGTACTACTCCCTTCAGAGGACAGCACAAACAGGCTCTAACCAGAGTAGAAAAAGAAGTGGGAGGCCGCGTTGCACAACTGAGCAAGAAGATAAGTACATTAGAGTCTCTAGTTTGAGAAACAGACGCCTCACAGGTCCCCAACTGGCATCTTCATTAAATAGTACCCGCAAAACACCAGTGTCAACATCTACAGTGAAGAGGCGGCTGCGGGATTCTGGGCTTCAGGGCAGAGTGGCAAAGAAAAAGCCATATCTGAGACTGACCAATAAAAGAAAAAGATTAAGATGGGCAAAAGAACACAGACATTGGACAGAGGAAGACTGGAAAAAAGTGTTGTGGACGGATGAATCCAAGTTTGAGGTGTTTGGATCACAAAGAAGAACGTTTGTGAGACGCAGAACAAATGAAAAGATGCTGGAAGAATGCCTGACGCCATCTGTTAAGCATGGTGGAGGTAATGTGATGGTCTGGGGTTGCTTTGGTGCTGGTAAGGTGGGAGATTTGTACAGGGTAAAAGGGATTCTGAATAAGGAAGGCTATCACTCCATTTTGCAACGCCATGCCATACCCAGTGGACAGCGCTTGATTGGAGCCAATTTCATCCTACAACAGGACAATGACCCAAAACACACCTCCAAATTGTGCAAGAACTATTTAGAGCAGAAGCAGGCAGCTGGTATTCTATCGGTAATGGAGTGGCCAGCGCAGTCACCAGATCTGAACCCCATTGAGCTGTTGTGGGAGCAGCTTGACCGTATGGTACGCAAGAAGTGCCCATCCAACCAATCCAACTTGTGGGAGCTGCTTCTGGAAGCGTGGGGTGCAATTTCTCCAGATTACCTCAACAAATTAACAGCTAGAATGCCAAAGGTCTGCAATGCTGTAATTGCTGCAAATGGAGGATTCTTTGACGAAAGCAAAGTTTGATGTAAAAAAAATCTTATTTCAAATACAAATCATTATTTCTAACCTTGTCAATGTCTTGACTCTATTTTCTATTCATTTCACAACATATGGTGGTGAATAAGTGTGACTTTTCACGGAAAACACAAAATTGTTTGGGTGATCCCAAACTTTTGAACGGTAGTGTATATATATATATATATATATATATATATATATATATATATATATATATATATATATATATATATATATAATAAAGATAGATGTAGGAAAAAAATTCATAGCAGAACCACCTTGGCAGCTACATGGTGCATAAAACAGGCTTGTTCTGCTATGAATTAAGGTCGCCCCCCCACATCTAAATATTCCGCTCCTCATTTGTTGAGCACTCTTACCAATACCATTGATGGTTTCCGGAAGAAAAAAAAAGGCTACATACACCTGCCATCCTTCATGCAATAATAGAATAATGGCAGTGTAAATTTATTTAAACACACTTTGATTATCATCCTGAATATGAGGCTAACTTGCTCAGGAGAATCGAGAGAGAGAAAGAGAGAGAAATCCAGTACTTTGTCCGTTGTATTTTCTTGCTTACAACGAGGGTTTACAAAAAAATCCCCTTGCCAGACACATCTGTGTTGGCTTCAGAATGGTGTTGGGAGACAGCAGGAGCTGAGCTTTGGTTTAGCTGCTGAGTTTGCTCCTGGCTTCAGGGATGGGAACAAAGGGGGAGGAGAAAAAAGTTAACACATTCATCTTCGCTCTCAAAGTCCTACACTGGTAATATTGGCATGGCATTTAAAGATAGTGACTTAGCTTTGTGGGAAACGGCAGCTTGGTTTTACTTGAATGTTGTTCTGTCTTTCTCCAACCTAAAGACGGCACTCCCAAGCTGACGGTATCTTTAGTTACACCATGAACACCGGTTTCTGATTGGCTGGAGGGTGTGTGTTTGAATCGTGTAATGTACACATAGTTCGGCTCAAGTGTAATCACTGTTCTGAATGCATGTGCTGGACACAAATTCTGTGTAACCATGGTAATACGCCGGATCAGTAGCAAGCCTGGTAAACATTCAAAGCTTTTAGCTTAGTGGCTAATTTTTGCTTCATTACCCTGTCTGAAACAAAAAAACAAAAAACAATAAATGAATGCTTTTAGTTTTAATTCTTTAAGACGTGACCACAATATAAGTGGGATAATATGCTCCAAGGTGTGCGTTCAAGGATTTTAACACACATTGCAGAGTTTTTCAGCCTCTGCATTGTGTGTTAAGTAAGGGATAATCCACAATGCATGCATCAGGTGATTTTTTTTTTATTTTGATTTTTTTTTGCCTGCAGAGTGTGTTAACATCCTTTAATGTACACCTTGTAGTGGATCATCCCGCTTATACCATGGCTACTTCCAATAGAATTGAAATAAAGTCATTCACTTATTTTTTGCTTAATGTTTTGGACTCAATTAAAAGGCTTTAAAGCACAAATTGGCACAAATTAGCTGCTAAGGTAAAGCTTTGAATGTTTCTACTGGGCTTGCTACAGCTGTAACACACACCCTCCACCCAGTCAGAAACAAGTATTCTCTGTGCCCGTGGTATAAAATCCTTTAACGCACAGCTTGTTGTGGATTATCCCTTGCTTAACCAGACAGTTTAATATATTCTTTATTTATTCTTATTCAGGAAGGTCAGTGCACAGCGTATAGCTTTTTGTCAACTGAGGTATGGGAGCTGAGTTCCAGATTCACATTAAGGGTTAACTAAGCATTCATACTGGTTGAGGTCGACATCAGAAATACACAAATTACATTGAGATAGCCTTTAACTAAGATACCAACTCCATTTAAACTCCCATTCATGGGCGACCTGTAAAGAATAGTGCCAAAGCCAAATCATAATCCGTTGAACTGATTTATACAACCAGAAATGGTGATAATATAGGTACATGTTTGACCAGTAGAATGGGGGGGGGGGGGGAGAGAAAACTATGGACTCTTTTCTGCACTCTGCTTTGGGAGTCCACCCAGTGTCTAATGTCAAACATTATAAAACTGTGATTCACAGACATGAAAGGAATTTTACGACTACTACAGTATTGATTAGGAATTGCAGCAAGCCAGTAAATGTACCACTGTCTCCAACCCATACAACATGCTCTCACTACCGTCTTGTAAACCTTCCCTTTCACTCTTACTGGCACCCTTCTGTCGCAAATCACTCCTGACACTCTTCTCCACCCTCTCCACCCTGCCTGCACTCTCTTCTTCATCTCTCTTCCACACTCCCTGTTACTTTGAACAGTTGACCCCAAGTATTTAACGCTAGAACAACAGGGATTTCACTCTTACCTAAACCGACCATGCGTGGTCAAAATGACCGCCGGTTTTTAAACTCTATATTCTGTCAAGATGAATACCCAGTTGAGATATTAATGCATTGCATATGTTAATATGTCTGTTAGGAAATGACTTTAATTAACATTCTAACAACTATAATACTATTTTAAAACAATTTAAACTTCAGAGAGACATGGTTGAACTTGAATAGCAAAATTGAAAAAGTGAAAACAGTACCCGAAAAACAAAACGGAACACACATATTGCTAATGTAACAAACATAACAAGGCCTGTAAAATGTGAAATGTAAAAAAGAACTGAAAATAACCATTGAAACAGTCCCAAACAACGACCGGAACTTAAAAACTACTAGAACAACCATGAGCGGTCAAAATGATTGCCCACGGTTTTAAACTCTATATTCTGTCAAGATAAATACCCTATTGAGATATTAATGCATTGCATATGTTAGTGTGTCTGTTAAGAAATGACTGACACCAAAATTAACATTTTATCAACTTTAATACTATTTTTCAAACAATTTAAAATTGCCGCTATCTAACGCCTGTAAATACATGACGGTGGTAGTCATGGAGCATCTGTAAGGGCGGCTATACCCAGACATGTTGGAAATAATAAAAGAAAAAAATCAAGTTTGGACTACTACTCTGCACTGGAGAACGCTAATGTGTTTCTAGGACAGAGCAATGAACTTGATGTGACCAACACACGTCATGAATCGTGACATGACGCACACAATGACGCCTAAATTACGCGCGGCCGTTTTGACCACTCATGGTCATTTTAGGTAGCTCTTATAACTTTTTAAAAACATTTTAATGCAAAAAAAAAACAACAACACAATTTTAGGAGCATTCAGGGAGCAGCAGATCTGTATCTTTTTTTTCCCACAAAGTTAAGCCAAAACTGTCAAAATGATGCCCTTAGTCTAGTCACTCATCCACCTTCATCACCTCTACACCTTGCATCCTCACCATTCTTCTGTCCTCCCTCTCATTCATGCATATGTACTCCATCTTGCTCCTACTGACTTTCATTCCTCTTCTCTCCAGTGCATACCTCCACTTCTCCAGGTTCTCCTCAACCTGCTCCCTACTCTTGCTACAGATCACAATGTTATCGTCATCCGCGAACATCATAGTCCACGGAGACTCCTGCCTGATCAATTTTCAAATCAATTCAATTTTATTTGTATTGCCCAATATCACAAATTACAAATTTGCCTCAGTGGGCTTAACAGCAACGCAACATCCTGTCCTTAGACCCTCTCATCGGATAAGGAAAAATTCCCTAAAAAACCCCTTTAACAGGGAGAAAACATAGGAAGAAACCTCAGGGAGAGCAACAGAGGAGGAATCTCTCTCCCAAGACGGACAGCGTGCAATGGATGTTCTGTTAACGCAATTTACATAATACAACATCGAAAGAGGATAACAGAATTATAATGGACATAAAATTTATGAAGAACATGATGCACAGGATGCCAAGCAGTGTCCACGTGCCAACAGAGCAGTCCAGGACCCAAGCCACGCGACCAGCATCATCATGTACTAAGAAAAACTTAGGTGAGTAGTGGAAGGGCAGGCAGCATCCAAATGGCGGCCACCATCACCATGGAGACCTAGGAGGAGAACCGACTGCACATGCATGCAAGAGAGACTCACATGACACCATTCAAACACAGGGAAAGAGAAAGGAGAAGAAATCATTCAGAGAGAGAGAAAAGACATGTTAGAGAAGAGAACATTTGCAATAGTCATCAATTCGTCACAATCTATACTCGATAATCTCGTCGGCAGAAGATTGGTTGGTAAATTCATTGAGACAGCAAACCAACCCGCCATCCAGTACAGGTTGTGAAGCACTCAACTTAAAGGCAACTAGTTGTAAACTAAGGAAAAAAGATGAGTTTTAAGTTTGGATTTAAAGGACTCAACAGACTCTGATTGTCTGATGGCAGCAGGCAGTTTATTCCACAAAAATGGAGCCCGATAGGAAAAGGCCCTGCCACCAGCTGACTTCTTTTTAACTTTGGGTACACACAGGAGCCCTGTATTTTGAGAACGAAGTGCTGGAGATGGCATGTAAGGTTTAAGGAGATCAGACAGGTAGGATGGCGCAAGCCGATTTAGGATTTTATAAGTCAGCAGAAGCACCTTGTGTTCTGATCTAACATGGATAGGAAGCCAATGAAGGGAGGCAAGAATTGGTGTAATATGGTCAAATTTCCTAGTTTTAGTTAGGATTCTAGCAGCAGCATTCTGAACCATCTGAAGTTTTTTAGTACTAGAATGTGGCAGACCTGAGAACAGAACATTACAGTAATCAAGTCTGGATGAAACAAATGCATGTATTAGAATCTCTGTGTCAGCCATGGGGAGAAAAGACCGAATTTTAGATATGTTACATAAATGAAAAAAGGCAGTCTTGGTGATTTCTTTAATGTGCTTATCAAAGGAAAGGCTGGGATCAAACGTAACACCAAGATTTTTTGCTGCCACACTTTGTGAAACCACAGAGTTGTCGATTGTTATTGTTACTTGATCAAATTGGTGTCTGTGTCTAGCAGGGCCAATGACTAGCATCTCGGTTTTATCTGAATTTAAAAGCAGAAAGTTAAGTGACATCCAGTTTTTCACAGTAGCCAAGCAGGCCTCTAAGTTAGTGATTTGAGTATGATCATCAGCCCTTATAGGCACATACAGCTGAGTATCATCAGCATAGCAATGGAAATTTATTCTGTAACTGTGTATAATTTGGCCAAGAGGTGTAATGTAAACAGAGAAAAGTAGAGGGCCAAGTACTGAGCCCTGTGGCAAACCATGTTTAATGTCAGAAAATTTTGATATAATATTATTATAGCAGACACAATGTGTTCTTCCAGATAAGTAGGACTTAAGCCAAGAGAGAGCTAAGCCAGAGACACCAAAATTACAATTTAATCTATCCAAAAGTATCCTATGGTGTCAAAGGCTGCACTGAGGTCCAGTAGTAGAAGCACAGAAGTGGAATCAGAGTCGATCGCCAGTAGAAGATCATTTACCACTCTGGTCAGAGCAGTTTCAGTGGAGTGACAGGGTCTGAAAGCTGACTGAAAAGGTTCATATAGATCATTTTCTTTTATATGGGTCAGAAGTTGTTGATACACAACTCTCTCTAGTACTTTAGAGAAGAATGGAAGATTAGAGACTGGCCGATAGTTATTAAGAGACCCTGGATCAAGGTGCGGTTTTTTTAAGTAGAGGTTTAACCACAGCTGTCTTAAAACTGATGGGAACAATGCCAGTAGTAAGAGATAAATTAACGATGTCTAGCATTGTAGGTCCAAGAAAAGGCCAGAGGTCTTTAAAAAGTTTTGCTGGTAAGGGATCAAGTAGGCAAGCAGTTGGTTTAGAAGCTGAACGAACTTAGTCAAAGTATCAAGTGAGATAGTCTCAAAAGCTGTAATAACTGGAACTGACAGTGACTCATTGTGTAGATATGAATTTAGTATGACAGGATCTGCAGGAGTAGATGGAGTTGAAGAACTAATTTTGTTTAAGATCTCCTCAACCTCATTGCAGAAAAAATCTAGAAATTCATGGGCTGTGAATGGTGAGCAGCTAATAGACGACTGCTTTTTAGTAAGTTTAGATACAGTGTCAAAGAGAAATCTGGGGTTATGTTTATTAATATTTATTAAGTGAGAGAGATACAATGTTTTTGCAGTAGATAAAGCACGCTTGTATTTCAATAACCACTCGTGCCACGATAGGTAAAAAGTTTCCAATTTTGATTTTCGCCGTTTACGTTCCAGTCTCCTGCAGGTCCGCTTAAGAGCACGTGTCTCATCATTAAACCAGGGTGTAGGCCTCTTTTGTCGCCTAGCTCTGGTAGTGAGAGGTGCAACTGAATCGAGGAGACTAGAGAGGGCCACATTTAAGTCACTAGTGAAATTTTCAACAGAGTCATTTACCACAGTGAAAGGAGCCAAGACTTCAGGCAGCTGCTGGCCAAGTGCATCTACAGTGGAGGGACCGATATGGCGAGTGGCAATTTCATCTGTGCTGACATTAACTGGACAGGCCAATAATGATTCAAATTTGATGAGAAAATGATCAGACACAGCAGGTATGTTTGGTAAGACATTCAGATCAGAAACAGCTATTCCTTTAGATAAAACCAAATCAAGGGTGTTACCACTGCAATGAGTCGACTCTTGAACAAACTGAGTGAACCCAAAAGTATCAACTAGTGCCAGAAAGGCTTTACTTAGAGGATCAGCAGCCTTATTCAGATGAATATTGCTGATCTTGTCCATCAAACAAGAAAGGGCTCAGAACTAATCCTTGATGTAATCCCACCTCCATCTTGGTCCATCCATCATTCCTACCAAACACCTCACCACTTTCACACTGCCCTCATACATATCCTGCACCACTCTTGCATACTTCTCTGCAACTCCCGACTACTTCATACAATACCACACCTCTTCTCTCAGCACCCTGTCATATGCTTTCTCTAAATCCACAGGCACAATTTAACTCCTTCTGACCTTCTCTATACTTCTCGATCAACATTCTCTAAGCAAACATCGCATCTGTGGTGCTCTTTGGTGGCATTAAACCATACTGCTGCTCGCTAATCATCACCTCTCCTCTTAACCTTGCTTCTGTTACTCTTTCCCATATCTTCATGCTGTGGCTGATCAACTTTATACCTCTGTAGTTTCTACAGTTCTGCACATCACCCTTATTCTTGAAAATCGGTACCACGATGCTTCTTCTTCACGCCTCAGGCATCCTCTCACTTTCTAAGATTGTGTCAAATAATCTAGATAAAATTTCCACTGCCATGTCTCCTAATCACCTCCCTGCCTCCACATGTATGTCATCTGAACCAACTGCCTTTCTAGTCTTCATCCTCTTCATAGCTACCCCCACTTCCTCCTTGCTAATCCACTGCACTTCCTGATTCACAATCCCCATGTCATCCAACCTTCTCTCTCTCTCATTTTCTTCATTCATCAGCCCATCAAAGTACTCCTTCCACCTTCTCAACACACTCTCCTCACTTGTCAGCACATTTCCATCTCTATCCTTGATCACCCAAACCTGCTGCACATCCTTCCCAGCTCAGTCCCTCTGTTTAGCCAATCGGTACAAGTTATGTTCTCCTTCCTTAGTGTCTGACCTCTCATACAACTCACCATACACCTTTTCCTTTGCCTTCGCCACCTCTCTTCACTTTATGCTGCATCTCCTTGTACTCCTGTCTACTTTCTTCATCTCTCTGACTATCCCACTTCTTCTTTGCCAACCTCTTCCTCTGTATACTTTGCTGTATTTCCTCATTCCACCACCAAGTCTCCTTTTCATCCTTCCTCTGTCCAGATGACACACCAAGTACCTTCCTAGCTGTGTCCCTCACGATTTCTGCAGTGGTTGCCCAAACATCAAGCAACTCTTCACTACACACAGTGCTTCTCTTAACTCCTCCCTGAACTCCACACAAACACTCTTCCTTCTTCAACTTCCACCATTTTATCCTTGGCTCTGCCTTCACTCTGATCCTCTTCTTGATCTCCAAAGTCATCCTACAGACCATCATCCGATGCTGCCTAGCTGTGGTCTCCCCTGTCACCACCTAGCAGTCGCCAATACCTTTCAGATCACACCTCCTGTATAAGATATAGCCCACCTTTGTACACTTTCCTCCACTCGTATTTGTCTCCCTGTGTTCCTCCCTCTTCTTAAAATATGTATTCACGTCCGCGGTGGTGTAGCGGTCTAAGCATCGGCTTTGTGTCGATGCAGTTGCCCACGGGGGACTGGGGTTCGCACTCCAGTCTCATCAGATCCAACTATGGCCGGACTCGACGAAGCAGTGATATTGGCAACGCTGTCTTTGGGAGGGGGGCGGAGTCGGCTTGTGTTCGTCACGTGAATGCGTCTCTGGGTGTGTCGGAAAAAACAGTGGTTCGGCCTGGAGTCGCCTCGCCACTTTCGTGACAAGGCGACTCCTTCGAGAGTGCCGGCCGGAGAGATGCAGTTGGCGAACGCACGTAGTGCGAGGATGGGTGTTTGAATTAAAATAGGGATCGATTGGCCACTAAATTGGGAGAAAATCAGAAATAAATTTGAAAAAAAAAATGTATTCACCACAGCCATATCGGGCCAATCACAATAGTTTACCCAATATGAGGTGGGTTTGATATATTGATGTACAGCCTTAATATTTCCCTCACCTGCATTCGGGGAACTCTATCTCTGATTGGCTAGTACTCGTTGCCTCTCTTGGTTAGGTTGGCCAAGGTTAGGGTGATGGTGGGGTCACGGATAGTGTTAACCAATCAGAGGCAGAATAGGGGTGAGTTTTCCTGAAATGCGGGTGGGTAAAAATAAAATGCTGACGTACAGAAGAGCACCGTTGGGTGCCACTGATGTGGAACGTTCTGTTGAATCTGCTATCACGACACTATTAAACGAACTAGACAGTATATTTTCGCTAAAAGAAACAACTGCACTTAAAGCTGTTTTTAAAGAGAAAGATGTGTTTGATGTACTTCCGATAGGATTTGGTAAAAGTTTAAGCCCTACGTCACACATTTTGTTGCTTTGATAGGTTATAGGTCTACCCAATTGCGCCCAGAAGCATTTTAGTCTGCACCCATTGATAAAGCTTCTTGGAATTAAAAAATAATTGAGAGGAGCCAGACTAATTGGCGTTGATAAATTCATCTGGTTCCCAGGCTACATTTGGCCTGTATTGGTGGTCCTTTTTAAAAAAAATTTATATATATATAATGTAGGAGCGTATCTTAAACAGATGGAACCAGATAAAGCTCAAAAAATCAATAACACAGCACTGTCAGCCTCATTGTGAGATAAAATGTGCATGTGGATGCAATATTTATTCATAGCCTATTTATACAATTCCATTTTATTGTACCACAGTAGGTGAAATTTTGGCATACCGAAATATTCTTGATCTATCTATCTATCTATCTATCTATCTATCTATCTATCTATCTATCTATCTATCTATCTATCTATCTATCTATCTATCTATCTATGTCTGTTTGTCTGTCTGTCTGTCTGTCTGTCTGTCTGTCTGTCTACCATCCATCCTCTTATCAGTTTCTCTTCCATATCCTGTTATCAAATATATTTATTTGACTCTTTTCATGAAATCTTATTGATTTGTTATACTATTGATCTTGTTTTAGTATAATTTTTGGTGCAAATTAACAACTGCAAAATTCTATGAATAAATGAAATGCATATTCCCAAATGGAAATAAAAACAGCCGTACTTGCTACATGACAGTGTTAATCTAAATATACTTTTTTAGAAGAAGCATCAACGAATATTGAGTCAAATAATTATGGTCTTACCAGCTCATTGTTTGTTTGAGTGTTCATTGTTGGCTTGGTAGCTCTTATTTGGTGCCCTGGAGGTGGACTCTCACATATCCTCGATGTAATTGCACTTCCAGGCATACTGCGCCACATCAGTTAAGTGCTGATGTGCTTTTTCAGACAAAATACTTAACCCTGGATAGTAGAGCACCTGCAAAACTAGGTTCTGCATTAGTTTTGTCAAATATGCCTGTTTAATATTTACTTTCACTGCAACTACAATAACTTCAATTATGGTCACTGTCCTTTAGCACATTTTCAAACATGGTTCCTGAGACTCCACTACAAGCCAAAAGATTTGCTTTGTTTAACCTGCTAATGTATTACCACATTTCCTTCATCTTAATCAATTCCAGGTTATAATTTCTCACTAAATCTGTGGAAATCAGAAGCATGACAACGATCTTGCCCACAAAAGATAACCTATGCATTGGTTGTTGGGAAAACATAATCCAAGCATTGCAATGGATATGTATTGTAGCTTTGTACTGGCTGACGGTCGTGCTTAAGGAAATGGATTACACAGCCATATTGGTCCCCAACAATCCTTTCAGTCCAATTCCCCACCAGATCAAACTTACTGGGTTCCAGTTAATTGAAATACTAATTGGCCTCAACAACAGAAACAAACACTTTTATTGGGGGTATCTCTTCTCTGAAGGAATTCATTAGACATTCAGCTGATTACATAGATCTAGTAATCCTATTAAAAGTCATAATTACCAACTTTTTCTATCTATGTCCCAAGGTTGCAAATAACAGGCTGGAAAACAGTTGCAATTAGAAAGACACAACAATGTCCCTCATTATCAGACGATCTACCAACACTCAGTCAGGGTTTAGCAGAGCAGCAGTCTGTTTTCTCAAAATCACCCCCAAAAGGTAACAGCAGCTCTGTGATGCCATCATGATAAATCTCAATGACAATCTAGATGTTATTCTTCTGCATGTCTTCATTTTGTCATTGCTTCTTTGTACTCAAGGAAATAAAAATCAATCATGTTTCAAAGAACATACCAAAAAAGAAAAAAAAAGTTGACTTTCTGGAGCTGTGATCCAGACAAGGCTTTGAAACGTGCTATCATTTCTTAACCACTGAGACGATGCCATTTTAAGTCTTTAAAGTGATCACTGAATAATATATAAACACTTCATTGGAAGAAGGCATGTACAAAACATGAGTTTAGGGCTTAGCTTCAGGATATCTGTAATTATCAGAGTTAGGAATTGAATAAATTCTTTCCTCAGCAGCTGCTGTAGGTTCTCGCTGTGAAGATTTCAGCTCCGGGCGTATAGCAATAGGGTAAACCAACTCCAAGTAGCTCTATCTATGTCCAAATGTGTAAAAATGTCTTCACCCAGCTCCATCGAGTTTTCTGTTAACAGCACATAGATAAAGCAAGCCTCTGAAAGCTTGACTTATTAAGTCGCTTTCTATCTTTGAGAGAGAGGTGATACGTTATGGAAGTTCTCTAATGTACAAACTTGATGTGACTTAGAATGCATAAAGACAGGAATGCCACAAATGTAGTCCTTTTATTAAGCCGGAATTAGAGACAACTCAGTAATACTTTGAAATATGTTTTCATGGTAACACTTTAGTATGGGGAACATAAAAAAACGTAATTACTAGTGAATTAGTAATGATCAAGATGTCACTTTAGTATGGGGAACATATTCTAAGTAACAAAAACTTAATTTACAGTAATTTAACACTATTAACACTTGTAGTTTTGTGTTTTGTTATGTAAGAACAGACCATATTCATTAAGTGTTAGTAAGGGAGAATAACTCTTCTTGTGGTACTACCACCTTATAAAGTCCATACTAAGCAAAGCATATTGAGATGGTACTACTAATAAGCAATCATTCTGAGGTTATAGAGGGAAAACTCATAGTTAATGGCTTACTGGTTGTATAATAAGGCCATGCAGAATAAGGCATTAATGAGTACGTAATAATGACCAATTAAGAGCCAATATGTTGCTAATTTGCATGCTAATAAGCACCTAATTAATGGTGACTACGTTCCCCATACTAAAGTGTTACCGTTTTCATATTTCCAAGAGTACCTTTTCAATGGACCAGGGGTACATCAGCAGGGCTACCTATCGCAGTTTGTTGAGGTCAAATCATTGTAACGTACTAAATAAAATTTCCTCAGGGACGTTATCTCTTGACTTAAGAAGAAAAAAAGAATCTTTCTTCATGCAAGCACCATGACATTGCTCAGTTCTGCCAAAGGACTATTGGGATACTTCAGAGCCCCTGTCCAAATTGAAATGTCTGTTGCCTTTTTCAGTGGAAAAGCTTGTTTGCCTGTGTCCCACTGACATTTGATCGCTTACAAACTGAACAAAACTAACTAGAACTGAACTGAATTAGTTGTGGAACAGCAGGACAAGTAGTCGGGCACAATAGCTCCATTATCATCTGTATCATTCTAGTAGTGTTACAAGGACTTTTTATTAACCCCAGGCCAGATAGGCTGCCAGCCATTTTCCAGACAGCCGGGGAGAACTCACTTAAAAGAGTAACTAAGCCCCATACCATTTTAGTGAGTTTGCTGACATCTACAGGTTAAAAAGCATGTAAATGTT
Organism: Lampris incognitus; assembly: GCF_029633865.1. Taxonomy (NCBI): domain Eukaryota; kingdom Metazoa; phylum Chordata; class Actinopteri; order Lampriformes; family Lampridae; genus Lampris; species Lampris incognitus. The sequence continues at coordinate 136,896,338 of NC_079212.1, forward strand.
AAAAGCATGGCAGGTTTGTCTTGGTTCTCTGTGATGTTAGCATAGCAGGAAAAACACAGCTGCAGCTAATTGATAATAGGTCTGTTGGGTGTAGGTTTGCCAGAGAACCAGCATTGACCGTACTACTGACAATTGTTAGTGCTGTCTGTCTGTCTGCTATTGCTGATAGGAGTACCGGTACAAATTGGAGTGCCTGAATCAAATTGTCTCATTATTATATATATTAGCTGCAGCTGTGTTTATCCTGCTATGCTAACATCACAGAGTACCAAGACCAGACCGGCATGTTTTTAACCTTCACAGGGTTTTTAACCTGTAGAATTCAGCAAACTCATTAAAATAGTCTCGGGTTTAGTTGCTCTTTAAAAGACAATCCCTGTGGTTTAAGGTTCTCCTGAAAACAGTTGTCGTCTCTGCTCTTTTTCCTCCTCCTTTATCACATTTCCCCTCCCCAGGCCTATTTTGTGCTGATATTGCAACCCCAAATCCCCCACCCCGTCTCCCTTTCTTGAATACAGTATACACATTTACCACCAGCTGCACTAGTTGGATGGAAAACAAGAAGCAGCTCGCTGGGGTTTTTTTAAGCTACAGAGAGCTTTATCTTCATCATCTTTACATCCATGTCTGGTTTGGTTTTATTGTCTCATTGGGAGCCGTGTGGAGACTGAGCTCAGCCTCCGGCCTCTGGTGTTATACGTAGTCTGCTTCCAGGAGCATGGGATGACAGGGCATGGTCAGGTCTTTTTTATGAACTGTACTACATACACACACACACACACACACACACACACACACTACAGCTGGGAATCAGCAGGTATGTACATCCCCATTTGATATTACAACAATATTTTAGTGCCGATTCACTAATTTATATTTTTTCAAATATTACAATAGATTTGATAGCAGATATTACAATTTTTTAAAAGGCTCAATCGCATCTTATTAACATTAAAATTATATTTTATTGTTGTTTATATGCTTGCCTGTGCCAACATTCAAAAAATTCAAAATCAAACACTCGGAGATCTAGAAATCATTACATCAAACGTCTTCACAGCATCGTTTCATAGTTCAACAATGCAACGCAATGCAATGCAATCACAGCTTAGTATTTTGATTTAGCACTGAATCGATCGTTTTCCCCCCCCCCGCACTCCTGAGACACACACACTCTCTCTCTCTCTCTCTCTCTCTCTCTCTCTCTCTCTCTCTCTCTCTCTCTCTCTCTCGGATCAAGGAATGCTTAATTAATGTTCCATGTCAAGTTTCACAGTGATTCAAGTCCATCAGTCACAGGCGGAAAGGAGCCAAATAAGACAATAATTGCTGTTGTTCCTTCTTTTGGCTTTCCAGTGGGACAACAAAAGTAAAATCAGCTTCCAGATCAGGATTATTTTAACAGGGGAAGAAAAGCTCAAGAAGTTTTCTTCTTTTCTTTTTTTCTTTCACACACTTATTTTGTTTGAAGTTCTAATTCCTGTCCGATAGATCCCTTGCCTTTGTGAATCATTCCTTCTTCTGTATTTCACACCAAGTTTTCCTTTTATGTTTCGGTCTCTGTACTGAATCGACACTACTTTGGTCTTTCTTCTTGTTGTCAATAACTCATATTCCTTCTGAGCTTTCTTTTCTCTTTAAAGAAAAAACCTTTATTGGGCTATGTTGGCAACATACAGATTTTTTTTTAAACCGACGTGGTAAACTTTACCTCTTAGATTCGATTCCGTGTTTCTTTTTCTTCCTACCCTTCTTATTGTGTGTTTTTGTTAGGGTCTTCAATATAAATGTAGTTGTTTAGTCTTGTTCTTTTATCTCCCTTGTCCTCCTCATACATTGTTATTTGTCTCTTACCTCAAACCCCCCCCCCCTACAGTTTCAGGACAAAGACCATAGTAACTTTTAATGCCCATCCATCCATCCATCCATTATCCAAACCGCTTATCCTACTCAGGGTTGCGGGGATGCTGGAGCCTATCCCAGAAGTCATTGGGCAGCAGGTGGGGAGACACTCTGGACAGGCTGCCAGTCCATCACAGGGCCAATTTTTAGTGTATTCAGCAATAACATTATTTTCCAATGATAAATTATGTCTAGATGAGCAAGTTACACATTAGTTCTTCTTCAGCGGTAACTCCAGTGTGCAAATTAAAGATATGTACATCTACAAGCCTGCTCAAAGCCGTCACTGTGCATCGCAGCCTAGGTGAATGCATTGCATATTCCTCCGTTAGATATTATTAATGGAAAATATAAAGGGGCTTAAGATGATGCTGTGTGTCAATGCCACTGGAATAAAAAAATATTTTCAGACCGCGTCTCTCGGCACCGCACTATACGTCTTCACAAAAACACATCATCTCTTCTTCTCGAAACAAACTTTGTTTGCAAGCTTATAACTAGTTCCAGAGTTTAATTCTAAATTCAGATAAAAAAAAAAAGTCACTCGCCCACTGACTGACCCCCTCCCCTCCCACGTATGAGATAATTTACTGAAGCATCCCTGTCAAAAAGGTAATTAGCTGAATTTGGAAAATAGCTGCAACGTGGGAATGTGTGAAAACACCACAAAAATGTGGAAATACCATTAAAAATGTGGCGATAAACATCAAATGCAGTCCTTAATGTGTATACCTCCTTTTAGAATGAAACGCATTCATTTAAAACTGCATGACATTAATAAACATACCATGTCAGGCGTCTGGGTGGCGTGGCGGTCTATTCCATTGCCTACCAACACGGAGCTCGCCGGTTCGAATCCCCGTGTTACCTCTGGCTTGGTTGGGCGTCCCTACAGAGACAACTGGCCTTATTTGCAGGTGGGAAGCCGGATGTTGGTGTGTCCTGGTTGCTGCACTAGCACCTCCTCTGGTCAGTTGGGGTACCTGTTCAGGGGGGAGGAAGAACTGGGGGGAATAGCGTGATCCTCCCACGCGCTACGTCCCCCTGGGGAAACTCCTCACTGTCAGGTGAAAAGAAGCAGCTGGCGACTCTACATGTATCAGAGGAGGCATGTAGTAGTCTGTAGCTCTCCCCGGATCGGTAGAGGGGGTGGAGCAGTGACCGGGATGGCTCGGAAGAGTGGGGTATTGGACGGTTACAATTGGGGAGAAAAGGGGGGACCTCCCCCTCCAAAAAAAAACAAAACACAAAAATAAACACACCATGTCAGGTGTTAAAGGTGTTACTATCAAGTAAATATAGCCGCAAGCGATGACATGGGGGTTTATGGCTGTTAAGGACAACAGGTGCAAATAAAACTCGAGTATTTTGAAAGTGATAGGTGGTCATTGAGTTATGGCTATTAAGGTGATAAGCCACGCCCAGTTTGAAATTAGTTTGATAATTTGATTCGTTTGATAGCTTCGTGTAGTTGTTCGAGCACTAATCGCTGTTTAAAGGTATAGGCCAATATATTAAAAGCCACTTGAATATGCTGCGGGGGTCCGGGCACATTATGCCACTATGAGTGAAGATGATTAATTCATACTCTACAGACGTAACAAATTGGAAAAGCCTTAGGGGGAAAAAAATTTCCCAATATTCAAAATAACAGAAAATAATTATGGTGTACTTGGTTGGCTCCAAGCTTCACAAATTTGACTTGCACAGCTTGTTACTAGGACATGGTCATTGAGCATGTGTATGTACCACATTCCATGCAATTTCATCAAGTAAGACAGGTTTTTTTTTTAAAAAAACTTTGCGGTGACCCATATTGGTAGATGTAAAATTACCGTCGCAAAAAGATATGAAAACTTATTTCATTCCTTGCACTTACAAACTGGAATTAAGATTCTGCTTTAAACAAGGCTGGAATATACAATGGAAGTCGATATGGCTCATTGACTTACATGTATAACTTGTGTGTAAATGCTAACATTGTGATAGTGAACACAGTTGATAAGCATGCCATTCTGAGTGTTTCAAAAGTGCAATGGAGATGATACTATAAAAGTTAATGGGGATCGTTGACATCAATGTCATCAAATTAACTCAACTCATCAGATATGACACCTTTCATTATTAATTAAACAGTTTATCAGTATTTCATAATAATGATTCAGAAAGCTTAATGGAATTACAACTTTTCCGGTGGCTGACTCATAAATCCAGTTGAAGTCTATGAGAGAGTTTGTTGTTATCATTGCTATTTGGCCTTACATTCACGGATTGGGATAAAACTTGGTAGGGATGTTCCAAATAGTACAATGTAGGAGCTCAGCAAGTTTCCTGGCAATCTGCTAAAATATTATAGGCCACACCCAGCAAAAGTAATTTTGACTTAAGTAATTTTAACTCTGAGCTTTGATTAATTGATTACTTTTCTACTTAGCAAGTTTACCAAAATCCAGGAGATTTGATTCAGTGTGTTAGGACAAGGGCTTCCAAACTTACTGCTGAAAAGTCCACATCTGATTTATATTCAAGTTCAGAGGTCCGAAACGATTGGCGACAGCAAAATAACATTTAATCAACTCACTTATAACTTTCCATGTTACATGTATAATTACATATACATGTAAATTGCATGGGGTCATGGGTTCGAGCCGCGGGATAATCCGACCTTGGGGGTATTCCCGGGTCGTCCTCTGTGTGGAGTTTGCATGTTCTCCCCGTGTTTGCATTGGTTTCCTCCGGGTGCTCCGGTTTCCTCCCACAGTCTAAAGACATGTAGGTCAGGTGAATCGGCCATACTAAATTGTCCCTAGGTGTGTGTGTGGGCCCTGTGATGGACTGGCGGCCTGTTAAGGGTGTCTCCCCGCCTGCCGCCCAGTGACTGCTGGGATAGGCTCCAGCATCCAGTGACCCTGAGAGCAGGATAAGCGGTTTGGATAATGGATGGATGGATGGACTTATAACTTTTAAGCATCATACATTCAAGTTCAAGACAGTCAAAATAGTCAAAGTACATCAGAGCCTAGTGGAAGAAATGGCATTGTTTGCCTGCAATCAAAGACCTGCCCTACTCTGCCTCTGATTGGCTCTAACCCTAAATACAACTCACGTACCGGTAGGCTACTTGTTACTGTCATTTATGGTCACGCTAGTTTGTCTCCTCAGCTCTGTGTTTCAGTGAGGGCGGAGCTCAGCCCCTAAACACACACACACACACACACGGGATGGAGCAGAGGAGAGACTGAACCAGGTGAAGTGAAGCTAGCATTACTCGAGTCGACGACACCTACACTTGTTACTGTCTGTAAGTGCAATAAAAGGTTCACACCACCCCCAAAGCAAATTCTCTGGTGTAACCTTAATGCGTGAACTCGGCAGCAACAACACACAAAACAGAAAATGTTACACTTCATAACATATTGTATTCATAATACGAGGTATGGGCTGGGTCTGGATTTACTTGCCGTTCAGTCTGGATGCTGACTGAGGTCCGGACTTTGAGAAGGCCTGGATTAGGAGGTAGTTTTTTCGGCCTTTGTAGTGCCACCTATTTGAGTATTTGAAAATGTGACAGCAGAGATGCTTGTTGTCCTCTGTCGAATAGGAAAAGTTTTGTATTGATTACATTAACAAAATTTGAGTTACAGCTCGTTTTGTGTTGTGCCTTGCAAAGTTGATCCGCTTATGGCAGCCATACTGTTTATCCAGTTTTGCTGGAAAGTTGTTACTGTTTATTTCAAGGCCCTTTACCTGGAAAACTTGAAAAGCCTTAGAGGGAAAAAACAAAAACAATTTTTTTTAAATTAAGTAAATTGGAAAAACAAATTCAAAAACAAATTCAAAAACTTTTAGGCAGATTTTGGTGGTCCAGTAGGCAAATTTGTAGAAGACACTCAGGATAATATGTGGACCAAGTTTCATATCAAATGGTGTGGAAATTACAGCCTTACTAAGGCAAACATCTTGCAGTATTAATTATAACAGCACCATGTGGCCAATTCAGACCAGATTACATGAGACCCTTATTTCATACATTTATGATAAGTGTGCAAAGGCTCTGTGATTGACAATCTCACTGGAAATTGAGCAAGTGTATGGAGAACAAAGAAAACAATGTAATAAAAACCTTATGGAAAGAATAGGGGTTTAGCCCTCCAGAATTAAACCCCTGATAATTAAGTAAAATAAAATTTCAAATTTAAACTGTTAGTGCAACACAATATCCAAACTCATTAGCACACTACATGGCCAAAATTATGTGGACACCTAATAATCACACCCATAATGTTATAATATGGAGTCGGTCCCCCCTTTGTTGCTATGACAGCCTTCACTCTTCTGGGAAGGCTTTCCACTAGATTTTGTAACACGGCTGCGGGGATTTGCTCCAATTCAGCCACAAGAGCATTAGCGAGGTTGGGCAGTAATTTTGGCGAGAAGGCCTGCTCACAGTCGGCATTCAGATTCATCTCATAGGTGTTGGATGGGGTTGAGGTCAGGTCTCTGTGCAGGCCATTCAAGTTCTACAGCACCAAACTCGGCAAACCATGTCTTTATGGACCTCATTTTGTGCATGAGGTCATTGTCATGCTGGAGCCTTCCCCAAAGTGTTACTAAAATGTATGAAGCACACAATTCTCTAGAATGTCCATGTATGCTGTAGCATCAAGATTTCCCTTCACTGGAACTAAGGGGCTTCGCCCAGACCATGTAAAACAACTCCAGACCATTATTCCGCCGCCACCAAACTTTACAGTCGGCAGTATGCCTTGGGCAGGTAGTGTTCTCCAGGCGTTTGCCAAGTCCAGATTCGACCATCAGACTGCATAATTTGTCACTCCTGAGAACGTGTTTCCACTGTGAGTGCAATGCAGTATGCATTACACCACTTCAGCCAACACCTTGGCATCGCACAGGATTATCTTAGGCTTGTGTGCCGTTCTTGGCCATGGAAACCCATTTCATAAAGCTCCCGACGAACATTTCTTGTGCTGACATTGCTGCCAGAGGCAGTCTGGAACTCAGGAGTGAGTGTTACAATTTTTACACGATACATGCCTCAGCACTCAGCGGCCCCATTCTGTAAGACTGTGTGGCCTACAGCTTCATGGCTGAGCTGTTGGTGCGCTGAGATGTTTCCACTTCAGAATAACAGACTTACAGTTGACTGGGGCAGACCTAGCAGGGCAGAAATTTGAACAACTGACTTGTTGGAAAAGTAGCATCCTATGACAGTACCACATTGAAAGTAACTGAGCTCTCCACTATGACCCATTCTACTGCCAATGTATATATATAGAGACTGCATGGCTGTGTGCTTGAATTTATACATCTATCAGCAATGTATGTGGCTGAAATAGTCAAATACACCCATTAGAAGGGGTGTCCACATCTTTTTGGCAATACAGTGTACTTTGGGCAGCATGGCTCAGGAGGTAGAGCGGGTCATCTAGTAATCGGACGGTTGCTGGTTTGATCCTCGGCTCTTGTGGAAAGTGTGTCGAAGTGTCCTTGATTAAGACACTGAACCCTTAACCGCTCCTGATGAGCAGGTTGGCACCTTGCATGGCAGCCTCTGCCATCGTTGTATGAATGTGTGTGAATGGGTGAATGTGAGGCATACATTTTAAAGTGCTTTGAGTGGTTGGTAGACTGGAAAACGCTATATAAATGCAGTCAATTTACCATTTATCATTTACTTTGGTCAGGGATCTTAGGAAAAGAAGAGACCATGGGCATAATCTCTATTTGGACCTTACACCACTTTTTCCTTCTCTTTTTTCTCCTCTCATACCCATGTACTGGGATGGCACATACAAGGAATTTGACTTGATGGAATGCTCAAAGAGAAACACAGGAGATAGATAGATAGATGGCTCGATAGACTGATTGATTGACTGATTGATCGATTGATTGATTGATCGATTGATTGATGGTTGGATGATTGTCTTCCATGGAAGAAAATCCTTTTCACCAGCAGTACACATACAGACATCATAACATAAACATTGCGTGAGTGTAGAATGATAAAAGAGAACAGCACATTTGGCAGCCACAGTAGTCACATGGCACAAAAGAAAAACGAAGCACAAAGCATCACCACAGCACACGCCATGTCAAACCAGGCTGAAAGAGATGAGGGCAGCATGTCATTGGCTTTGTTTGGGGGATGGAGGGGTGGGTATTGTTGGGGAGATTACTGCAGGCAAAAACCTCCTCGGACGTTATAATGTAGAAAATCGAATACACTATATGGACAAAAACATTGGTACACCTGGCCATTACACCTACAGGAGCTTTTATGACATCCCATTCTAAATCCATAGGCATTAATATGGATTTGGTCCCCCCCTTTGCAGCTATAACAGCTTCCACTCGTCTGGGAAGGCTTTCCACAAGATTTTGAAGTGTGTCTGTGGGAATTTTTGCCCATTCATCCAGAAGAGCATTTGTGAGGTCAGACACTGATGTTGGACGAGAAGCCCTGGCTCGCAAGCTCCGTTCTACTTCATCCCAAAGGTGTTCGTTCGATGGGGTTGAGGTCAGGGCTCTGTGTGGGCCAGTCAAGTTCTTCCACACCAAACTCACCCAACCATGTCTTAATGGACCTTACTTTGTGCACTTGGGCACAGTCATGCTGAAACAGAAAAGGGCCCTCCCCAAACTGTTCCCACAAAGTTGGAAGCATAGAATTGTCCAAAATGTCTTGGTATGCTGAACCATTAAGATTTCCCTTCACTGGAACTAAGGGGCCTAGCTCAACCCCTAAAAAACAACCCCATACCATTATCCCTCCGCCACCAAACTTTACAGTTGGCACAATGCAGTCAGGCAGGTAACGTTCTCCTGACATCTGACAAACCCAGACTCGTCCGTCAGACTGCCAGACAGAGAAGTGTGATTTGTCACTCCACAGAACACGTTTCCACTGCTCCAGAGTCCAGTGGCAGCGTGCTTTACACCACTCCATCCGACGCTTGGGATTATGGTTGGTGATGTAAGGCTTGCATGCAGCTGCTCGGCCATGGACACCCATTCCATGAAGCTCCTGGAAGAGGTTTTTGTGCTGATGTTAATGCCAGAGGAAGTTTGGAACTCTGCAGTTATTGAGTCAACAGAGCATTGGCGACTTTTACGCACTAAGCGCCTCAGCACTCGTTGACCCCGCTGTGTGACTTTATGTGGTCTGCCACTTCATGGCTGAGTTGCTGTTGTTCTTAAACGCTTCCACTTTTCAATAATACCACTTTCAGTTGACTGTGGAATATCTAGCAGGGAAGAAATTTCACAAACTGACTTATTGCAAAGGTGGCATCCCATGACAGTACCATGCTTGAATTCACTGAGCTCTTCAGAATGACCCATTCTTTCACAAGTCTTTGTAAATGCAGAATGCATGGCTAGCTGTTTGATTTTACACACCTGTCATGATGGGTCTGAATGAAAAAACACCTGAATTCATTGATTAAGAGGTGTGTCCCAATACTTTTGTCCATATAGTGTATCTCAGAGTTGAATAGTGTTTGAAAATAGTTGACATGGAGAAAAGGAATTTAGAAAAAAGTATTGCTATCAGGCTACTTGCAACAAGACAGTTGGTACAGTTTGCTTGATGCTGAGAAGTTACAGTCAATGTATCTGTTAATCGAAAATCACCACTGATGGATACTGCTTTTTAGTTTTCTGTTTGTTGTCTCTTTTAATAGCCCTCAAAGTCTGTACTGTAGGACCGATAGAAATGACCATGTAACTGGCATGCACTATTTGCAATATGCTACATACAATATTTGCTTGCCAGACTTGACCCCTGTCTTCATACAGTGATCCAAGCACACCTGAGAGTAACAGCCAACCCATTAATTGTATTCATAGTGTTACCCCATAAAAGTATGCAGTGTTTAATATTTAACGGCCCAATATTTACACCCTCCTAATATCTTTCACGAGGGAAATGAAGTCAGTGCACTCCCTGAATGTTTGCTGCTCTCTGTTGTCATAGTCCATTGTCGACTTTAAAACTTCCATGGGCGTTGATCCAGCATATGTCTACAAAACATTTTTCAATCTGCCAGTTACCCATGATTTGATCCAGATTAGCAATGTTGATACGACTTGCAGGAAACTGTATTGTGTTAGTTATTTTCTCCAAACAAGCCCCTCAGATCAAGTATGTTGAAACCAGCTTATAAAACAGGGTAATGCTGTGACGTATGTTGTGTTGAAACTGAATGCACACATCTTCTTGTGTGAGCTGTGAATAGGACACAGTCCTATCAAAGAAGGTTGACTCAGCTCATCTGGACACAACATTTATTGACAGATACGTTTCATCACTGGTCTAAGTGACATCTTCAGTCTAAACTGACTGCAGGTATCCCACCCTTATAAACAATACAGTGGCATAACGACCAAAACCAACGATCGTTTTCATATGCAAATTAAAGCAACCATTAACTAGAGTTACAGTGGCCATGTGTACTATTCACAGAGGATTGGGGAATAGTTGCAATCACAGCATTGTAAGATGGTGACACATGTACTCTTAGGCCCCCTCCTCGGTTCAGGGGATGGTCATTCCCTCTTCACATAGATGGCCTCTTTTCCACTACATGGTACCAGCTCAAGTTGACTCAACGTTTTCATTTTCCATTACTGAAAAGTACTGGCCTTTTGGTAAATGTTACCACTTTTCTGTTTACCACCTTTGTCGAGGTTCCAAAAAAACTGGTGCGGGTACCAAAGTCAATGCAGACCAGCCACAATGAGGGGGTACTGTTACGGTAATGGAAAACAACACTCTGCAAGTCGAGTTGAGCCGGTACCATGTAGTGGAAAAGGGGCATTTGACTCCCTATCAAGGATGTGCACATCCTTATCCTTGAAAGCGTGGCCACTGGCCTGTAGATGGGTGTAGACTGCAGAGTCCTGGCCTGACGCACTTGCTCTTCTGTATTGTGCCATCCTCTTGGCAAGCGGCTGTTTGGTTTCCCCAATGTGTAAGTTATGGCAATTCTCCTGGCACTTCACTGCATACACTATATTGCTCTGTTTGTGCCGTGGGACCCAATCCTTGTGGTGGACCAACTTCTGGCACAGCATATTTTGGGATTTGAAAGCAAATCCTCTGTGAATAGTTGTACACATGGCCATTGAAACTAGTTAATGGTCACACCCATATTTGTATATGAAAATGGTCGTTGGTTTCAGTCGTTATGCAACTGTATTGTTTATAAGGGTGGGGATACCTGCAGTCAGTTTAGACTGGAGAGGTCACTTAGTTGAGTGATGAAATGTATCTGTCAATAAACATTGTATCCAGATGAACTGATTCAACCTTCTTTGATGTTCTTCCCTGGATTATTGCGCATGCATCAAGACGGGTGCGGCTGGACATCGGAGCACAGGAGAGCCACGCATATCAATAGCTCCAATAACGACGGGCGCGGCCAAACATCGGTACACAAAAGAGCCACTCATATCTATGGCTCTGTTAGCGATGGGCGTTGGTAAACATCGGGACACAAAGAGCCATGGATATCTATAGCTCTGACAATGACTCCAAGAGGATAAATTCTGAGTCTCATCACCAGCCAGTCAGACTAGCTTCATCTAGTCAGAAAGGCACGGACTGAGGAAGCCACTTGGATGAGAGACGAAACGTCTTCACGGATATACACTACCGTTCAAAAGTTTGGGATCACCCAAACAATTTTGTGTTTTCCATGAAAAGTCACACTTATTCACCACCATATGTTGTGAAATGAATAGAAAATAGAGTCAAGACATTGACAAGGTTAGAAATAATGATTTGTATTTGAAATAAGATTTTTTTTACATCAAACTTTGCTTTCGTCAAAGAATCCTCCATTTGCAGCAATTACAGCATTGCAGACCTTTGGCATTCTAGCTGTTAATTTGTTGAGGTAATCTGGAGAAATTGCACCCCACGCTTCCAGAAGCAGCTCCCACAAGTTGGATTGGTTGGATGGGCACTTCTTGCGTACCATACGGTCAAGCTGCTCCCACAACAGCTCAATGGGGTTCAGATCTGGTGACTGCGCTGGCCACTCCATTACCGATAGAATACCAGCTGCCTGCTTCTGCTCTAAATAGTTCTTGCACAATTTGGAGGTGTGTTTTGGGTCATTGTCCTGTTGTAGGATGAAATTGGCTCCAATCAAGCGCTGTCCACTGGGTATGGCATGGCGTTGCAAAATGGAGTGATAGCCTTCCTTATTCAGAATCCCTTTTACCCTGTACAAATCTCCCACCTTACCAGCACCAAAGCAACCCCAGACCATCACATTACCTCCACCATGCTTAACAGATGGCGTCAGGCATTCTTCCAGCATCTTTTCATTTGTTCTGCGTCTCACAAACGTTCTTCTTTGTGATCCAAACACCTCAAACTTGGATTCATCCGTCCACAACACTTTTTTCCAGTCTTCCTCTGTCCAATGTCTGTGTTCTTTTGCCCATCTTAATCTTTTTCTTTTATTGGTCAGTCTCAGATATGGCTTTTTCTTTGCCACTCTGCCCTGAAGCCCAGAATCCCGCAGCCGCCTCTTCACTGTAGATGTTGACACTGGTGTTTTGCGGGTACTATTTAATGAAGATGCCAGTTGGGGACCTGTGAGGCGTCTGTTTCTCAAACTAGAGACTCTAATGTACTTATCTTCTTGCTCAGTTGTGCAACGCGGCCTCCCACTTCTTTTTCTACTCTGGTTAGAGCCTGTTTGTGCTGTCCTCTGAAGGGAGTAGTACACACCGGTGTAGGAAATCTTCAATTTCTTAGCAATTTCTCGCATGGAATAGCCTTCATTTCTAAGAACAGGAATAGACTGTCGAGTTTCAGATGAAAGTTCTCTTTTTCTCATTTTGAGCGTTTAATTGACCCCACAAATGTGATGCTCCAGAAACTCAATCTGCTCAAAGGAAGGTCAGTTTTGTAGCTTCTGTAACGAGCTAAACTGTTTTCAGATGTGTGAACATGATTGCACAAGGGTTTTCTAATCATCAATTAGCCTTCTGAGCCAATGAGCAAACACATTGTACCATTAGAACACTGGAGTGATAGTTGCTTGAAATGGGCCTCTATACACCTATGTAGATATTGCACCAAAAACCAGACATTTGCAGCTAGAATAGTCATTTACCACATTAGCAATGTATAGAGTGTATTTCTTTAAAGTTAAGACTAGTTTAAAGTTATCTTCATTGAACAGTACAGTCCTTTTCCTTCAAAAATATGGACATTTCAATGTGATCCCAAACTTTTGAACGGTAGTGTATACCAAGTCCAGTTACACTTGATTCAACTCCTTTGGATAACCATGACCTGGATGAATGAGAACATTCACAGACATCAAGACAGTCCTATGTTTTGTTTACGCGCTTATTCTTTTCTTTTAATTAGTGGGGCAAGTGAAGCCCTGCGTTTATTTCGAACATCCAGTCAGGACTGAAATAAAGAAATGCTCGTCTGATAATGGGAAAAAAAAACCCTAATACAGCATACCATATAACATGAATAGAGTCTCTAGGGAACAAAGAAATAACCTGTAAAATAGGTATAGTCAGATTATAAAAAAAAAGATTTTTGGTGGCTGGGTTGGGTTTTTCAGATGTAAATAACTTGAAGTTTATTAAATGTGCATGCATACGATAGCGTATATAACCACGTAGCATGCCTGCACAAACACACGTGCCGTTTAGCAGGACAATAGAGAGCGAGCGCACGTCCACATTTCCCTCCGGGTGATTGAGGAGTGGCATCCTTTCTTCAAGTGAGACTGTTTCATAATTAAAAACTCGTCTCCCATCGGCCTGCTCCAGATGTGCCAGTGAACTTGTCAGCCTCCTCTGTGCCACAGAGAGATAGTACAGACAGCCAGACAGCTTGAACTGAGGGGGCCTTGGTCACAAAGCACATTTCCTTTAATATGTCCCACCCCTGCAGAATCTCTTTAGGCTGGCAGAACGAACGCTGGCTGGCTGTGTCTAACTTGCGTTTGAAAGAAATAAACGCCTTTAGTTGTCGTACACAAGAAACCCGACGAGCCTGATCAGGTCCACATGATACACTAAACATCCTGCCTCATAGCGGACATTTGTGATGCAATATAATTAAAAACCTCTGTGACGAAAATGAGAAAACTTGCTTAGAGGGCAACAGCATGACTGTCATTGATGTAGTAGTTTTGTTTTAACATATTTTTGAGCCACCTCCATTTTCACAGCAGTCTAACCATCCTACAAGTCCGTCCAATGCTGACAACCAAGGTCATCGGAATAAATAAACCATAACACATTTGTAACCCCACTCTAGTGGTAACTTATTGCTTATTGTGAACCCCGCAAGCAGACTATTTTTATGTCAACAGGATCATTACTCATAATTACTACTTATGACATCTTCCTGCCTGCCTACACTCATTATTATAGCAAAATGAGTTTTTTTTTCCCTCCTCAAGGAAAGCTAAGTGCTTTGTGTCAGTCAAGGCTGAGCTGTTTGTGCGCTGTGTGTGTGTGTGTGTGTGTGTGTGTTTATGTGATTGTGCATATCTGTCTGTAAGACAGGTACAATCTCATTTTGCCCTCCATACACATGCATTTCTCTCAGCATCTTCCGCTGTGTCCTCAATATGACTGAGGGCTCCATGTTCTCTGGTCCTCCCCTTTACTTTATATTCCTGGTCCCTCAGATGGATGACAGTGCTGCTTGGTGGATGATTCACAGTACCACACTGGGGGCTTATTTGTGGAAACAGCAATAATGAATTTATGAGCACTAACTATGTCCCTGCTACTTGTAAATTCTAATTCCTGGAAATATATACAGCTTCGGCCCCATCCACCTCCCCTCCTCAATTTGATAAATATCAGAGGCTGAATACCGCATGAGACACCACTGATTATTTTATTCTTCCAATCTTGGGTGGAGCCACAGGGAGTTATGGGTGAATTAAACTAATGCGTTGACATGAACGCTGGAAAAAAAGTAATGTGGAGGCAGGAAGACGATGGGCCCTTCACTGACTGGCTGAAAGTTAGCAGTCAGGACAGCACAACAGCCATAGGCTAACACCGAAAGTCTGTTTGGCAGATCTGCTCAGAGGATATGTCACGTTAAAGGAATAGTTCATAATTTTTAAGGTCTATCCCAATTTCATACTCTGTCCATGGTTCTGTTTTTGCTAGTCATCCATCCTTTTCTTCATACTGGACACGCAACTCCAGCTTGCCATCTACAGCTCAATGCAATTAACAGGGGCCAAACCACAATCCTTGTTCACTGCATTAAAAAAAGGAAAACACTGCATGGTTCAGCCAAAGCTAACATGTTGCTACAGCAGTCTTCACAGTGTATTTGAGAGGCCATTTAAAAAAATTTACAGTTGTTTTTATTGCTAAATTCCCTCCTAGTGTTTGCTCCTGCAGGTAATCAGTTGTAAGCCGTGTTGCAGGCGGTAACATGGTTGGAAATGACCATAACCATGAAAAACGACTGTAAATTTTTTTTTTTAAATTAACACTCGAATTCGCTATGATAGACTGCTGTAGCATCATGTTAGCTTCGGCTGAACCGTGGAGTGTTTTATTTTGCACTAGGTGAGGATTATGGATTTGTTCCCCATTAATTGCATTGAACTCAAGATTTCAAGCTGGAGTTGTTGGTCCAGTATGAAGAAAAGGATAGATGACTGTTAAAATAAAACCACACGTAACATGAGTATAAAATAGGGATAGACTTCAGAAATTATGAGATTAAACAGAGTAACATCCGAGAGGATGCAATGTTACTGCAGTAAAAAATTATCTTTTCCGTTGTAAGGACAGTTAAGAAATCATATGGTTATTTGTGAGTCTTTGAATGACATTTTTGCCGTGGAGCCAAGGAAAGCTTAGGAAACCCGCTGGTTTTCTATTTTCATTGATCTACTTCTATTGCTGCTGTCTTCCCTGAGGAATCCCATGTTTTCCATTTTAAAAAAAGACCTCTTTCTGGAATTGCCAGCTGGCCCTGTTTCTAAGCATGATGTTAAATTCGTAATTTCCAATTATCAGTACGATTAATAAAAAAAAATGTCAGCGTTGTGAGATACCTTGGTAATAAACCAAATGTGCTTATCCCATTGTGATGGAACACAGTCGGGCTGGTGGAAGTGATTATTCCCAGTAGCAGTGGGGGAATGAATAACAAAGACAGGCTTCATCCTTCTTCCTGCTCTGCCTTCCTCTCTCTCTCTCCTTCCTCTGCTTCGTGGAGCAGCGGCTGTAAACATTTTCCTACTTGCCCTTATGGAAAGTATGACATTCACTTGAGTGATCATCGCTGCCTCCTCTCGGTGCTCCGGTCACATGCCATTTAATCTCCTTCAGTGAAAAGATAAGATGGTACAGTTGGCAGGCAGGGACAAAATATAAACAAATTTCTGTGACAGAATTGAGGGTTTAATTTTTACTTGGCATCATGAAGTCCCTCAAGACTTGCGTCGCGACTAATTTTTATCGTGTGTGTTTTGAATCCCCTGCATGTGATTATGTTCCTTAAACCTTGCTAATTGACGTTACATTTATGTCACGTCTGTCTTGAAAGTGCCATCAAAAAGATTTTAAATATGAGTATTTAAATTGAATTGCAGTTAATGACTTTAAATGCATGTATGGCAGTTGCATCATTTTATATTTTACTTGTAGATTTTAATTTGCCAGTGATCGCCCAGGTGCAGCTTTTGTGACGTTCAGTTCTCTGATTGGCATTGACTTGCTGACTACAATGATTGTATTGAGGACCACTTTTTGTCATTGACAAAACAATTAATGATTTAATTGTGAAAGTCAGATCTTTGTTATCCACATCGCCGTCTTAAACAAATTAAGCTCAATGTCGCAAGCCACTGTTGCATTTTACCTTGTGATACTTTAAGATGAAACAACATTTTTTGAAAGATTTTTGTAAAATCACCCATCGGTATGAGAAAAAAAGTAGACCCATTTGATGCAAATCTTCATTAAATGGATAATGGATTAGGATATGAAAAATTAGAATATTCATGAGATGGTAGGTTTTAATAGGCTGCTGATGCTTTTATATAAACAATATGAGACCCAACCCTGTTGACCACTGTCATAAAGCCCTAAACTAGATGTTGGTGGGGCATCTGGGTGGCATGGCAGTCTATTCCATTGCCTACCAGCACGGGGATCCAGGTTCGAATCCCTACATTGCCTCCGACTTGGTTGGGTGTCCCTACAGACACAGTTAGTATCTGTAGGGACCTGGTCGCTGGTTGTCCTGGTCACTGCACTGCCTCCTTTGGTCGGTCATGGCGCCTGTTAGGGGGGGAGGAGGAACTGGGGGGAATAGCCTGATCCTCCCACGTGCTACATTTCCCTGGTGAAACTCCTCAGTATCAGGTGAAAAGAAGCAGCTGGCGACTCCACATGTATCGGAGGATACATGTGGAGTCGCCAGCTCGCCCCGGATCGGCAGAGGGGGTGGAGCAGCGACCAGGACAGCTTGCAAGAGTGGGATAATTGGCTGGATGCAATTGGGAGAAAAAAAAAAAAAAACATCCCCAAAAAATCTAGAAGTTGATCATTCTTCTCAAAATAATGAACCCACTGACTTGGAGTAATAGGTATAGGCTCATAGGCAAATCCACACAAATGAATGTAAACACAATATCTCTCACACAACATTGTTGTCTTTTTAGTACATTGGAATTGGCTCTGAATAGGAACAGGCCTAACATAGGGAGTACTTGTCTTAATTTGAGACCAACTCATAAGGCAGATTTATGGTTTCTAAAATATTCTCCATGTTCATGGTGAGACTCTTCTCTTTGCAAATGGTAGCGTTTTAGGGAGAGAGATCCCTCCTCTGTTGCTTTCCCTGTGGTTTCTTCCTATTTTTCTCTCTTTTAAAGGTTTTTTTTTTAGGGAGTTGTTCCTTATCCGATGCGAGGGTCTAAGGACAGGATGTTGTGTTACTGCAAAGCCCCTTGAGGCAAATTTATAATTTGTGATATTGGACTATACAAATAAAATTAACTTGACTTGACTTTATAGTCAGTTATAGTAAATGTGGTCATGCTGGCCAAAATAAGTTGGTGAAAATGAGCAACTGTCCCTGTCCTTTTTCAAATTGGTGAGTGCTACCCTACATCCTTGGATGTGGTTTTTGAAGTATATGTTTTTTGGGTTTAGCACCATAGTAAGAGTTTCTTTTTGGGAAGACGCATCCAACTCCTCCATTCCTGGCACACTATATCTTTCTTCACTCAGAATCAGAAGAATCAGAATCATGTTTATTGGCCATGTTGATTTGCACATACATTGAATGTGACTCCGGTTTCGTGGCTCTCTCAGTGTACTTAACATAGAATAACAACACTACAACACAACAATCTTCAGGTATACAGTACTGCTTGAAAGTATGTGAACCCCTTGAGCAGTTTAGATGTTTCTGTTGTTTTACCATGATTTTCTTATTTTATCATCACCAGTTTTTATGTATGAAATGTCAGATATATGTTTATCAATTGCATGTACTCGTTTAGTGGGACTTGTTTAAGTAGCCCAAAAACTACATGAAACATGGAATTAGTGTATGTGCAAAAGTAAGTGAACCCCCAGCTGCATTGGTTAAGTCAAGCAGGTAACAGACTGTGGTGAAACACATTTGGGTGCTTAATTAATCATTTAAGCAGACCAATGAAATGAGACATCCTTGGGAAAGGGTTTGGCCTGCACTAATTAAAAGAGAGAGGAAACCAACCAAACCACTGTGGTCCCATACAAATCAACAATGCCGAGAGCAAAGGAGATATCTGAGGACATGAAGAAGAGGGTAGTGATAGCCCATCAGTCTGGGGAGGGATATAAGACCATCTCCAAAAGATTCCAGCTCCATCCATCCACTGTAAGACAAATAATTTACAAATGGAGGGCCTTCAACATGACAGCAACTCTGCCTAGAAGTGGACGCCCATCAAAACTATCACCCAGAAGCACCAGAAAAATAATAAATCAGGTAAAGGCCAACCCACACATCACCTCTAGAGAGTTGCAGACCTCTCTGGTAGCATCTGGGACGAATGTGCATGCGTCTACAATCAGATGAAAATTGAATAGCCATGACATTCATGGGAGGGTTGCTAGAAGGAAGCCTCTGCTCTCAAAAAAGAACAAAGCTGCCCGTTTCAACTTTGCCAAAGAGCACTTGGACAAACCAGAGACCTTCTGGAAGTCCATTCTCTGGACAGACGAGTCCAAAATAGAATTATTTGGTCACAATCAAAACCAACATGTTTGGAGAAAAGCCAACACTGCATATGAAGAAAAGAACCTCCTCCCAACAGTGAAGCATGGTGGTGGAAATGTGAAGGTCTGGGGCTGCTTTTCTGCTTCTGGACCTGGACGACTCCATATTATCCAAGGAACCATGAATTCTCCGGCATATCAACAAATTCTTGACCAGAATCTCCTGCCATCAGTCAGGGAGTTGAAGCTGGGATGAAAATGGATTATGCAACAAGACAATTACCCAAAGCATTCCAGCAAAACTACAAAGGAATGGCTTCAGAGAAAGAGGATTCGTACTCTGGATAGGCCCAGTCAAAGTCTGGATCTTAATCCAATTGAAATGTTGTGGCGAGACCTGAAGAAGTTGGTACGTACCAGATGTCCCTCCAACCTCTCAACTGGCTGAGTTCTGCAAGGAGGAGTGGGCAAAAATCCCCATAAGCACATGCGAGAGACTGGTTAGTGGTTACAGAAGACGTTTGGTTGAAGTAATGGCTGCAAAAGGAGGAGCCACAAGCTACTAATACAAGGGTTCACATACTTTTGCACATGTTACATTTTCAGTTTTTGTGAAACAAACCACCTTTGTTGAATTAAATAATGAAAATATATCTATTTTTGTGTGTGTGTCCATTATTTGGAAGGTGTGTTTTACAAATTGGGATTTGGATGTATGTGTAATAAGCTTATTTTAATGTTTTTTACAAAAACAGTGACCATGTCTGGAGGGTTCACAAACTTTCAAGCAGCATTGTATATACACAAGGATTGACTTATACAGGTGAAATAAGAGGTGATATAATGTAATGGTGCCGAGAATATGTCAGAGATGCTGAAATAGATGTTAGCGGGTTTCTTACATGTATGCCTGAGGTAGATGGACAGCCCACGGAAAGAAGCTGTTTTTATATCCGTTTGTTTTGGGGTACAGTGCTCTGTAGTGCCTACCAGAGGGGGGGAGTTGGAACAGGTTGTGACCACCATTATCCTAACCTATCCTCCGCCTTGTATTCTGTCACTTGGTATTTATTACCCATGTGATTTCATTCAAGGTAGGATTTCACAGAAATGCCAGCGACAGAGATGCAAGTAGGAGGTGCTCCATCACCTTAATATATTCAGCCAAATCAGTCTTTTGGTGAAACGTTTGAAGTGTTTCTAATGTGTCACCTTGCATATTTGGGTTGTTGGTTAACTGCATGATTCAGACGAGCTAACTTTAGCCCCGTTGAACTGGTGCAAAACCGTCTATCCTACAATGTCAGTGTTAAGCGTCCATTCAGGGTATGATGTAAATACTAGGGCTGTGTATTGGCGAGAATCTGGCGATACGGTACGTATCACGATACAGGGGTTACGATCAAATCTATCACGATATATTGTGATTTCGTAGGCCCGTGTTCTTTGTGCTTATGCTACTTCCTGTCTCAGTTTACGTTGTTGCGTTGGGGTGGAAGAGTCAAATGGCTGAAGATAGAATACAGTACTGGTATCTAGCGGTCGTGGGGTTACACACAACACAATGTTTGTCACAAACCTTTACATGTAAACGATTAAAAAGCGATAAAGTGGTTTTGAGAATCGATACAGATCCACAAAAGATAATATCGCGATACTAGAGTGTATCGATATTTTCTTACACCCCAGAGTAAAAACAATGTAATGTTAGCCACTCTGTTAAAAATAAGCAGTCAATACTAGGCCCGTTTCCCATTACAAACTTAAGACAATGATTCAGTGTCACTGTGTTCACAACAAACCCACACAAGAGCTGTGCATCACATGGATAATGCTTCCTTTGAGGAGTCTGGTGCTCAGTGTTGACCCGCTGCCGACCTTTTGTGGCGCTTTGCACTCGCTGCACAAACCTTCTGCACCACAAACATTGCACACTGCAAAGAGCATAAACTGACCTTCACACGGTTTTATGCACTTAAAGTCCGTCCTAGAGAGGACGTGTTGTATGGTGGTAAAATTTTGAATGAGCATGTGTATGCGTTTGTGTGAACAGGTACCTCCCTTTACTCTTAATAATGAGCTGTGTGTGTCTGTATGTTGTGCGCGTGTGAGAGAGAGAGAGGTAGCACCAGCTTTCTGATTGCTGCTCCTCTTCCCACAGCCTGTCAGGGAGTATAACACTGCTCCTCTGACTGTGTCTCCTCTAGGTTAACTGCCCCCCCCCCCCAATGGAGCCACAAACCAGGTTCCTCCTGCCTCTCACTGAATCACCTGGAAATGAGCTACAGATTGCTCAACATTTATTGCATTGGATACACTGTATGCACATGCTCATATGCAGACACACACACAGAAACACACACATGTACAGTGGTGTGAAAAAGTATTTACCCCCTTCCTGATTTACTCTATTTTTGCATATTTGTCACACTGAATGGCTTCAGATCTACATACAGAATGTAACATAGATAACTCCCTGCTCAACCTCACAGGTGATCTCCACCCACCGACTCGCCTTACACTGTAATAATATTGGTTACAGTAATCAGAGGCGGCAAAAGTACACAATTTAGTTGAAGGCACAGATTAATTTGAAAAGTCTAGCCCGAAAATAATCCTTGGAGAAAAGATCGTTTTATGAGTTCAGATGTCCATGACTTCCATCAAGGTACCGTGAATATTAACCAGAGAAGTAGATCATTTTATGATAGGTCTATCCCCCGAAAATATGAATTAAAAAAAATAAAATAAAAGATGTGACAACACCGGTCTAGTCCTTTCTTTCCAAAACCGTTCAGCTCTATTATTATCTTAACCATTCCAACTTCAAATAAAATTACATCTGTCTGTTATCACGAGATCATCTTGGCTAAGCGTTTAGAGACTAACTTATGAGTCTACAAGGTTATAATGTTAATAATCAATAATTCCCCTCAAATGTATTAAAACTAAAGTAACGAGCCTGTTTTGAAAATGTAAGGAGTAGAAAGTATAGAAATTTTGTGTTAAAATGTAGGGAGTAACAGTAAAAAGTTGTCAGAAAAGTAAATACTCAAGTAAAGTACATACCTGAAAAACCTACTTAAGTACAGTAACGAAGTGTTTGTACTTCGTTACTTCCCACCTCTGACAATAATACTGTATGCGGTGATGGAATAAACCGCGGCGGATTTGAAATTTGCTCTATCTTGTGTGGACCCATGCACACTACACATTCAGGGATATCCTCTCCAGGCCCGTCTACTGAAATGGCTGTGCCCCTGAGAAGGTCCAGTGGCTGCCCCCCCCCCCCCCCAAAAAATTTGCTTTACTCATATGTGCGTGAGCTCTCTCCTACTAAACGTATACATGTAAACTGAGAGAGACTCAGAAATGGGGGCTACATAGGCACACACACACACACACACACACACCATAATAGAACTCTTTTACACACACTTTAACACACCAAGGTCAACAAAGATCTGCTATACTTAGACCACACATTTCTTTGTAACCCTTTGCCTCATATACAGCTATCTTGCTTGTCTTACTGGATGCATAGGCCTTTATAATGTCTTTATCGGGTGTTCACAATAGTGATTATTGCCATTATCAGATCAACAAAGATCTGCTACACTTACACCACACATTTCTTAGTAAAAAATGCAATTTCTTACCTTATGGCTTCATCTTTGCCTCTTATACAGCCATCTTGCTTGTCTTACTGGATACATATTCCTTTATAATGTCTTCAAATCCATCTGTTTAGCCAGTTCACACTCAATGGCAAGTATTGCCATTATTAATGCTTATATCTAAGATGAACATGATTATTGCTGGCCTCCATGGGCCGTCCTAGCAGCTGGGCCCCAGAATTCTTTCCCCTTTTCTCACCTTATGGGCAGCCCTGATCCTCTCCTGCAGAAAAACGAGAACAAAGGGCAACGTGTCTTCAGATTACCACTGGCCACAGTTTTATTGGAAGACAACCTAGTCCTGTTCATCCGGTAATCAGCTGTAATAAACGGTTAAGTTTTCCTGCAAGACACGCAGTTTCCACAGAAAGACAAGGCGACCGAATCCCTTTTATGTCTTAAACATCAACACAATCACAATTTAGACTCCTTCAAGATCACCAGACGACGGATAGAGCATTGAGGAATTTCGATCTGCCAGGAGAAAAGAGACTGTTTTTCATGGACCCACACTTCGACGCCAGACAACAAAGGATGCACCTCTGATAGGTGCTGAAGAGTGATCTCAAAGAAGGCCGGTATCTGGGCATAGTTAGTCTTAATGGTGTAGTTGCAAGATTTATCCTTAGTGTTTTTGTGGCACTGTTAGTTTTATTAGTGGTTATAATGATCGCATGTGAGAGAGGTGTTGTTAGTTGAAGTCATCCGTGATGTAGATACACACTATAATTCACGAAGGAGTTGTTACATAGGCCGATTGTTCTTTTGTTTGAATCTTCCCTTGTTACTTGAGAAAAGTACTTTTTAGTTTAATTCATTTGCTATTCAGCTGCGCACACAGGTCCATATAGAGTTTGCTAGACAGACCATCTACTTTTCTTTTGTACATTTCCTACTTTCATTTTGGTTTCTTTTGTTTGCTACCTTGGTAGATAGATTGTGCATACGATCGCTTTCTTTCACTAACTCTTTTGCCTCAATCTTATCACACTTTTGCATTGCGCCATCTTGCCTGCACGGCCACGTGCAGCCACAAACATATCCTCTCTCCAGTGCACAGCAGCACACGTGTGCGCGCGCACACACACACACACACACACACACACACACACACACACACACACACACACACACACACACACACACAGCCTTTGTTCTTTTGGTGCCATTTCCTTGCCGCATGCAATAACGCACATGCACACACACTCTCACATGCACCCCCTTTCAGTGCACACACACACACAAACTTAGTCTCACAAACACATATACACACACACACACACACACACACACACACACACACACACACCCATTTACACAGCCTCGCTACCTTTGTGTGTTGATCATTACATTGCTGCTCATCCTTGATTGTACCTGATCAGTATTAGTTAGATAATTTGTGTTGATTAGTATTAGTTGATTTTAATTGATTTTTTAATAAATGTTTCATTGAAATCAATTGTTTTTCTGCCTGTTTTGTGACAGTATTCACTGATGCCATCGTCTGCCAACCAAGTACTCCAATTGGTGCAACAGTTATTATTCCATCAATTTTAGTAGTTTAAATTTGAAATATTAAACACCAAAATTAATGCTTAATGAATTTATGAGACCAACTTTATGAGCTCGGACATCCGGAGGGAGCTTGGAGTAGAGCCGCTGCTCCTTCACATCGAAAGGAACCAGTTGGGATGGTTTGGGCATCTGATTAAGATGCATCCTGGGCACCTTCCTTTGGAGGTTTACCAGACACAGCCAACTGGGAGGAGACCCCGGGGTACACCCGGAACTCGCTGGAAGGACTACATGTCCAATCTGCCCTGGGAATGCCTTGGGATCCCCCAGGATCAGCTGGAGGGTGTTGCTGGGGATAGGGATGTCTGGAGTGCCCTACTTAGCTTGCTGCCACTGTGGCCCGACCCCGGAAAAGCGGTTGAAGATGAGATGAGATGAACTTTATTAGAGACGGACTTGATAACCCTGTTGCGCTCACACATAAGACACAGAATAGAGCTTTTAAATGATCAATTAATTTATTGAAAGAAAAAAAAGTTATCCAATGCTCATATCACCCATGTGAAAAAGTAATTGCCACCCCCCCTGAACTCAGTAACTGGTTGTTCCATCTTTAGCAGCAACAGATGCATCTAAACGCTTCCTATAATTGGAGATCAGTCTTTCACATTGCTGTGGAGGAATTTTGGCCCACTCTTCTTTGCAGAATTGCTGTAATTCATGGGAGGGTTTTTGAGCATGCACTGCTTCTTTAAAATCCTGTCACAGCATCTTGGTGGAGTTCAAGTCGGAAGTTCAAATCACGTACTGACATTCTTCTTCAGAATCTTCTGGTAGAGCGCAGAATCCACTGTTCCTTCAATGATGGCAAGTCATCCAGGCCCTGAGGCAGCAAAGCATCCCCACATCATAACACTACCACCACTCAAACATGGTGGTGGTAGTGTGATGATGGCAATAAGAACATCATGCCACCACTCAATTATGGTGGTATGATGTTCTTATTGTGAATGCTGTGTTTGGTTAATAACTGGGTCTGTGTCTCCCAGAAAGACCTGTGTCTCCTAGAAAGTTCTACTTTTGACTTGTCTGTCCGCAGAACATTATCCCAAAAGGCTCGAGGGAGTCATCAATGTGCTTTTTTAGCAAATGTGAGATGAGCACTAACATTTGCCCCTAGCAACTCTCTCATGAATTCCATTTTTGCCCAGTCTCTTTCTTATTGTCGAATCATGAATGATGACCTCAGCTGAGGCTAGAGAGGCCTGCAGTGCTTTAATTTTGTCCTGGGTTTTTTGTGAGTTCCTGGGAGAGTCGTCACTGCACCCTTGCAGGAATATTGGTAGGCTGGCCACTCCTGGGAAGATTCATCACTGTTCCAATTTTTCTTCATTTGGAGATATTGACTCTCACTGTGGTTTGCTGGAGTCCCAGAGTCTTAGAAAAAGCTTTGTAACACTTTTCAGACTGGCATATCTCAAGAACTTTTTTTCCTCATTTCTTCTGGAATTTCTTTTGATGGCGGCATAGTTTGCTGCTTGTTGCTGCTTGGCGGCATAGTTTGCTGCAGAAAGTGTGAAACGCCACTGCTGTTATTTAGCCGAACCAAATGATAAAACTGTTGAGCAAATCAGCACAAAGCTTTTGGGCCACATGAATTTATCTCCATATTTGGTGTTTAAAATGATATTCTGTTTTTCCCAGTTGAGTGCAGTTCATAGTTACCTTATTTACCAAGGAAGGATTTTCAAAGTTGAATTACGTGGTGATAAAAAAATGTTTGCAAATGTAAGGTTGCTATGGATCACTTTTGCAATGACCTTTTCTGGTACACCACTGTATTAGCTCTTCAAATAAGATATCCGCTTACCTTTGCAGGATTCCTTTCAAGCCCATTTTTTAGTTTTGATGGGGATTTAGCCAAAATGGGACTTCCAGGGTATGACCTGTAATGCTGATATCCCTTTCTGTTTCAAAGCCTAAACATACTTGTTGTATGATAAAAGTAAATTAAATTTGGCATTTTAAGAAAGTCATTAGAAATCCATTTTTAAATCCATTTTAATTGTATTATTACTTGTATTTTGTTAATTTTTCCTAGTAAAAAAATCCAACTTCAATTTGGTGTTATCTATAATGCAACGAATATAGATCATTTATAAAAATTAATAAAAATGGATTTATCTTTTTTTGGGGGGGAATCCCCCCCCTTTCTCCCCAATTATATCCAGCTAATTATCCCACTCTTCTGAGCTGTGCCAGTCGCTGCTCCACCCCCTCTGCCGATCCGGGGAGGGCTGCAGACTACCACATGCCTCCTCCGATACATGTGGAGTCACCAGCTGCTTCTTTTCACCTGACAGTGAGGAGTTTCACCAGGGGGATGTAGCGCGTAGGAGGATTGCACTATTCCCCTCAGTTCTCCCTCCCCTCTGAACAGGCACCCCAACTGACCAGAGGATGCGCTAGTGCAGCAACCAGGAGACATACCCACATCCGGCTCCTTGACCGCAGACACGGCCAATTGTGTCTTTACGGATACCCAGCCAAGCTGGAGGTAACACAGGGATTCGAACCGCCAATCCCCGTGTTGGTAGGCAATGGAATAGACTGCTATGCCACCCAGACGCCCTGAGTTATCTGTTTTTATAAATAAACTCTGCATATATATATATATACAAAAGATCTTTTGTTGCTGTTGTTGTGATTGCGATTGCACTTGTTGAAGCGTCTGTCTGTCTCACAACCATTCAAAGTGGGTCTCTATCATGAACTACACATTGAGTAAGCTGCTGGTACAGAATCTTTGTCAACTGTCACTAGCAGGGGGATTCCTGAAGAAGCCTGGGTTATTGAGTCCTTTTGATAGCATCACAGCACGCAGGGCCTGTAATTTATCTGTGTAGCTTTGGTACTCACCCAGCTCTCTCACCCCGATCGCTCAACAGGCTTTATGTGCCTTCTGGGTAAGTAGCTGGTCATGTTTGTGAGCTAGCCTGTCTCAGTCATTTAGTGGGAGAGTTACTGAGGTTTTACCGTCATATTATGTTGGATTGTGATGAGTTTTGCAACCCTGAACTGCTGTTGCAATGACATGAATGGCAATGGACTTCAGCCAGACAATGGATGTGCTTCTCTTAATCAACTGACATTTTTACTGGAAAATCTAAAGATAATTAGTCATTTCTGTTGTATACGTATATGCTACATGCCCAAAGGTATGTGGACACCCAAATGTTACATCCATATGTGCTTGTTGAACATCTCATTCCAAAACCATGGGCATTAATATGGAGCTGGTCCCCATTTTCCTGCTATAACAGCATCCACGCTTCTTGGAAGGATTTCCACTAGATTTTGGAACATGGCTGCAGGGATGTCTTGATCCATCAAGAGGAGTGACTGTAAATATAACTGGCCCTTTCATCTCATGATATAATCCTACAGTACACACATTGTATGATGTTTCTTTGTATTTATTCATATTGCATTTCACATGAATATGTAAAACTGTAACATTTACATTTACTCATTTAGTAGATGCTTTTTATCCAAAGCAATTTGCAAATGAGTCAGATATCAGCAGATAAATTTGAACTTCATAGAGCGTTCTACGGTGATGAACCTCATAGAGCTTTCTCTATGATGCAGATCATTAGATAAGGTGGCGAATAAACTTAAAGTAATCTAAATCCAGACTCTTAACATTTGTCCTAGGGTCAGGCACTTGTGTGATGTGATTAAAGGCTTTTGATATCCATTTGTGAGCAAAACTAAATACTTGGCACTGAGAATTAGAGCTGCATGATATATCGTCAATCTTGATGTGTGCATACACATCCCCAATTGTCACATCACAGGATGTGCGATGTGAAATAAGGCAAATTAACTGAAACACCTCATGCTACAACTTTTTGCTGCTTGATACAGAAGGAAAACTCGCACGGTTCTCATTTTCCATGACTAATCTACAAGAGAAGTCTGTCTGATATAACATTATGTACTCCGATTTAAGGGTTCCTGTAAACATGGTTTATTGCTAGTGAGTGACATACAGGCTCTGCATGCACAGTGAACCTCCAATCACAATCCTTTCTGAGCAGTTGATCAAACAACCACAACCTGAAAACAGGAGAAAAACACCAAAAAGGAAGATTTGGTTGCAAAAAGAAAACTATCATCAGTTGTGTGGTATTTTTTAATTTCAAATTATTTTCAAGACCAGGTATATATTATATACATTATACATTATGTATAATATGTAATATAGGTTTATATTAGAGGGATAGCTCAGGTTGGACTGTTTGGAGACAAAGCCCGAGAGACAAGATTGAGATGGCTTGGGCATGTGTGGAGGAGAGGTGCTGGGTATATTGGGAGAAGGATGCTGAATATGGAGCTGCCAGGGAAGAGTAAAGAGGAAGGCCAAAGAGGAGGTTTATGGATGTGGTGAGAGAGGACATGCAGGTGGCTGGTGTGACAGAGGAAGATGCAGAGAACAGGAAGAAATGGAAACGGATGATCTGCTGTGGCGACCCACACCGGAAAGTAATAGTAGTAGTTTTAAGACCAGATGGGTTTTTTTTTCCCCGTCTTCTATCGTTCATTATTGTTTTTCTTTGGTGAATTGCAGACTACGTATTGTGAATTTTGTACCCTGCATTTTTTGGAGTATTTATTTCCAACCCGTAGAATGCACATTTATCCGCGGTTGACCCTTCCCTGCCTGCTTTGTGTTGGGCGTGCACAGAAGTTTTCAGCTCTTACGGTAGGATGGCCACATATTTACAAACTACTCTTCAACAAAAACCAAAATCTCTGCAACTCAGCTTTTTCATTATTTTTTTTACATTTTCTATGCAGATTCACTCCCATACAAAATCACCCCAATCATACTAGAACGATTAATTCTTTCCAAATAGAACTATTCAAGTCATCTGGTGAAAATGACTGTATTTTTCACATCACAATATATATCTCAGAAAGAAAATATCGCAATGAGTTTTTTCCAATATCGTGCAGCCCTACTGACAATGCCTAGGCCAAAACTGCTAAAGTAAGAGTGTACTTGTGCTTTAACAATCTCATCATTGTATATCTCATGGATGTAGCACTTTATCAAACTGTGTTAATGAATAACCTCAAGCTAACATTTCTTACATCCCCACCAGAGTGGCACTGCTGTGAAGTGTTCAATCTCGAGTAGCACTTCTTATTGATTAATTATATCTCCCAGACCTAATTTCAATTTGTATTCAGTATCTGGTTAATCACTGTTTCTTGGGAAGTTTACATAGTATAAAAAGTTCCTCTTCAGTGTTCTCTTTGAGAACTAAATGCATACAACAAGCACTCAAATGAAGTAAACACGAAGACGCACATGCGTACCTGCAAGTAGAAAATGCCCATTTGTAAAACTAAATACATTTTTCTTTTTCTTTGATTCTATTGTTTTTTCTCCTTTACTGAAGAATCAGCTCAGTCAAACCTGCATCACACTCCCATCTCACATGCAGTGTACCTTTCCACATGATTTAAGTTTTAAGTTGTTTATCTTTGTTTTACAATTGGGAAACATAATTTCTGGTACCAAAATTAAATAGTACATGTAAAAAAAACTAGTTGTACCTTTTTACCATACAAGTCAAATATTTTGATGGTTTCATGAGGGTTCTTCACTTTCAGAATCAGATTCATGTTTATTGACCATGTAGGTTTGCACAAACATTGAGTTTGACTTTGGTTTCGTGGCTCTCTCAGTGTACTTAATGTAGCTGCCCTCGATATTTTTAATAAAGACGAAACGTGGAGGGTCTCAGCAGGTGCATTTATTGCTTCAAACACCACACAGGTACATTCTTGTCGAGCACCGTGAAAACTATAAAGAATAGAATGACAGTCACAACACAATTAGGTTAACTACTTCATAGCTTCACAAAATCATATACATTTAGAGGAATGTACCATAAAAGAAAACACATGAGCAATAGTAGGCTATACTTAATGTAAAACATGATGTACCTCGCTCTGCTTATCAAGGGGCTAGGAAAATCTTAGAACGCCATCTTGAGACACGTCTTGAAACAGCTAGCAACTTGCCAGAAACTCTGCAACTTGCTCTTCATCTCTAACAGTCTTCTGGTCGCAAACGTTTTAAACTGCTTATCAACAGTTTCGAATCAATTGTTATTCAGTAATCATAAACATTTAGGCTAATTCTCGAGTTATTCAGTGAACACTATGATCCTTTTCATATTGTGATCTCACATGCATATGCCTTCGCCTGCTTTAACGTTGAGCCAACGTGAACTTCTGCTAGTTGGACGGCAAGGAAAACATTCTTCAAAGTAAAAGTTCGCATACATAGGCAATGACAGCCTGCAGAAAGAAACTACTTTTATATCCGGTTGTTTTGGGGTACAATGCTCTGTAGCACTTACCAGAGGGGAGGAGTTGGAACAGGTTGTGATGGGTCTGCAGTGATATTGCCTGCCTTTTTCCTGAGTCTGGAGGTGTACATGTCCTGAATGGAGGGCATGTTGGCACCAATGATTTTCTCTGCAGACCTAACTGTCTGTTGTAGTCTGTTCCTGTCCTGTTTGGTGGCTGAGCCAAACCAGACAGTGATGGATGTGTAGAGGACAAACTGGATTACTGCAGTGTAGAACTGAATCAACAGTTCCTGAAGCAGGTTGAATTTCTTGAGCTGGTAGAGAAAGTCAATCCTCTGCTGGGCCTTTTTAATGACTGTGTCTATGTTGGATGTCCACCTTAGGGCCTGGGAGATTGTGGAACCCAGAAATCTGTAGGTTTTCACCGTAGACACTGTGCTGTTGAGTATAGTGAGGGGGCAGTGTTGGGGGGGTTCCTCCTGAAGTCCACTGTCATCTCCACTGTTTTGAGCATGTTCAGCTCCAGGTTGTTATGGCCGCACCAGAGGGTCAGCTGATCAACCTCCCATCTATATGCAGACTCATCACCATCCCGGATAAGGCCAGTGATGGTTGTGTTGTCCACAAACTACAGAAGTTTAACAGACGGGTCTCCTGAGGTGCAGTCATTTTAGTAGAGAGAGAAGAGTAGAGGGGGAAACACACATCCGGGGGGGGGGTGTCCGGTCCAGTCCGGGTGCTGGAGGTGATTTTCCCCAGCTTCACCAGCTGCCTCCTGTCTGTCAGAAAGTTTTTAATCCACTGGTCGATGGGGGCTGGAGCTGGGTGAGTTTAGAGTGGACGATATCTGGGATGATGCTGCCTTGGCCAGGTCATTCAAAAGCACGATTTGCTCTAACATTTTTATGCTGATGACACTCTGTTTTACATGCCACTAAAACCCACTGATCCTAATGCCCTAGCAAATCTCACAACTTGGCTCTCTGACATTAAATCCTGGATTGTCCAAATTTTTTCTTAAATTTAAAGATGATAAGTCTGGAGTCATTCCGTTTGTCCCGAAACGTTTCATCATCCCTTTTGCTACTAGTCTTGGTGGTCTGTCAGGTTGTCTTAAGCATGCTGCTAGGAATGTTTGGGTAATATTCAATGCCAATCTCAGTTTTGATAATCAAATCAAACATGTTGTTCACTCATGCTTTTTCCAGCTCAAGTTAATCTCCAACATTAGGTCATTTTTATTAATTGCCTATCTGCAAAAAGTTGTACATGCTTTTATCTATTCTTGGCTTGACTATGCAATGCACGTTATTCTGGTATCAGCAAGGGCTACCCCCACCGTCTGCAGTTGGTACAAAATGCCGTCACTTGGCTCATTCCCGGGACAAGGAGGCATGATCATATCACTCCTGTGCTTGCCTCCATACACTGGCTCCTTGTTATATTTCGAATTGATTTTAAAATTTTACTGCTCACTTATAAGGCTTTAAATGGTCTTGCTCCTTCATACATTTGTGATTTATTGACTTGGTATATCCCCCCTCGATCAGGTCTACTGATGGGGCCCTGCTAGTTATTCCCACTCTGTTACAAAGGGTGATCCAGCTTTTGCTGTTAGAGCCCCCACATTATGGAACTCTCTTCCTGTTGAGCTAAGACAAATAAGTCTCTAGCTTCTTTTAAATCTCGTCTTAAAACTTTTCTTTTTATGAAATTTTTTACAAATGTTTGATATTTGTTTTTATTCATAGTGTTTTTATTTTTTATAATAACAATAATAATAAAAATAAAAATAATAATACATTTTATTTGTGGGCACCTTTCAAAGCACTCAAGGACACCTTACCGAACACAGTAAAAAAACAAAAACAAAACCAGCAGCACTGTATGAGACAGCAGGGTAGACAATAAAAAGTTAATACAACAGATAAGTATAAAATCATCATCTGCACAAAACTCAATGAAGCGTGGATCAGACTGAATATGCCAGTTTGAAAAGGTGTTTTGAGGTGGGATTTGAAGGTTGAAAGAGGGTCAATGATGCAAATGTCTTGTGGGAGAGAGTTCCATAGGTGGGGGGCAGAATGACTGAAGGCTCTAGTCCCCACGGTAGTCAAGCAGGCCAGTGGTGTAGTGAGTGTGAGCAGAAGAGGATCTGAGAGTGTGGGAAGGTGTGTGGATATGAAGGAGTTCAGAAAGATATGAAGGAGTTAGGTTATTAAGGGCCTCAAAGGTGAGAAACAGGATCTTGAAGTCAATAGGGTATTTAACAGAGAGCCAATGGAGTTGCTGAACAACAGGAGTGATATGATCTATGGAAGGAGTTCTGGTAATGATATGGGCAGCTGAATTCTGGACCAATTGAAGTTTATGAAGACACTTGAGGGGAAGCCCAAAGAAGATAGAATTGCAGTAGTCAGTACGGGATGTAACCAGGGTATGAATGAGTATGGTGGTACTGTTAGGTGTAAGTGACGGGCAAAGACGATTAATATTGCGTAGGTGGAAGTATGCAGACCGAGTAGCATTGTTGATGTGAGCTTCGAAAGATAATGTGCTGTCCAAGATGATACCCAGACTCGTAACCTGAGGCAATAGAAGAACTATAGAATTGTCAGTAGTTAGGGAAAAACTATCAGGTTTAGCCAAAGTAGATTTAGTACCTAATAGGAGGACCTCCGTTTTATTACTATTAAGTTTGAGGAAGTGGTATGAAAACCAGGATTACATTTCTAGTAAGTAGTCAGAAAGGGAAGTGGGTGGAAGAGTGGAGGTAGGCTTGGCAGATAGATAAAGCTGGGTGTCATCCGCGTAGCAGCATTTCACCACGTAGCAGTGAAATTTTACTCTTATTTGGTCTTACTCTTATTTTTGCCTTGTCTGGTTTTATCTTTTTTTTTGTGAAGCACTTTCTAACATTGTTTTATAAATGCGCTATGTAAATAAAATTATTATTATTATTTAGGTCAATGGTTCCCTGCAGGGTGGGGGGATGGTCTCCTGTAGTTGGCAATGTCTTTCAAACCACTCAAAGGTTTTTGAAAGACTTTTTGCTTCATAAATGTGTTGAAATTTCTGTGTTAATAGAGAGAGAAGAAACTACTGAAACACGTTAAAATTTAGATGTGTAACACGAACCAGCCAGGGCATTCTTAGTGCCGATCCCAATCTCTGATAAAAGGGGAAGGTTGTGTCAGGACAGTCATTAAGCGTAAAACCTTTGTCAAATTAGATATGGGGATCATAAATCAGATTTCCATACCAGATCGGTTGAGGCCCAGGTTACGAATGACTGCCACCAGTACTGTTGTCAAGCAGGGTGCTGGTGGAAACTATGTTACTGTTGGGCGAAGGAGAAGGAGAGGGGGAAGACATGTCCAGAGGCAGTGGGAGAAGAAGAGGGGTAGGAGTGGGGAGGTGAGAGTTGGAACTTTGAATGTTGGCACTATGAGTAGTAAAGAGAGTGAGCTGGCTGACATGGAGAGAAGGAAGGTAGATATACTGTGTGTGCAAGAGACCAGGTGGAAGGGGAGTAAGGCCAAGAGCATTGGAAGTGCATTCAAACTCTTCTACCGTGGTGTGGATGGGAGGAGAAATGGGGTAGGGGTAATCCTGAAGGAAGAATTTGTCAAGACTGTGTTTGAGGTGAAGAGAGCGTTGGACAGAGTGGTGAGTATGAAGCTGGAAATTGAAGGCGTGATGATGAATGTTGTGAGCACATATGCCCCACAAGTTGAGTGTGAGATGGAAGAGACAGAAGAATTCTGGAGTGAGTTGGGTTAAGTTTGGAGCGTGTTCACAAGGAGGAGAGAGTGGTGATTGGAGTGGACTTCAATGGGCATGTTGGTGAAGGGAATGGAGGTTATGAGGAGGTGATGGGTAGGCATGGTGTCAAGGAGAGGAATCTGAATGAAGAGATGGTGGTGGATTTTGTGAAAAAGGTGGAAATGGCTCTGTGGTGAGTACGTTTTTCAAGAAGAGGGAGGAACACAGGGTGAGCTATAATTGGAGGAAGGTGCACACGGGTAGACTATATCTTACGAAGGAGGTGCAATCTGAAAGAGATTGGCGACTGCAAGGTGGTGATAGAGGAGAACGTAGCTAGGCAGCATTGGATGGTGGTTTGTAGGATGACTTTGGAAATCAAGAAGAGGAAGAAAGTGAAGGTAGAGCCAAGGATAAAATGGTGGAAGTTGGAGAAGGAAGACTGTTGTGTGGATGTCTGTTGTTGCTGGATGGCTGGGCAACTACTGCAGAGATAGTGAGGGAGACAGCTAAGAAGGTACATGTTTGTGGAGACTTGGTTGTGGAATGAGAAAGTACAGGAATGTATATAGAGGAAGAAGTAGGTGAAGAAGAAGTGAGATAGACAGATTAAGAAAGTAGACAGGAGTAAAAGGAGATGCAGCGTAAGGTGAAGAGAGAGGTGGCGAAGGCAAAGGAAAAGGCGTATGGCGAGTTGTGTGAGAGGTTGGACACTGAGGGAGAAAAGGACTTGTACTGATTGGCTAGACAGAGGGAGTGAGCTGGTAAGGATGTGCAGCAGTTTAGAGTGTTGAAGGATGGAGATGAAAATGTGTTGACAAGAGAGGAGAGTGTCTAGAGAAGGTCGAAGAAGTACTTTGAGGGGCTAATGAATGAAGAAAATGAGAGAGAGAGAGACCTGAGGAGGCATGGAGATGTTTAGGAGAGATGGCAGTGGAGTTTTTAACTAGATTGTTTAACAAAATCTTGGAAAGTGAGAGGATGTCTTTGGAGTGGAGAAGAAGCATACTGGTACCAATTTTTAGGAATCAGGGTGATGTGCAGAGCTGTAGTAACTACAGGGTTATAAAGTTAATCAGCCACAGCATGAAGTTATAGTAAAGAGCCATGAAAGAGCACTACGGATGTGAGGTTTGCTTTGAGAGTGTTGATGGAGAAGTCTAGAGAATGTCAGAAGGAGTTACATTGTGTCTTTGTGGATGTAGAGAAAGCACATCATGGAGAAGGGGTGGTATTTTATGAAGAAGTTGGGAGTCATGGAAAATTATGAAAGAGTGGTACAGGATATGTATGAGAGCAGTGTGACAGTGATTAGGTGTGCGGTAGGAATTGTGGATAGGTTCAAGGTGGAAGTGAGATTACATCAAGGATTGCCTCTGACCCCTTGTTTACAATGATTATAAGCAATTTGACTGACGAGCTCAGTCTGAGCTATGGGCTATGGGCTATGATGTTCACAGATGACATTGTGATCTGTAATGAGAATAGGGAGCAGGTTCAGGGGAGCCTGGGGTGGGGGAGGTATGCACTGGAGAGAAGAGGAATGAAAGTCAGTAGGAGCAAGATGGAATACAAATGTGTCCATGAGAAGGAAGACAGCAAATGTTGAGGATGCAAGGAGTAGAGATGGCAAAGATGGATGAGTTTAAATACCTGGTGTCAACTGTTCAAAGTAATGGGGAGTGCAGGAGAGATGTGAAGAAGAGAGTTTAGGCAGGGTTGAGTGGGTGGAGAAGAGTGCCAGGAGTGATTTGCAACAGAAGGGTACCAGCAAGAATGAAAGGGAAGGTTTGGGGGCAGCGCGGTAGCCAGTGGTTAGCACTGTTGCCTCACCTGGGAAGGACCTGGGTTCAAACCCCAGGGCCTTCCCAGGTCCTTACAGAGTGTTTGCATGTTCTCCCTGTATCTACTCCGGTTTCCTCCCACCATCAAAAAGATATGGATGTTAGGGTTAATATTCCTGTCTATGCCCCTGACCAAGGCAATGGAAAGAAGAACTAGAGTTGGTTCCTGGACGCTGCAGCTGCTCACTGCTCCTATACAATAGAATGGGTTAAATGCAGAGAACAATTTCATTGTAAGAATACAAATCGTTGTAAGGTACAAAATAAAGTGGCTTCCTTCTTACAAGATGGTAGTGAGATCTGCTATGTTGTATGGTTTGGAGACTGTGGCAATGACGAAAAGAAAGGAGGCGGCGCTGGAGGTGGCAGAGTTGAAGATGCTAAGATTTTCGTTGGGAGTGATGAAGGTGGACAGGATTAGGAATGAGTATATAAGAGGTAGAGCTCAGGTTGGACAGTTTGGAGACAATAAAAGACAAGGGAGATTGAGGTGGTTTGGACATGTGCAGAGGAGAGTTGCTGGGTGTATTGAGCGAAGGATGGTGAAGATGGGGCTGCCAAGCAACAAAGAGGCCAAAGTTGAGGTTTATGGAGGTGGTGAGGGAGAACATGCAAGTGGTTGGCGTGACGGAGGCAGATAGAGATGGAAACGTTTGATTTGCTGTGGCGACCCCTAACGGGAGCAGCCGAAAAAAGAAAAAGCAGTAAAGGAACAAAATGTCACAAAGCTCAAAGGGGATGATTGTTTTCTGTAGGCACTGAATTTTAAAACATGTATTCTGAAATAAGATTTTTTTTTTTGCTTAAGAATTGCCTTGCCAGGTTGGAAAATGTTTTTTGCTATGAAACAGTTACATTAGGTTACATATGCTCCAATAGAAAGATTTTTTCACAATAAAAGACTACAAACATTTTAACTTTACATCAGCAGTCAGTCTTTATATCCTTGAGGCTGTTTTCCTTTACAAAACTAGATTAAAGGTGTTCGGTTGAATTTTCCATGTAAACAACTTGTTTTGTTTACATTCAAAGTCTCTCACCAAACATATTGTGTGTCCTTGAACGTGATGAATGCATGTCATACTTGATAAAAGTTTTTGCAAAGCTTTTCTTGGAATGTTTTGTTAAAGGCATGGCTTGCATTGGCTTGTGATTTTTCCTCTTCTTTTTTTATTGGCGCTTAAGGCGCATTACTGCCACCAACTGTTGAATTCAGTGAAACAAGTGTAAAATGTCATTCAGCTAATCTCCTCACTTCATTTGACTGATATGACCAAGTATTTGAGGTAATCCTATTTTATTTTCATTTTTTACCTACCCATCAGACAATTTTGCATGTATGTTTGTTTGTTTCTTTATTTGCACATATGAAAAATTAGAAATATATAAAATATACATATAATTGGAAAGAAGTGGCATTCTCCAGGCAGCATACAACAGGAAACAAGTACAGCAATGCGGTATGCACAATTGTATCGACCAATAATTCCAGGCATAGCAAAAGACGGAGACACAGTTCAGCAAGATGTTTTTAGCCAAGGCAATAATATCATAATATAAAAGTTTACGATTGTATACCCAGCTACCACCAGCTTATGTTTATTTTTCAGTATGTAAAGCAACTTATTTAAAGCGGCAGTAGACAACTTTTTTGTGCACCCCCCGCCCCCCCAGTGTTTCCAATTGGTATTATTGTTTGCGCCGCTGTCAAAAACACAATCCGCTGTCGCAAACACAAACGATTTTGGTTTTCCTTAGAGCCTAGCAGCTCCCAACAACACAGGATATGTGCATTTATTTACACATTTCTGTGAAGAACCATGTTCACCGAATAGGTAAAGAGAAATTTTATATTGAATTTGGGAGCTGTTGGCAATTGTAATGATATGTATTTCATAGTAGTTACATAGTTTGAGTAACATTATTGCGTTGCACAAATAAGTAACTACTGCAGTGGTTGGTGTCCGAGTGGAGGGGAGTAGAACAGAACAGTAGGAGAAAAAGCGTGGGTTTTTTTTTCATTCATTTAGTCTGTAATGGAGACATCAATATTACTTTTAATTATTTATCTTGGTTCGTTTTCTGGCTGCTAGCGAGGGCTAGCGGTAGCGTTATGAAAGCCACTTTATTCGATATTGTATTCTTACAACTAACTTGTAATTATAGCCCAGTGTTTAGCACTGTTACCTCACAGCAAGAAGGTCCTGGGTTTGAACCCCAGGCCGTCCCAGGTCTTTTCTTTGTGGAGTTTGCATGTTCCCACCATGTCTGTGTGGGTTTCCTCTGGGCACTCCAGTTTCCGCCCACCGTTAAAAAAAAAAAAACATTCATGTTAGGGTTAATGCTCCTGTCTGTGCCCCTGAGCAAGGCAATAGGAAGAAATAACTGGAGCTGGTTCCCGGGTGCTACACGGCGGCTGCCCATTGCTCCCAGCTACACAGCTAGGATGGGTTAAATGCAGAAAGTAAATTTCATTTGTATGTATGTACAAAAGACTACTCTTCTTCTTCTTCTTCTTCTTCTTCTAAAGCATACGTGTAGGATAGTAATGTTAGATGTTGCCCAGTAAATATGTCAACACCAATCTTAAAAACAGTACAGAGTCATCACGCTGGTCAACATGCTGATGATGTCTTCTTCTTCGGTTTATTTCTGCAGAATTGTGTTATACATCACCTCTGTGCTCATGGCATGCATGTGCATCCTTGTGTACATGGGGGGGGGGGGACCTGTGATACAAGCAATGCTGTATAGCGCCACTAGTGTTCAAAAACTCCATTGGATACTTTTTAAACTGCTCTTACACACATCTAACCTTTTCTTTTTCAGCAGCGGTGCTCAATAGACAGTGCTTCAGTTAATAAACAGAGTGGTGTGTTTTGTTTGAGGATTCTGGGTAACGCAGTTCCTAACAAAGGCATATAACAACACATGGTGTTTAATCACTTTGCCTGCCCACTGACTGTGGGCAGGCAAAGTGTTGCCTCTTTATTTCAGATGCTTAAATGACCATCTCTCATTTTGCCATTTACATTGAAAGCACTAAATGAATAACATATGCCTATTGAAGTCATAACCCAGTGTAAATATATATTAAAAAAAACTGCTAACAGATTGTTTACATTTGATATTTATTGAATTCCAAATCACACACGATATTGAAGATTGCCCTAGATATTTATTTTAAAATGTTTAGATGTGACCTACATGTTTTTAATCACAGTGGTAAAGAACACAACTATCAGTCGGTGCAACATCGCTGCAGACCCATCAAACCCTGGTCACAACCTGTTCCAACTGCTCCCCTCTGGTAGGTGCTACAGAGCACTGTACCCAAAACAACCAGATATAAAAACAGTTTCTTTCCGTGGGCTGTCATTCAAATGAACGCTTAACACTGTCAAATAAATCCAACCATTTTGTCTATACTGTACTATACATTGCACCTATACTGGTACAGTACACTCTGTCATGTCCATCTACCTCAGGCATGTATGTAAGTAACCTGCTAAAAAATCATTTCAGCATCTCTGATATATTCTCTGCACCACTGCACTTTATCACCTCTTATTTCAGGAATCAGGAATATTTATTTGTCATTTCATTCCATGCACCTGCGCACATGAAATGAAATATCATTTCGTCCAGCCCACAGCAGTGCAACACAAAGACAAAACACAGATCCAAACCGCAAGAACACATACAGCCAAACTGCAAAAAAAAAAAAACCCACAAAATACATATTTCCAACATATAAAAAAATTCACTGTTCAAGAGAGTGAATGCCAGGATGACTGTCGGAACTGCCGGTCTGCATGGGCTAGCAGTTAACTTAGCCTGCCCCACTTCCGCGTCCTGTCAGACCACCCTTGGTGTTTCCTCCTCTGTGCACAGCTCCAGGCAGGACCGTATATTTCACCTGTATAAGTCAATCCTTGTATATACATATATCTGAAGTTTGTTGTGTTGTAGTGTTGTTATTCTATGTTAAGTACACTTGAGAGAGCCATGAAACCGGAGTCACATTCCATGTAGTGCAAACCTACATGGCCAATAAACATGATTCTGGTTCTGATTCGGTTTGAATCACAGCGAAGAACAAAGCGTGAGGCCAATTTTTTAGTGAAACCCAAGTTTTTCCCTGGCACTCTTGTTTGACAGACTCCATGTATTGTTCTAATTAAAACTGCTACACCACTGTATAATTAGGTTTTTTATGGATAGAGTCTGGGGTCATAATTTAGATCGCCAGAGGGCTTCAAACTTTCTTTTACTGCCAGTGCTGAAGTTTAATGACTTCCCACCTGTACTCCTGTAAGGGCCACCTCTGCCAGTCATAAAGACGCCCCTCAGCCTCGCTGCCCGTGCTGCAAACGTATGTCTGAGCTGACCCTTGGTCTTTTCTTGGCAAAGAGACGGGCATCAGAAAGACAACTGTGTGGATTTTAGCAAACTGATGAGGACAGGTGCCTTATTGGCTGGTTAAGCTATTAGTGAAAATTGGGCTCGGTTCCTAATCTGTGTGGGCAGCTTGTTTGTTCGTTCCAGTATGTGCCAGGGATATTAAAATTAGTTTGCCTTGATTTATTCTGCCTCTGAACTTCATACAAAAATCCTTTCAGCTCTTACCACCATCACGCCAATGACAATATGTGAAGGTATACTCCTGTTTTGGGAATTCCATGGTTTTTTTCCCCCTCCCCCACTTGTCAACTGGGTTTGCTCCAGCTTTATCCATCATACTCCAGATTGTGTTGTCTTTTTGTTTGTTTTTTTATTTATTTTTCTTTACTTATTCCCCATGCCCCCGTGTTTCTTTATGACCCATAGATGGAAATGACCCCAATCAGAGGACTTTATGTTTTCAGAATATAAACGGAATGCAAATTTCTCTGTGGCGGTGCTGTGTGATACAAGCTAATCCCTCTTCATTACAAGTGCATAGGAATGCCAGTTTTGGCAGCAGCCTCTTCAGAGGATTTCAAAATCGCCAAGTGTGAATTTCAAAGCCGTCTGGCTTTATCATTAATGTAAGATTTCTCCTCACTCTAATGTCCAAATATTTCTATTTCTGTGTGCGTGAAATAGCTACTTAGCAATTCATCGTTTACTCGTTCAAAGTGTTATAGAGCAACTTTTCAAACTGGAAGTCCATAATCAAGTCATCCGTTTTCATTGATTTTTAAATTTGTCTTTCTTCCCGATATATATTTTTTTTTTGTTGCTCTTTTCCTTTCAAGTGGCAGAAGAAAGAAGTGTCTTTGATATCCACCCAGAAAAACATGAGCATCTGGGAGATGCGGCGAAACAAAACACCATTTGAATTATTTGCCTTTGAAGCTTCATTCATAAACGCTATTCACACCACAGCCAACACGACTTAACTTACATTCTCTAACTTTGTTGTTCTCCAGATTTAATTAAAAAAAAAATTTTTTTTTTGACTGACCATTGGGGCCAGCGTAGGTCTGACATGTTTCATCTGTACCTCTGTGAGTGATTGTGCGTGTGTGCATGTGATTATAAGAGTGGGGGAGGGTGTGTGTGTGTTAGCCTGTGCATATGGCGGGTCTATGTAAGCACCCAACACGTGAAGGTTATCTGGTGTGCTGTGAGCGCACACAGAAAACACCCCGCCAGCCCTCGCAAGGTGCCAGGCTAGATTGTTTTGGCGTGAAGATGCATAATTCCTCTATTGGGCAAAATAAATTCTGTCAGGGGTAAGCTGCTGCTGCATGTATCCCACTGATAAGATGATCGTATACCCAGGGATTTATGATACCACATTAAGGAACAACATTTATTCATTCCACTATTATTTAGGATATAATGGGTTTGGGGAGATTCAGCAGGGGGGGGGGGTAAAAAAAAAGTAGAGCAGCAGGAGGTAACGTTTGACAAGACAACAAAACAAAATGACTTCAGGCTTTTTATTCAGAGCTTTGAGACATTTATATTTACTCAAGTCCGCTCGCATATGGCGGGGAAAAAGAAGGGGGGAAAAAACTCAAAGCAATCTCACATCAGGATTAATTTCTCTTTTGTCAAATGGCAGACAAGTAAAAGAAATGTAATTATACATGTAAGCTGATGCGGTTTCTTTCCCGGTGGGAATGAGAAAACACTCCCACCTGCTTGCCAGTCACTGTATTTGGTTTGTCAGTGTCTCCTGTTGCCCGAGGATTAATACAATGTTACTCTAACAGATCTGTGTGAAAGACATTTGGATTTTCATTGTTTCATAGTTGTATAACAGATAAA
This sequence comes from Lampris incognitus, assembly GCF_029633865.1. Classification (NCBI taxonomy): domain Eukaryota; kingdom Metazoa; phylum Chordata; class Actinopteri; order Lampriformes; family Lampridae; genus Lampris; species Lampris incognitus. The sequence goes on from NC_079212.1 coordinate 136,938,959, forward strand.
AGCTTAAAACCTCAGGGCGTCCAGGTGGCGTGGAGGTCTATTCCGTTGCTTACCAACACGGGGATCGCTGGTTCTAATCCCCGTGTTACCTCCGGCTTGGTCAGGCGTACCTGAGGACACAATTGGCCGTGTTTGCGGGTGGGAAGCTGGATGTGGGTATGTGTCCTGGTCGCTGCACTAGCGCCTCCTGTGGTTGGTTCGGGAGCCTGTTCGGGGGGGAGAGCAGGAACTGGGAGGAATAGTGATATACTTCCACGTGCTACATCCCCCCCTGGCGAAACTCCTCACTGTCAGGTGAAAAGAAGCGGCTGACAACTCCACATGTATCGGAGGAGGCGTGGTAGTCTGCAGCCCTCCCGGATTGGCAGAGGGGGTGGAGCAGCGACCGTAATGGCTCGGAAGAGTGGGGTAACTGGCCGGATACAATTGGGGAGAAAAAAAGGGGGAAAATTAAGAGGGAAACCCCCCACCCCCCTCCAAAAAAAACAAACGTAAAACCTCGTGTTGTGCGAATATTGTATACATGTGGCAGCATGGTGGCCCAGTGGTTAGCACTGTTGCCTCACAGCAAGAAGGTCCTGGGTTTGAACCCCAGGCCGTCCCAGATCCTTTCTGTGTGGAGTTTGCATGCTCTCCCCGTGTCTGCGTGGGTTTCCTCCAGGTGCTCCGGTTTCCTCCCACCATCAAAAAGACATGCATGTTGGGGTTAATACTCCTATCTCTGCCCCTGAGCAAGGCAGTGGAAAGAAGAACTGGAGTTGGTCCCGGGGTGCTGCAGCTGCCCACTGCTCCTGTATAATAGGATGGGTTAAATGTAGAAGACAGATTCATTGTAACCTGTAAAATGACAAAAAAAGTGGCTTTCTTCTTCTTATTCTACAGGTGTTTTTTTTTCACACTTCATCTCTGCTTTCTGTGCCTCCGACATTGTCATCGCACATCCTTGTTTACTAAATGCACTGAACGTTCATATGCATGTATGAATCCCATACATGTAACATTCACATAAAGAACATATTTAGATTGAATTGTTCTTATGTGGCTCTTATCACCTTTCCTAGCCTGTAGCTGAGGATTTCTCAGTAAATCAAGTTTATATCTTTTTGACACATTTTTATTTTTGTGCAATATCAGTTTGCATTCCTCACTGACGAGACGTCACAGGTGCTCATCCAGGCTCTGGTCATCTCCCGACTGGACTACGGCAACTCCCTCCTTGCTGGCGCCCCGGCGTCGGCCATCAGACCTCTGGAGCTTGTTCAGAAGGCTGCAGCTCATCTGGTGTTCAACCGCCCTAAGTTCTCCCACACAACTCCTCTTCTCATGTCCCTACTCTGGCTCCCAGTAGCTGCTCGCATCCAGTTTAAGACTCTGGTGCTAGCCTACAGGGCAGTGGAAGGAACAGCTCCTTCCTATCTCCAGGACATGGTCAAACTCACCACCCCCGCCCGACCACTTCGCTCTGCTGCCTCGGGACGCTGGTTGCCCCGTCGCTCAAGAGGCCCTTGTTGCCGATCGACCCGGTCACGGGTCTTTTCTGTCCTGGTCCCACAGTGGGTGAAAGAACTCCCCACTGATGTCAGGACAGCGGCATCGCTGCCCATCTTTCGGCGCAGGTTGAAAACTCACCTCTTTAAGAACTGCTACCCTGTTACTTGCTCTTAGCACTTACTGTATTCACTCATTTAAAAAAAAAACTCTTTCTTGCACTTTTACTTTAGCACTGGTTTTGCTGTTAGATGCTTGTTTAGAGAGAAGATGCCCTTATGACCTCTGATGACTAGTAGTTCTCCTGATTTCCTGCGTTAAATGCACTTATCGTAAGTCACTTTGGATAAAAGCGTCGGCTAAATGACTGTAATGTAATGTAATGTAATGTATGCTCATGAATAAAGGATTTCAGAGAGCTCAAATAATCAAACTTTTTGAAAAACAGTGGCCTGTTCCATATTAAGAAAAATGGATCAAATCCTCACCCTGTGGCTCAAAATTTGGATGGTGATGGTAAAATGCCACAGATTTAAGTGACTTAAAAATGTGTCATTATTCATATGCAGTGTGCCGCATCAGCCAGCATAATTATTTTTCTATTCCTAGTTGGTGCCATTTCCCCCCCAAAAAAATTCTCCTGAAAAATAAACCCTTTGACCAGAATTATCCCCTAATGCATGTTTGAACATTGCTAGTTTCTTTGACCGACTTAGCAGAATCAGAATCAGGACCAACTTTATTGGCCAAGTGTGCCGATGCACATGAGGAATTTGACTCTGGTGCACAGCAGCTTCTATCCCTCACATCATTACTTCCAGACAAGTAATGTACCACAAACCAATATGTTTGGTTCAATATTTTCAGCTGTAACAACATGCCACTGCCATTTGATTAAAGATGCTTAATTTTTGTGAAAAGGAACAGAGTCCAGGCGGCACGGTGGTGCAGTGGGGTTAGTGTGATCGGCTCACAGCAAGAAGGTCCTGGGTTCGAGCCCCGGGGTGGCCCAACCTTGAGGGTCGTCCCGGGTCGTCCTCTGTGTGGAGTTTGCATGTTCTTCCTGTGTCTGCGTGGGTTTCCTCCGGGTGCCCCGGTTTCCTCCCACAGTCCAAAGACGTGAATGTGTGTGTGTGTGTGTGTGTGTGTGTGTTTGTGTGTCAACTCTGTGATGGCCTGGTGGCCTGTCCAGGGTGTCTCCCCGCCTGCTGCCCAATGACTGCTGGGATAGGCTCCAGCATCCCCGCGACCCTGAGTAATGCCACATTCGTTTATGCCCGGAGTTGGGAGGTCGGAAGATGGGAACACGTCATTACCGACAACCTTGCGTTCGAGCTACCAGGCGGAAAAAACATGGACGTCCGCAAAGAAAAACATGACGCCCGCAAAGAAAAAACAAAACAAAACATGGACGCCCAATCCAGTTGAGCCCAGCTATTTGCTGTGTAAGAAGTACACAATAGGTTGGAATCAAATACTTTCTTATATCATCATGGTTCAGAGTTTTCTTCTCGTTATTGTTGCCAACAAGCATTTTCACGTTAGTGACCTTGTGATTAGCGACAGGTTAACCTTTTAAAACCGCTAATAACAACTAATATTTAATTTTATATGTTTAACCAACTATTGTATAGGGTATCTTTATTGATCTAAAAGCATACCATGCTGAAAATCTAACTTAAAGGTGTTTTTAAAAGCCTACACTCTTGTAAAGATTGATAAAGTTTAATATTATTTTAGCATTGACACTGTGAGGAGCCATGTTGATGTGACGTCATATAATTCCATGTCGTGAACTGGGGGGTTGAGAAAAGCAACCCGAGTTCGCGACTAGGAACGCCAAGCTCACGTGCTGTTTTATTTGATTTTTCCTAGTGGAAACTAAGAATTTCCGACCTCCGAGTTATAATCGAACGCAGGGTAGGGATAAGCGGTTTGGAAAATGGATGGATGGAACAGAGTCCATTGGCTGGGGGAAGATTGA